>NC_134585.1:28249315-28568482 GCF_037038515.1 Microtus pennsylvanicus | reverse complement strand
TTGCTAAAAACAAAGATTCTATAACCTGTACCGAGAAACTTGGGCTCCTAAATTTCACAAAGGTATTTTAGTAACAAACTTTGAATGAAGTCTTATTCAGTGTATACTTCCATCCTTTGAAGACTACAGAAAACAGACAGACCAACGTGTATGGAGACACTTGCCTGAGGGAAATGAGAATTTGTCTAGCTAAGATACTGTGGAGTTCTGGGCTTATGTGCCTGACTCAGTACAGATGCTATGTAGTTGACTAGACAGAAAACGTGGCTGTGGATCAGATGCATATTTACCAGTGAGCCAGCCATACTGTCTTTGATCCGCAGAGGGGATTTATTTTCTTGCATCTGGCCACATGACTTTCTGCCATCCATCCATCTTAACTTCCCAAAAGCCAATGTTATCACTACTGTTGAATTACTAAAGTTTATTTTAAAAATAATTTTATAGTTTTGAATATTGCTTTTGAAAGTCAAAAATAAAGTAAAAATAAATCCACTAAATGAATGCCCACTTTCTCCTCATTTGGACTACCTCTCGCGGAACACTTGCAAGGGAATGGGTTTTTTTTTTTTTTTCAGACGAGTTAATAGGAAAAAAAAAACTGACTGGGGAGTAGAAAGTGAGTCTGTCTGCATTTTTCATCATCTGCAGCTGCCTCTAGCTGCCGGTCCTGCGCTTTTAAAATTTAGGGGTATTATGGAAATGGCGAAACTTGTGAAGGGAAGCCTCGGGGAAAGAAGTTATAAACTTCACAAGACTCATGAATCATAGGCAAAATTTATTCAGAGTAGAAACCGCCATGGTTTTCAGACATCACACCGACAGGGTGGCTTTGCTGAGCCACTCTGGCCTGAAACCCACGCAGTCTCGGGAAAGGCAGCATGGTTGTCTTGCGGGCTATTCATCTAATGTATATTTTGTCCCCAAGGCAAGCATCAAATGAGAGTTTTTCAAATGGTGGTAAAGATTTTTACATATGGCCATGTAATAAACATGAATTAATAATAAGAAGAATACTGTTCTCCAAAGCAGGTATTTACAGTAAGGCATTAAACGTGATTTAACAGAAAGCATTGAGATGTAGCATGAAGCAATGCTTAGAAAAATACTACAATTCTATGGGGGCCTCTAGCTCTAATATTTATTTAGTCCTATAGGCTGGAAGTTTCAGACTCTACCAGCAACACTGGGAAATGCTACTACTCGGCATCTGTGTCCCCTTCTGCATGTGAGGATTGATGAGCCAGGCCTTCGTCTACTCACAATTGAATATTTATACCAAATATTTATTATTACTTTCCTCTCAAATAACTAGCTGCACTTTCCTCGAACTAAATTAAAAAGCAGGATGTAAATCATCTGTATATTGTGGCTGCAATTATGTAAAAATTTCACAGCATATGAAAAAGGGGCTAGAAGGAAGTATACAGAGATTATTTTAATTACAGGAGTGTGGTAGAAATTACAAGAGTTTACAAACAGGCACGCCATTTAAACTTTATGTAAGATCAGGCTATTAGTTTGATAATTGTACTTTCTTTAAAAAGAAAAAAAAAAGTTCCCCAATGGCAAATGAAAGTCTGTCGACTTGAAGACAAATTAGTTGGTGTTTAAATAAATCAATTGTCTACTTTTCAGGAGCTCCTGCACCAGCTTCCAGGTCAGTTTCTCATGCAGGCAATTTGTTGCACCATTCATCTTGCTGAGGTTGATTGAGCACCTCATGTGGATGTGGGCAAGAGGGCAGAGCCCATCCCATGACTTTCCTTCAGACGTCCAGTGTCCTCCTTGGAAAGCTCCTTACTGCACTCCTGATGGTGAGTCCAGTGCCTTTCCTTTTGCACCAAATTTCTCATTGAATTCGTCTTCGAAAGCTTTGTGACCGAAAGGTGATCCAAAGGATAACCTCTACCTTCTTCTACTGTCCCACCCCTGGTGAGCTGTTCAACACCGTTCCTTTCTCTCCCCATGGCAACAGCTCTCTAAGACTGGTGACGCTTGGCCATGACCCAGCTTTACTCACTGCAGAGGGATGTTTCAGAATATAGGCATCTGCTTCTTCATAAGCTTTCTCACACCATGGCTTACCTCACGTTGATTCTACTTCTCAATGCTTTGAGTGAGCCTCTCCATTTTTATGCCTCTTACTCTGCCCCAGATTTTGGCTTTTCTATTCCCCCCAAATGCTTCAACATTTCCCTCACTCCCTCAGAGTCTTGTCTGCTTGGATAGAACTTCTGATGATCATAGCATTGTTATGTGCATGTGTGTATATGTATCAACATATAAGCACATACATCATCATACATACATGTTTTCTGGGGACATATTCTGAGACAGGCTCAGTACTTAAACATGAGCACCGATTTAATTTTCACTTCAGTTCACCCTTACAGAAACCATGGATGGTGTCATTTTATTTTTGAAATAAGAAAAGCTCTGAGCTCAGGGTGATCAGCCCATTTTCCTAGACTGGGTGGTCCCAGTAGTAGAAATGGACCCCAGTGGAGTATGTATGGAGGATCACCGTTATAACTACTGTTCTCTGCCTGATCTTACTTTTCTAACTCTGAGTTCTGACCTGACCTCTTTGCCATCAGTCTTTTCAGAGAAGCAATACACCAAGTGGTGTAGGAGGTCCTTCTGTCTATGTGTTGCTTTCATTGGTTAAGTGCTTCTGGCCTATACTAGAGCTATAGGGGAACAGAGCTAGGTGGGGAAAACTAAACAGAATGCCCAGAAGAAGAGGCAGAGAGATACGCCATGGATCTGCCAGAGACAAACGTTGGGAATATTACCAGGTAAGACACTGCCACGTGGTGATAAACAGATGAATAGAAATGGGTTGAATTAAGATGTAAGAGTTAGCCAATAAGAAGCTAGAGCTAACAGGCCAAGTAGTGATTTAATTAGGACACTTTTGTGTGATTATTTTCGTTTTGGGTGGCCAGGACGAACAAGCATCTCTCCCATCCAACAACCAAGTATTCATATTTTTGTCATGTTATGTTATGCTTTGTTATCTTGTACACACTAAAACATGTGCAAAGGAAGTCTCTTTTCCTACAATTGCTCCTGCTGTGGTCCATTCAACATCACTCTAACTACCATTTGTACTCAAAATTCCTTTCTTCTCCTCTGCTTTTTTCTTTTCTCGGTCACACTGGTCAAAAGAGTTACCAGAATTAATGGTTTGTTGTTGTAGATTTTGTTTCAATGCCTCTGTCACAAAACACACATACAGATATTTCATAGCATCAAAACCAAGCAGCAAAAGATCCATTGCAAAGAATGAAGACAGCATCAGTTAAACAAGGGACAAATGTCTTTCCAATCCAATAAGTTAGCATAGATGGAAAGAATAAAGTCATCAACAGAAAAAGCAAAGAACCTTACAAATCATGTCATAAAACCCATATCAAAAGTAAAATTACTGAATTCAGTCCCCTGCACAACAAATGAATTAATCAATTAGTGGGCAGATAAATAAAATTATGCGGGCCCTATTCATGGTGTGAAAACATATCAGAAAAACACAAGGCGTTCCAGTCAGGAACCACTGGGTAAGCCAAAGGCATGAGGAAAGCAAAACACACATTCCATAGTGAGAAAACAGCCAATATTCCGTCACTATAAAACTGACTATGATAAATTCTCCTGTCAATCCCTTGGCAGCCCAAGGGTATTTGTGTGACCTTGTGAAGTTGATCAGCTGCACTTGGGACCGCCACTGCTCTCAAAGAAACACCAAGCAGAAGCTGTAAGAATGGGCTCCATGCCATGGGCCTGGGTTTGAACTCCAGCTTCAATTTTAACCAGCTGTATGGTTACTTAACCTTTCAGTACATCGCTTTTTCCCATAGCAAATTTTGGCTAGTAGTTGTACTTATTTTATGAATGTCTTCCACGGGCCAAATGAATGAGTATCCATGACAAGCTCCGACTAGTGCCACATAGAAATATGATAAGCCATAAATAAATACTTAGAATGATTGAATAAGTGTGTGTTTGTCTGATGAATCAGCATCTGTGACTACCTCTTTGCTACCAAATAAGTTATTAGTTCATCTGTCTGCATCTTCAGCATTTTAGTCTTCAAAAAGATCAGTCTATCCTTCAACATCATGACCAGTTCTTTACTACCTTGTTATGTGTGCTACTAAATGAAACCAGAGGGCCTGGCCGTCTTCTTTCCCTGCTGCTTTTCAGTCCTTCATACTAAAATCCCGTCCTGATGTCAGTGTCCACGTGTCTTCTAAGCCTTCACTTTAGTGCCGTCTGTTTAAGTCACTCCATAGTTACACAATCAGACAGGTTCAAGGGTCCCTCGTGATTGTGTTGATCTCTCTTGGACCCAATGGACAAAGTGATAGGAATGCCATATATGGTCATAGTCTGGTTTCTCTGGGTTATTTAAGTTTAGTACATGGACTATTGCATTCAATGTATAGATTGCCCCCATTTAAACTCGATTTACCCGATACATATTTTCCTTATTAGATGTTCAGCAATAGAATTTGATCAGTGGAAGAAGCAAATTTATCTCAAAGAAGCTTCTAAACACAAAACACCACAGCAGAAATTTATTCAGTCACGAGTCACCTGTTGCTGAGGAATTTTTGTTGTAGCATGCCTCCTGCCCCCATCATGGACATTCTGTCTTTCCATTAAATCACAATATGGTGAAAGGGGACAAGCAATAATTTGGAAAAGTGTAGTCTGACTCCTCCTCCACCGCCAGTTGTCCCTAGGCCTTGCATGTACTATAAGCCTGTTCTTCATGTATAAATAAGATACTGGCTTGTAAGTGTCAAGTCAAGTTCTTTATAAGAACCTTGTAATGTGATTAGTCCATGGTGGAGGAAAACATAAAGATGAGCAATAATAATAATTGTAATAACAGCACTTCTCCTGTGCTCTGTTGTCCTGCTGTTTAATTTAATTGGGGTTTTTGAGTTTCATCATTACCAAAGGTATAATTTATGTTTTCTATATTAATTGTAAAGTTGCAGGGCATATATTACTCATAATTTCACTTCAGAGTCTTTGTTTCTAAAATCCACCCATGAAAGTTGGTCACACTGCGATGTTATACTTTGATATTTCTAATATCATAGAGATTTACATGCCCCAAATTGATTTCATTTATGTTAATAATCTTCTTATGACTATATTCTATAGGATAATACATTGATAAGATGAACATTTAGTAACATGTTTGACTTTCAAAATACAATGTGTTTGTTTTTTTATTGGTGTGTGATATTCAAGTGGTCTGTGGAGAGAATTAAGAAGAGGAATGATTCGGGAGCGTATTGTCCTCCTTTCTTACCAGCCCTGTGCCTTTCTGAGCTCCCCCCTCTGTGTGTGTGTGTGTGTGTGCGCGCGTGCACGCGCACACGTGAACATGCATATGTCTCCCTTTAGTTTTCTGTCTCCTGGTTTACTGAATAATGTATTGTCTTTCAGAAGAGTATCCATGACCAGTTGTTTGGATCTCTGACCAGGATGTTAAGTGGAGGTTTCTTTGCAAAGGGCTTCCAATTTCACCCTAGAGAATCCTACACTTTGCCCTAGGAATCAAACCCCTGCTCATTTCCAGAGTGATGTATCTATTGAGAAGTTTCATTTTCATGCAGAAACCTCGTGTGACTCCTCTGAATTGCTCACATTTGTTTGGGTTTGTGCAGGCAGGGAAATACAAGACCAATAGTTAGGGCATCCATTGGACTTGAACAGACCTGGGGCAAATTCGCCTGTTAAATGCTTTTTGTTTTCAGTTTCTACAGAAGAAATCATCTCATTTATAAAAGGGAGACAAAGCCATCCTCCTCAAAAGGGTTTCAAGGACCAGTGGTAAGAAATGAGCATCACTTTGCTCCATCCCATTTCTGTACAAGGGACCACAAACCTGCTGATCCTTCCAGGTCCACCCCATACTCCAAAGCACAGGATAAAATAAACATCAACAATCGGGAGAAAATAAATCCAGAGAAAACACATTTCGAGCTATAAACATGCAATTTACAAGCATGTGTTGAGAATACTATTAAAACATCAGGTGCCGAAGTGTAGGTGAGTCTAACCCACAAGGTGTAAATAATACAGGCAATAGAAAATAAGCAATTAACTTTCTTATTATTTTGCTTAATTTTGAAAATATTTTCAGTGTTTGAAACGGCTGTGGGAATAAAGTTGGTTACCGGAGTAAAGAAATTAAGCTTTCACTTAGCTTTCCCTAAGGGAAACAGGAGATCTGCTCTCAGTAAACATTTACTAATGGGCCTTTGGACTGTGGAGTGTGAAGATACATTAAATTACTAGGGGTTTATTTATTGTCAGGAAGGGAAAAAAGTGAGATGTTGATTTTTCACACCCAGAAGACTAGTGAGCTTTTTTGATTTCTAGTAACACAACTTGCCTTGTCCAAATTCCTTTTCACAAATAGTTTGATTGTGTTATGAAATGTGGCATTTATATCTTAGAATTAAACAGGAAAGGTGAGTTCTCAAACTGACCAAATGAAAAGCAAAAGACATCTTAGCATAAATGAAAGAAGACTATAATAAGATATAGAGTGCTTAATAAATGGCATTTTTTTTGTTGTTGTTTAAACAGGTTTTTGGTGTGACAGCTATCTTCAGATGATGGGAATTGTTTCCCTCTGGAAACAAAAGTCATTCCTTGGAGAACTTCCAGATATTCTGGACTTTGGTCCCTTCCTAAACTTCCTCTCCTCTCAAATACAGAAAGAGCAGTTTAAAGTTTCCTTTAAACTGTCCTGGTAAGTAAAATCCTCATCTTCATACTTCAAAAAACCAAACAAACAGCTCATCTGCACACCTAGGGCACAAATCATCATATTCAACTCACTTCAGTGGCCAGAACACACTTGAGCTTAGTTACCTTTGTGGTTATGAGTTTTCCATATGTTACCAAGGGAAGCAGCCCCACATTAGAGTGTTCTAAGCCCATGCCAGAATTTATTTGGGGAAGTTGTTTTTGTTTTATGAGGGATTGCAGATCATTATACATTTCTACATTTGACAGAAACTAATCGACACTGTTTGAAATGGCCTAGAATGATAATGTGATTATCTTGAAATATCTTCTATCGGTTGAACAAACATGGAAATGAAGAAAAGAAAAATAAAACAGTTCTATGTGCACCGAGGTTAATATTGTGCTATCCAGTTATCAAAAGTCAAATTTTACAAAAGTCATCAATTTAAGACAAATGCAGAGCTATTAAGAGGTGATGACAATAATCACCTCCAAAATATTTCATCTCCAGAAGATATTTGTCATACATGTATCCCTACTCTAGGGGACCTTCCATGAATAGACAGTAAACGGGACTAATTCATATACTTTACTCTTAGTAAAACCAGATAGTGTCTGATAATTGTTGATTACATTGTGACAACTAGAAAAAAAAACCAGCAAGATTTCCAGCTTTTTGTGATTTTTCTCCTTATCATAAGGCAATGGAAGCTATAGATCTGGTTTTTACTTGATTAAAGGAATTATTTCACTGTGTATTTGAAAAGCTATACAAAACTTTTGGAAATGTGGATATGTGGGTCAACCTTCTGAGGACTGCCTGTTAATTTGGTCTGCTTAGCAGTATTTATTCTCCCAGGTAAACATATTTCAGTAAGGCAGAAAGTGCTCACTTGAGCAGTTTTTCTTTAATTTCTGCACCCACCACAACCAAGAGCCTTTGTTTAATATGTGTTGAGAATTTTTATTGCTTTTATGTCGGTCTGAATCTTCTGAAGCAGTCCAGCATAGATATGCTGTTTGGATAGAGACATCTTACAATCCCTATAGAACAGTTCCGTTTGGAAAACATCCTATAGACATGATTTGCTGGAGGCAATCTAAAATTATAGATGAAAAGTCTATACTAAGACAAAAAGAGAAAAAAATCACAGCTTCCTCAAATCAAATGGGAAAGGTGTTTTAATCTTTTTTCGTTATGTCTGAAATTCCTTTTTAAAAATTTGTAAGAGATGAAACCACACCATGGCAAGCCTTCTAAGATAACACCTGCCTTCCATTTGTTCTACCTCTCACCTTCCATTCCCTCAGAGGTCCCCAGCACATGAAACATGCTGAAGTACACAGTACATGCTGAGAGCATACAGAAAACCTGCTGGGTTAGACTGCTTGGTTTATGCTAAGTCACTTATATTAGTTAGGGCCTTAGTGATGTGAAAAGACATGATGACCATGGCCACACTTATAAAAGGAAACCTTTAATTGGGGATGGCTTATAATTCAGATGTTTAGTCAGTTAGCATCCTGGTGGGAATCATGGCAGCATGCAGACAGTGGTGCTGGAGAGGAACTGAGAGTTCTATGTCTGAATCCAGGGCAACAGCAAGTGAATTGGCTTGAGTTTGGCAATCTCAAAGTCCACGCCCTATACATACTTCCTACAGCAAAGGCATCATGTACTCCAACAAAGTCACTGAGAGACACTGTGAAAGCAACTGAGAAACACTATAAACTGAACCCATAAATCAGAGTCTTTCCCATAGGGCTGAAGTTGATGCTATTCTCTGTATTGTTGTTTGTACTAAGGGACTGAGTGGAGAGAGGCATGAGGAAGACCTCAGATGTGAAGAGTGTCCTTCAGCAGCCTCCATACTTCCTCTTCCCTCACTAACTTTCCTGAACCTCCCATTACTGAGTAACAATAGTCTGCTCTGTACTCTAATCAAACAAAGATGTTAAATTATGTATTCACCACAAAGATGTTTCTGATGTTCAACTGGCATAAAGCAGTGCAGCCATGCTAATAGTAAATATCAAAATTCAGGTTTGGAAGAGCATGTCTCTAAAGCCCCAAGGCCTCCAGAATCCAAGCTATGTCCCCACACAAGCTAGTCAACCCTGCTTCCTTCAGAGCCCGGTATGAGCTCAGTGCCTGATATCATTCCTAATAGTCGGTGGCCTGGCTCTAATGGCTGTTAAATATTTTTCATGTCATCCCTGATTAAAGGAAAACATTTTTTCCCCTAGAAAATTGGAAGAGGGAAAAACCTTCCATTTTTCCATCTCCCAGTTTACAAATGTAATCATGCAGATTTTGGTCAATGCAGAGGCTAGGGAGATTTGACTCTACATAAAGGAGATTCTGTAAAAGGGAGTTTTCCATTGCTCTGCCTAAGATGATATAGAAACAGGCCTGATTTATGGGAAAGAAACCCCAGGATTCCAGATCACCGTCTTAGTCTATCAGGCAGCTTCCAGACAATAGGCACTCATGTCTCACAGTTTTGGAGTCTGAGGGCAGATGATCAAGGTAGATGTGTGCTTTGTAGGGATTTGTAGCCATCTCCTCACTGGGATGGGAGGAACGAGAGCTCCCTATCAGGAATCATTTGCAAAGGCACCAATGGAATTTATTAGTTGTCCATCCTCATGACCTCATTACTTCCAGAGGGCCTCACTCTCATCCTCATGATTTTAGGGGTTAGATTTCAACATGTGAGATTTGTCCAGTCACAAACATCCATGCCACAATGAGTATAAAGACAGTTGGGCTTTGGAGGAGCTGGCACATGGTAGTAGGAGGTGTGAATGGAGTAAGGATAGCATAATGACTAGTTGTGGGTCAGTCTGACCCGGTTTATTATTTGGCAGAGCTATCTGACTTCATGCAAACTCCAAAGGAAAGTTTCATTCTTTCTAGGCAATTTTCCTTCCAGCTTCACAGGCCAGCTTGCCTACCAACCACTCTTTCATTCCAAAGCAGTGAATGTGCTCATGCATCCGTTAAGTGCCCGTGAGCCCATTGCCCCTTTAGATGTTGAGCACTTTAAGGCTCAAGTTCATCTACTTGTACTTGTATACATTTGGATGTATTTGTATATTTGTGCATATCCAGAGCCATACAGCAGAGATCTGACACGTTATGGGTATGACATTGTGTTAGTCAGGGTTTGATAGATGAAGAGAAATGATGGGCTGGTTGTGTGTGTGTGTGTGTCTGTGTGTGTGTGCATGTGAATTTACATTCATAGATGTATATATATATATATATATATATATATATATATATATATATATGTTGTTAAGTGAGCTTTAAAGTAGCAACAACAGCTTAATCACATCCTAGAAGCTGAGAACCTGATACTTATTTGATTCTTGAGGTTGCAATAATCAGTGTAGTCCCATAATATCTTTCTCTCATGGAGGCCATAATCAGTAGTTATTCAACCCACATGGTGGGTGCCTCAGTAGTCCCAATCTGGTACCAGAAGCTGGGAAGACTCCTGGAGAGCCCCTGACCTCGTCTGTGATGGATGCTTGGCTCTGTTATCAGCAAGTGAATCAGCCAGAATTTGAGCCACAGGGCCAGTCTACTTAGCAGCAAGAAGGCAGAGGACAAAAGACCTGATGCTCTTTCTTCTTCCCTCCTTCCTTCTTTTCCTCGCTCCATCCATCCAGTCCTTCCTTCCCTTTTACATCGAGGCAATTGCCAGAAGATGCCACCCACAATCCAATGGGTCTTGCTGCATTAATCAAGAAAAACAGGCTAGCTCTTTAAGTGAGGTCCCCATCCAGATGACTCTAATGTGTGACATGTTGGCATTAACACCAACTGTAAATAGATGTCTTGGCGTCCTGCACCCAAGATAAGGAGGGGCACTTTGAATGAATAGCAGATGCATACCTTCTTAAGATTTCTTGGAAACACCTTTTATTGAGTGTTTTTTAAACTGTTCTGTAAATTTGTCTACATGTGTGTAAATGGAAACTGCACATTTGTTACCTCGCCACCCAGACCTGAATAATCACACAAAACTATATTACTTACAGCACTGTTCGGCCACTGGCTCAGGCATATTCCTAGCTAGCTCTTACATCTTAAATTAACCCATTTCTATTGTTTTATGTTTTACCATGAGACTCGTGGTTTGTTAGCTCACATTTTGCTTCTTGGGTGGCCACATGGCATTTGCCTGACTATGCCTTTTTTCTTCCTGCATTAAGTTTAGTTTTCCCACTTAGCTATATTCTTCCCTTTTAGAGGCCAAAGCAGTTTCTTTATTAACCAATGGTAATAAAACCATATTCACAGCATACAGAGGGGAATCCCACATCATGTGTGATTTTGCACAACTAGAAAGCAGTATATTCAGCAAGATGAGAACATTTAATGTTTTTCACAAATGTGGATTTGGAGATCATGGTCACATTATTCCCACATGTGTATGTGTACACAGAGAACCTGAGCTTTCTCTTTTTGTGCAGCAGAATCTATGCTGTAGTGGAAAGAGCCTGCCTGCAGTGTAAGGTAGGAAGGAGCTCAGATTCAGCTCAGAACACACCCAAACACCAAACTTCTGGAACAAGGGAGATTTATAACCCCAGAGGAGCAAGGGCCTGGGCATTTTCTCATTGAGCAAAAGCAGATGGTAAGCAGCAGGTGTTTTTTGTTTTGTTTTGTTTTGTTTTGTTTTGTTTTTGGAATTCATTTTTAAGGAGAAAAGGGGAAGTCTGTGCTTGGGTGAGTTGTTAAGTTCTGATTAGACAGAGTAGCAGTGTAGCCAAGAAATGAATTTTGGTTGCTGGATCTTGGTGTTTTGGTAGTTGGACTTCGTGATCAGTCTCAGGAATGAATCAGTAACCAAGAAAGGAAATAGATGTTGGGAGCTAGTGTTAGAAATGGAATCTAATGGTTTAGCAAGGGAGAAGGAAAGGAGGAGGGCAGAGCCTGCCAACACCATTTTTTGCCATGCTTGGGCCTGTTGGGAGAGCCCTTGATGTAAGGCTTCAGGGTGTCTTTGAAAATGTGACCATATAAAGACACTGCAGTCAAATAGCATGTCTCTTGAAATCATGTGGAAAAGAAACATATCTTTAATTTACTTGTGAGATTAAGTCTGAATTCTCTTCCCATCATTAAACTTTTAGAGAGGATTCAATCTAGACTGCTTCCATCGCAGCATCTGAGGCTGGGAATGTATAAGGAAAAGAGGTTTTCTGGCTCACACTTTTAGAGACACAAGTCAAACAATATGGCACCAGCTCTGGTGAAGGCTCTTTGGCTGAGTTGTGTCACAGCCAGTGGCCTCCAGAAAGAACCACATGCAAGAAAGAGAAGTCACATGAGAAGCATAAAGCAGTGAGATGGGAGAGTGGTCAGACCTGTCCTTTCATAATAGCCCTCTCTAGATAACTAACCAGGTTCCCAGAAGAACTATCCCTAATCCCTGATGATTAAGGATCCCATCCGTTCCTAAAGCCATGAAGCTAAGAGCCAGAAATAGTCTTGCCTAGGAATGACAGCATAAATAAGCCCAGAACAATGGCCCTGTCAATAGACATGTAAATGCAGAATTGGCAAATTTTCATTTGGCCCTACTCCTCTAGACAGAGAACTACAGACAACTAATGAGTGTGGGGAGAGGGAGGATTAGCCTCTCCAATGGTTATCCAATACAATGTGATCATCCCTACAACCATATAAACACGAACAACAAAAACAAACTCATCATGTTGTGTGTGTGTGTGTGCGTGTGTGTGTATGTGTGTGTATATAACAATAATAATCAAAGAAAAGAAGGCCATTTAATTGATAGTGGAGTGAATACAGGAGAAGATGGAGGGAGGATACCTTGGGAGGGACTAGAGGTAAAAAAAGGAAGGGGGAAAGTTATATAACTCTATTTTAATTAAAAATGAATAAAAATTTTAAAGCATAATAAAATAGTTAACAGGATGTAACAGGAGCTTAAAGTCCCTGATGTTTCAATTCTCTGAAATTTAATTGAAACAAAGAGCCACTCAATCCAGGTGCTGCTTCCTTCATTAAGAAATTGATCTAGCTATCTTTGTCAGGGGGATTCTGGATCACACAGAATTCTCCTAAATTCACAGTTCTGGAGTCCCCATCTCTGAGTATTCCAATACCATTTACAACAATTTCCTTTTCAATTATTTTTATAAAATTTATTCTTCACTCATGTAACACATCTCAACCTCCCTCCCCTCCACTCCTCCTGGTTTCCTCCATCTAAAAAGAAAGGCAGGGGAAAGTTGCCTCTAGGCTGAGCTTTTCTCCTTCAACTCTCTACTTAAATGGACAAACCAATTAGGGAAATAAGGACAGACTCAGCTGCCCCCTAAGCGGAGCAGCCATTTAGATCGTACCTCCCTATGGCTTCAGCTGCAGGGTCTCTGGGGCCACTCCACCTGTTGCTTTGCTCTGAATTTTATCCTGGTTGCTCTGGGGCACAGCACCTCTTTATTTCTCAGCAGCAGTTCACACAGAAACCTATTAGAAAAGACTTTTATGTCCTCTACCTGGGCTGTCAACTCTTCAGCATCCTTAAAATTTCAGGATATATTTCTCAGCACTGCTGTCTGGATTGAAGGTGGGTTTTTTTGTGGGGTTTTTGTTGTTGTTGTTTTTTTGTTTGTTGGGGTTTTTTTGTTTTTGTTTTTTTGTTTTTTGGGTTTTTTTTGTGAGCAGCATGGAGGGGAGCTTCCCGTCTGGCTGCATTCAGGGATGACAGGAAAACCCCAAGAATCCATCATTTAGGCCTTAACAGGAAGCAATGAATGAGAAAAATCTTTAAGAGGAGGGCTAATGAGTTGATTCAGTGTGTAGTGCTTGCCACAAAGCCTGACTACCGGAGTTCCATCTTCAGGACCCAAATGGTAGAGAAAGAACCAACTACTGAGATATGCCCTTCAACATCTTGTACATACAGAAAACAACTAAACAGTCTTTAAAATGGTAACTGTGCCTTCCTCTAACGTTATCAACGAGTGGGGTGTCGTTAGTAGCTACAGACATGGTAGTCAAGAATGAAAGTAGCGAAAGTATACCTGCCAATCGCGAGATAACCAGGAAAACAAATGACTTCATAAATTGATTCCTAATGACGAAGTGACCATTCAGATTCACTGGGCTTCACCCAGGTTAATCATGTGCTTCCCAAAGTACTGGAAGCAAAGTGGGAGAGATTCTGGACCTCCGTGCCAGTCTGTAGTAAAGGATGGGAACCCACCCAATCTATGAGGGGCGGTCCTACTTCATAGTTAATCACTGAAAAGGCAAAACCAGAGAAAGCAGCCGTAGAGGGAGCAGAGGTACAGATGTATAACAAACATTAACAAATAAGCCGTGTTTTCAAAATCTGCATTTAAAGTTTTAAAATGAGTCTTTGAAGGCACCTTTCTTTTCTCATGTGGGAAATAAAAACATCAACAGGAAGATGAGGTGACAGCATTTAAAGCCTAGAAGAAAATTAACTTATCACTAAAATTTAGGAGCACAGCCAGCTTGATACAGCCTGATCAGAAGAGTAAAATACACACATATGTAAACACACATGCCTGTTTGAATGGATCTCAACAAGAGTAGATAAAAGACTTGGGGTAAAACTCACCCTTCATTCTGCTTCACATTTCCAGATATGTATATTGGTATTTAAATGACTATAATAAAACCTATACTGAATGTTGTACCTTACCTGGAGAAATACTTCTAATAACCTAAAATACTTGGAATTTTTAATCTATAACATCACTAATATCCTTCTGTGATAAGTTTCATATATGCAAAGCTTATATGAGTGTTTAACTTTTGATCAATTGATTTCCTAATTATTGGATAGTTAGCTTGTTTCTATTTTTCCACTGTTATGAGGTATTGTCTGATGAATTCTATCACATAAACCCATGAGTGATTATATCCTTATGTAAAATCTTGGATTACTTATACATGGTTCCGATCTGTATCTTAGAAGATATTTTGTCTAGCAGTTAAAATAAATTCCTTCAAAATTATTGACAGCATCTACATTACGTGGATGCATCCTCCCCACACCCAGGCATCCTGAGTATCTCCAATCCTCCAAAAGTCCTATGGGGAAAACATCCCACTGCCTTTATATCTCATTAACTGCTAACGAAATGCAACCTGCTTGCCAGTCATTCTTACACATTCTTTTAGGAATTTCCTGTATGCAATCCTTGGTAGCTAGGTTTGCCTTGTCCATCCCTTTCTCCATGGGGCATGTGAATCTGGGTGTTGTTGAAGACTTCCTGACTAACGCTGACATTCGACTTTCTGTATTTCCAACTCGATAGAACTCAATGCTCCTGGTGTCTTGTGGCCTCCACTATGCTCTATTTCCCATCTTGGTTACTTGTTTCACTTGGTTTGTCCTTTCTCTCCCAGATTGACTTAATGGTTTCCCCTGAAGCTTGAAATAAAAGATTAACTTGTTTTCTTTATTATCAATATAGCAAGGATCCCGTGTGTTTTAGTCACTCTTAATGTAGAAATGAGAATATGGTAGCAAAGAAAAAAATAATCTTCCTTGAATTAATTAATGGAATTTTAAAGACATGAATTTCCCTCTAAGTTTGGCAATTTCCATAATTAATTTTGGAGATGTATCATATGCAATCCTATTATTTTAAAAATAATCTGGAATTATAAGATGATTACTTGTTTGCCCTACAATAATTAGAGTGTTATTCCTATAAATTTCAATGTGAAGTGACTATGATTATATTATTGGGGTTTTTTCTCAAAGAATACGATAATTATAACTTCTAATTCATACAGTTTTGGTACTTTGTTGTCTGGCAAATGATCAATTTTTACAAATTGCCTCACAGTTGAGGGAAATCAGGATTTGCATAGTCTTCATATCTATCCCAAGATTTTTCTTTGCAACAGAGCTTACTGCATTCTGGTTGGAGAGACTGTACAGCCTTTCTCTTTGTCAACTACACAAAGTCAGTCTCAGCAGTACTCAGAAATTCAGCTGTGGGATCCCTGGATGCAGGCATGGCGCACCCTGCAGAGAGCACCTCAGTAGGATGGCTCCTGGCAAAGGTTCAGGGCATCTGTCTGATGGGGAGGGCGGGGGCGCAGCGCTGGATGAACCTGATCTGAAGGACATTCTACACCTGTCAAATGATCAAGTGTTCCCTAATTAAGACCAAGTAAGGGAACAGAAGAGGTGTCGTCAGTGAAAGTACCAGGCTGTTCCAGTGAAGTCTTAACTATTATTACATTTACTCATTTGATCTTCTCTACGTGCATGAGTGTCCAGGGGAGGGATGCCCCATGTGGAGGGAGGCCAGAGGAAGGCTAGAAACTTCTCCCTTTCCATCACGTGCTTGTGGGGACTGAACTCAGTCCTAAGACTTGGTTGCAAAGACCCTTATCTGCTGAGCCATCTCAGCAGCCCAAGAGCCTGCTTTAAGAGTATGTCTACAATGTCAATTTCCTGGTTTTAGTCATTGTAATAAGATAAAGCAAAATGTCACCTTTACAAGAAACATGATGTAAGAATGGAGGTGGGGATGGGAAGAAGATATAGGGAAAGTCTGCTATTTTTTTAACTTTTCCTCAACTCTAAAGTTTACTTCAAAAGGAGGAGTTACAGCCCGTTTTCCATCCAAATGTAGTGGTAGATGCACTCCCCTGGCTGGAGCAGGAAGAATATATATTCCAGGTTAGACTTGGCTACACGCTGATAAAAACTGCCTGTTGGTTCGAAAAGACCTGTTTGCAGATATTACAGATTCTCTCAATTTTAGACTATTTAAACTGAAGTAGTCTCTTCCTTTTCAATTTTAGTTTTCATATTAGCAAGCTTGGAATAACAGCTACCTCAAAAGATAATTCAGGACAAAGACAACAAATTACAAATTATATAAGTCCATTATACGGACTCAAAAATTCAAAGTGGCATCTACTACTTACTGGAGTAATGAGTATTCTGTATTGGCTCTACTAAATCAGTTTCAAAAGCCTATCATAATAGCATCCCATGGTTCTAGACAACTCCCATAGATGACTACTCTTGGAATAAAATTTTGTTTAGGTTCCAAACCCAATGACATCCCCTAGGTTTGCTTCATGAGCCCAAACATGATGAGGGCTGTGCCATTGTGAGACAGGGGCAGTCAATGAACAAAGGGCAAAGGGTGGCAGGTGAGCCCTTTGTGGCATGAGCACACATGTTGCCAGAAAATTAAATGACTGATTTCTAGGACAGGGGTTGGGGGCAATCCAAAACCTCATTATCATCCCAAGAACCTGGGGCCAGGATGCTAGATATCCACACAGAACCACATGACATCCATGTCACTAGCCATTGCAGTGGATCTCTGGAGAAAACCCAGAGCTGCCACTGGTGGACGGAAATAAGAAGTGAAAAAAAAAAACCTCTTGGCAATGCTAGAGACAAACTTGAATATTTTTTTCTGAAAGATAGCCGCTAGCCTTGCTGCACAGCATTGAATCTATTGGCCTGATCCACCATCTTTACTGGTGCTTGTTCCAGAGGGCTGGATCTGTGGACCAGATGCAGCATCTTCATTCCTTGCTGGTGGGAATATAAAGAGGTCTGCCACTTTGAAAGGAGCTAGTTCCTTAAAAATCACACATATAGCTGCTACAGGGCCTGGTACTCTTTACCCAGGTACCCCTCCCAAATAAAATAAATACCCATTATAAGAATACAGCTTGCATCTAATGATAACACATTGAAATAGCCCAAAATTTCACGTCATGGTGACAAGACAATTCAGGGAACACTGTGGAATGAAATGGTACACAGCAATTGAAAGGAAAGAACTATTGTGTTGTGAAAGGAGAGGGCAGTTTCTAAGAAAGAATGAGAATATCCAGAGTGTCAGAGACAAGAGGATTAGACTTTAGGAGGAGTATCCAAAAGAAAGACCTAGAAAGAAAAAGAAAATATAACACATTTTGAATTAGAAATCTAAAAAAAAAAAATGGGCTTAGAAATGAGCCATGGATGCTCTACAGGTGGCTTTATCAAGGTTGAGACTTTTGGGAAGATGAGTACATTACCTCATTCAGGGGATAATTATTCCTCCCACTGCCTTAGCATGGTTGTAAGTGAACCAGATTTCCCATGAATGGTCTCTTGGTCAGATAACTGACAGGTCCAGCTGTATTAAGTCTTAAGGAAGGGAATGATCACATGCAATAATATAATCTGTTAATCTTTGAGGCAGATCATAATGTTATGTCTCTACCCAGGACCATAAGTAAAACCCTGAAATCTTCATGTTTTTGTATTACTGTTGTAAATCTTAAGGGGGAAACTGTAATGCTTCTATCTCTAAGGTTACCAAGGAAACAGAAAGTAGGTATCAAAGTCCACTGTGGTGGTGTGGCCCTTCCTCAGTGAACTCCAAGACCACTGCCTAGGCACCTGGCAGAATTGTACATTTTACATAAACTTTTAATCTCCACAGTCATCTCTGCTTTGTCCAAACTCCTACATGATCTAATACTGATGAATGTTAGCAAAGGACGTTCATGTCTAAGAGAGGACGCTCTGTTGCTGGAAGAGCTATTGGTGAGACTATATAAAGCACTAGGGTGTTTCTGGGAGAGGCAAGAATGTTCCAGTGACTAACAAGGTAATGCAATGTTTTCTAAGTTGGGGTGCAGAGAGAAAGGAAGACTTGAATATGCATCGAGCCCCTCTGTCCTTGCTTCTCACATCTGCGAATTAAACAAGCAATGGATCTCTGTTAGCCAGTAATATTCATGGAGGCATTCAGTCCATGCTCAGTAAAAGGCAGCCTCTACGACACCCTTTATAGAGCTTCCTTAATTTTGCCAGAATCATGCCAGAGACATACCATTATCAGCCCCACTTTGAAATGAATGTGGTTCACGAGGCTGAATAACTCATTCAAGAAAAATCATGCTTTCAGCTATATCGAGCAGTTTACCCTAGATGGTAGGATTTGTGGCTGTTCTTCCACTGGATTCCCAAAGAGGTCAGAAAACACACAATGAGATGAGATGTCCTCTCCTGTTGGTGTTCAATGTTGATTTCTGGGTGCGCTTAATAACCGAGCTGTGAGACTCCCAACACCCTTCGGTCACTACCGATGAAATGTAACATAACCTTATCACACCAAGTAACTGGGAATATTTCATTCCCCAAAAGGCATTCCACCTAGAGATTCCTTTAAAAAATAAGTTTTTGTTTCCCTTGACGTGTCATTTCTTGAAGCAGTGTGCTTCTCTTGCTGCTCCGCTGACCCTGGTAGTAGCAGATACAATTCATTTCTTATGCAGACTGACAAATAGACGCTCGGTCTATGGCACCGCATATCTTGACTTCATTATTTCCTCATAGCAAAGACTTGAAGCTGTAATGTGTGAGAAGGAAAAAGGTGCCAACATGACATTTACTCCTGCTAAGATAAATCTGATTAATTCTACAAGACGCAGCATCTTAACTCTTTGTAGCCTACAGGAGAGATCCTGTCTGCCTTTATGGGACTGCCCATAGACAGCATTCTTTACAGATGGAACAGTAGCACAAATGCTTCTTTATTAAAGGGGCCTGTAAATGTTCTGGCAGGAGACCCAACTCTACAGACAAAAAGTCTGCAGATGAGGCAAAGGCACCTTTTAGATTGAAAAGTCCCTCCAATTCAATTGGAATTGAAGTTCCAATTCACCAATAGAAAGCAAGCCAGGGTGAAAGTCAAGGCCACGATGAACAGTGTTATTGCTTTTCCAGAGAATGGTAGGATGGGGTTTATTTTTATTTTATCGACTCCAGTGAGAGGCTCTTCATAGTCCTATGGCCTCAGGGTGTGTGTTCAACAGTGATTCTACATTTCAGTGATCCCCATCCTTGGAATTGCTATTAAAATAAAATGCCAAAAAGACTTTCAGGTTTCACTTGGGGACCTCTCCTCCACAGAAATGCATCTGAAGTCACAACCTCAGGATTAATTGAAAACAAACAACAATAATCTAAGATTTCAGGTAATTTTGTTGTCAAACCTAGGACATGTGGGGGGAGAAAAAGAATACGTTTAATCTTATGGATTAACTGTTTCCTAGCCAATATTTCTCATGGTAGAGAACTGATTTCTGCCAGTTTTTATTTTGGAATGCAACTTCCCTAACTCTTTTGAAGTCATAGCACCCACATCACAAGCATGCCTAAGAGAGTACTTAATTGTCACTCAGCAACTACTACTGCTAAATCTTGGGATTCCCAACATTTATTTAAGAAGTGATCTTCCAAAATTTTAGTGCTCTGTATTCAAAAACTTTCTTATTAACTTCCATTATTGAGATAAAATATGGCAGCTCTCCAGTTTGGTTCATCATCCCAACAGAATCAGTTGAAATGTCAAACATGCAGAAGCTGCAGGGAAAATACCACAAATGTGCCCGATACTTGTGTCACTAGAAGAGAGAAAGGTTGTCGTCAACACACACCCATATACAAAGAAAAGAGATGGAAGGATGGTAGCAAGTTTAAAACATGCCTTCCATGGTGTCTATAATCTTTTTCTTATGCACAAAGCAGGTAAGTTCCTAAGGAGAGCAAGATGGGTTTGAGAAGTTTTAAAAACCCATTCTTTAAGTGAAGGAGGAAAGTGGCCATTGTTGTGACTTTGTAAATAGTATTCACCTTAGAATCCTTAATGGTTGTATCACACAGGGTAGGTGGAGGGGGATTATTTAACTGCTGGTGATGATATCACAACAGGAAATAAAAACAGTATCTTCTCTCAAATAATGTAGCTGGTTAAGGAAAGAAGAGTGGATTTGGAATTGAGGAAACAAAAGGGATATTCAGGCGACTGGTGACCCTGGAAAGTCATGATGACAGTTGCCCTTGCAAATATCAAGAATACAAATAAAGCAAAGTGCAGGCAAGCGACACAGGGGCAGGGCTTTAAATGCGAACACATGTCCTGATGCAAGGAGTCCAAGAACAAATAGGAAGCACTCCTGCTTGGTGAGTTTAGATCCCGAAAGAAGCTTTTTTGTTTGAAGACTTAAAGGGGATCATCTGTGACAGGCAAGTCACCCCATATGCCCAAGGAGCCAACTCTTTCCTACTACCTTCCTCTTCCAGACTGGCATGCATGAGCTTTTGTTTGCCCAGATTGACTCTTGCCAGAGTGATCAAGAAAGAGACCTTTTTGTACCCCCTCTATAGAGGTCTTTAGTAAGGAGGCCAAGAGGCTGGGTGAGCTATTCCTTGACCACTGATGCTCACACACAGGGAAGAGCAGTTCTCTCCCCATGTTATAAAACTCGCATTGAACGCCATCCAGAAATCTGCTGCTTCAATTTCTTCGTCCCATCTGTTTCCCTCTCCCTGGCTATATTTGTTAATATTTCCTCAAGCAGCAGGCTGGATTGCCCCCGCGATGCCACAGAAAAGGGACATAGATTGATCATTTTTGCGGGATGGAGATATGTCTATTTGAGGCAGGATAACAGAGAAAACGCTGCCTTTCTATGTAGTCACAAACAGAAGTTTTTCAACCAAAAAGGAGGGAAGGAAGGAAGGACGGAAGAAGGGAGGGAGGAAGGGAGGGAGGAAGGGAGGGAGGGAGGGAGGGAGGGAGGGAGGGAGGGAGGGAGGGAGGGAGAGGGGGGAAATGGAGAGGAAAGGAAGAAAAAGGAAGAGAGAGAGAGAGAGAGAGAGAGAGAGAGAGAGAGAGAGAGAGAGAGAGAGAGAGAGAGAATCTGCACCTGGCAGGCCTGTAGAGTTGGGGGCAGTGGAGAGCCTCTTGTCTGATCAGCACTTAGCTCTCTCTCTCTCTCTCCCTTGGCACTATGTGAATGCTCCCTGCTCAGCCCACCATGTGTCAAATCTATCATTTCATATGTCAGCAACCATTATTCCCTCTTTTGTCACCAGTTTTGACCAAAAGATGAAAAATTGCCGTCTTGCTCAGACAAAATTATTGCTGAGAAGGGGGCCCATAGGAGAGAGGGCAACTTCTGGAGGGGAGGAGGGAGCCAAGGTGAGAGGCAGGGAGGCTTCCGCACAATGTCTGGGTTAAAAGAATATTGATCGGCCTTCTAAAAACTGTTGATGTCCCTGAGCAGGGGATGACAGATGGTGGCACACACGCACACACAAATAAAAAGTAAAAAAATAAAAAAGACTGTCTCCAAGGACATTGGACCTGCTCTGAGTTTTCTGTTCGTATTTGTTTGGTTTTGTGGGTTTCTGCACTGGGGATTTCAACAAAAATAAGAAAATATTAAAGAGAAATGGAGCAGCCGCAAACATGATACAGAAGAAAACACAGGGGAAGAAGGCCAAGCCAGAAGTGGTAAGGCACACACTCCACAGCAGGGCACGGAGGAGGGCATAGAGTGCTACTGCCTGAGATGTCTCTGTGCCCTGTGTGTATTCAGCGCTGGATGGTTACAAATACGGGAGAAGAAGTGGCTTAATCCAAATAGGTATCTTTAATTACGGCAAGTTAGGCATTTAAAAATAAATTTGAACCACATATGAAGTCTGATGCTGACGTTCATAGACCCGCAAAGGAAAAGAAATATAGAGGCTCGCATTCATTGGGCAAACACAGGATGGCGAGGCATAAATCCAAATCGGAGGCTTGAGTAATTTTTCCCAACTGTAGAAACTCAACACCCAATAAGGTGAAGGGACTGAGGAATATAAAACAGCCACTATTTGCTTCTCGTTGGGGAAGAATGCAGGCTTGTGACTAGGGGCTCCACCCTGTGTCACACACCTTGGCAGGTTTCTCATTATTCAGAGAGAGGACCTTTAACCTATGATTTCTGGTCCCCTCTTCTACTCTATCTTCCCCTGATGTCCACCTACAGACTGATCAGTTAGCAATGTAGAATACTTGGGAAATATTTGTGTAAGACGACACAGAATATGGTCATACTATTTATTCTTCACAAATTTATAAATTCCCTTCTCTCTGTTCATAATAGTAGATTCTAAGCTCCAGAATACTCTCATATGTAGATCCTGGCCCTAAGGATCTCCAGTTCATAATTCTATGGACTGTATCTACAACAAACTCAGAAAATGCTAATCTTTCTCATAATTCCCTTTTCTTCTCCGTAGAAATTTGCTCACTGCAATATCTCCGATGCTTCATACTAGAGTTACATAATCGCTCCCTTCTAGTAAAATGTTAAGTGCTCAATGGTACTGAAGAGGCACCATGTGAAAACCATTCTGTCCTGCGTATTCAGAGGACATGCCTAATTCATGTTAATTCATTGAGCTGGCCAAAGGATAATTATATTGTTCAAGTAAATTCCCCAGCATATAGATAGAATAAGGAAAAACATATGGAAAGTGTGCTCTAGGAAGTTGGGAAGTAGAGGATACCCAGGAAGATGGGTCTAGTGTCCTCTATGAGGTGCCATCCTTGCTTTGGTTCTGTGTCTTTGAGAAAATGACCCTTTTGCTCCCAGTGCCCAGGCTCTGGAAAATGCAAAGACAGTGGCAGGGTTCACTGCACCTTTGAGCCTGTTCCTCTGGGTTTCAAGGAGTGACTCAAAACTTCTGTTGAAAGTCTGTATATTTTTAATGGGTATGCCCCGGGGCATTTTGATTTTCCTTTCAGTGTGTTCACATGTCATAATGCCATGTCATTAATAAGGGAAGATTGTACTGACATATATCATGACTATCTCTACTGCTGCCAACCCTTACAGGACACCAAAGATCTGAAAACCTCCTAGATCCCCTGTTGAATGAAAGAAAGCAATAGAGAGCTCCATTTGAAGCTGGGCTTGTAATTCAGAAGTCGAGAACTTGCCTTGTAGATGTGAAGCTCTGAGTTCAATCCAACCAGGTCCTCACCAAAATTTCACCAGAACAAAAATTCAGTTGTTCAATTTGAAGAAGTGACTGTCCAAGATCAGCTCTGTCCATCTGATTTTAATAAACCCAAGTAAATACTAGGAATCTGCATCCCAGGAACCTATATCCTGGTATCTATATCCTGAGTGTGTGTGTGTATATATACATATATATAATATGTATATATATGCTGGAAATCTACATATTGGGTATCTATATACTAGGAATCTACATACTGCATATCTACATACTGGGAATCTACATACTGGGTATTTATATACTGGGAATCTATATACTGGGTATCTCCATACTTGGACTCCACATACTAATTATCTAAATATCAAGAGGAGAGAATAAAAGATAGTTTTAGCTTTTGTTACCCAAAAAAATCAGTTTTGACCTTTTGTTTCTTTGGGGGGAAAAATCAAATGCTTTGGCACTGAATGGCAGTCAAAGGAATGGAGAGGCTTCACTACACTCACTTGAGCCTTCCAGGAAGAGGGAAAGTCAGCTCAATTAAAAATAGCATTGGGCCGGGAGGAATGGTTCAGTGGTTACAGGCATTTGCTGCTCTTGCGCAGAACTGAGATTAATTTCCTAGCACCAACGCGGAGGTGCACAACCATCTATAACTCTAGTTCCAGGAAATCTGATGTTGTTTTCAGATTTCCACAGGCACCAGGCACACAATGATGTACAAATAGGCATGCAGAGTGAACAGTTGTACAGATAAAATAAAATAAAATAAACCTTTCAAAATCCTTAAACAGAACAAAGCAACAACAAAACCCACAGTGGTTTCACTGCCTACTGCAAGTTGAAGCCCTCACAGAAATTCGTTTTCAAATTCCTGCATATTGAGAATGCCTGAATTCTTCGGCCTCTATGGAATAACTGTTAATATTAACCAGCGGCATAAATAAAATGCTTAATTAAAAGTGCATGGCAAAGAAAATCCAGATTTTATTGCCTGTGGCATGGTTTCTGCATCACACATTTTGCCTGTACGATATTTGGAAAGTTGCTTAGTCAATCAGTACCTAGTTTCTCATGTTTGAAACTCTCAATTTCTGTTCAGTATCTGTTAGATCATCGTTTACTAAGTCGGTAGGTGATAAAGATGTATCAAGATCTTGCTGTTGGTGGCAACCTGTGTTTCCAGCTCCACACGTTTCAGTAACACTATAATGCCATGAAATCATGCTGAATAACTTTTCAACTGAAAGCCACACTTACTACATACACTAAAGGAATGTATAGAATAATAATTCTCCCTTCATTAAGAATATATCCAAGACAATGCTGATGACAACGCGACATACCAAAAATGCAGAGATGTCAGGCTGCCACGGTTGTTTTTTAGTACTAAGAAATGTTTGCTCTTAATCTACTTGTGAATCCTGTGTCTCACACATTGTCAGGATACCATTAGAGTTATTAATAACTGCACATCTTAAAATGATTAGCAACGAAGTTAAATTTTAAATCAAAATGCCCCCTCTGCACATTGACTTCAAATTGTACAACATGTGAGGAATGGACTGACTATAAGCTCTGTGCCATTGTTCTTAAGAAGTCCCCCTTCAGGTTATCCCCCCAAAAGGTTTGTGTCCATTGTTTTCATGTCACTGAGACCACAGTTCCCTACAAAAAGTACTAGAGGGAAGAGAGATTTATTTTGCCTTGTGGTTCCCAAGAGTATCAGTCCATCAAGGCAAGGAAACGTGACAAAGCAGCTCAGCTGGAGGCAGAAGGAATGTGTGGTAGACTGTTCACATCACAGGGAACTACAAAGTAGGGACTGGGGTCACATTGTGAAACCTTCCAGAGACCTGCTTCCAATATCCAGTATCCAGAACCACCTCTTAAAGTTTCCTCAGCACCCCAAAATAGCACAAGCAGCTGAGGAACAAACAGTTCAAACAGGAGTCTTGGGGACAATTCAGCTTCAAACCACAGCAATGTTAATATACTTTGCCTTTCTTTGGTCCATTTATAATCTCTCTCTCTCTCTCTCTCTCTCTCTCTGTCTCTCTCTCTCTCTCTCTCTCTCTCTCTCTCTCTCTCTCTCTCTGTCTCTCTCTCTCTCTCTCTCTCTCTCTCTCTGTCTCTCTCTCTCTCCTTTTTTCCTGCTTCTATCTTTTTAACCATGAATACTCTCTTTATATAATAAAACAAATATATAAAGGAATGTTACATAATTAATTGCATGTTCAAATCAGTAAATCTTTAAAGTTTAAAAAATATTAAAGGAAATATCTGTGCTATAGAACACAGGGTGAGATATAGACTGCTGCCTCTTTGGTAGCAAGAGGAACACTTCTTCCTTATCTTCGGATAAGTCAAAGCAAGAACATGGGAAGAAAGGCATGGGTCTCAGGGACAAAGACACCATGTTGTAGACAGACTAATGAGAACCAAGTTTTTCTAAAAAGACAAGGTAAGTGCAGGCCACTCCCACTGCAGAAACAAGCAGAGGTACTCAGCCCAAGCTCCATCAGTGGGCTCCCTACCATGTCTGAATACTGCATAATCAGGTTCTCTTTTAATCCAGAAGGGTCAGCCATCCCTTGATACAGAGCATGTATAGAAGAAAGAGACCCCACCAGTACAATGAGAAATCATGAAGCCAGTGTTTTTAAATGTGTGCATGTGCGCGCGCGCGCGCACACACACACACATACACACACACAATGTCACACTGTAAAAGAAATTATAATAAATATGGGAAGAGAACCAGTAGTCTCACAGTGGATCAAGAAATATATATGATAGCCTGGAGCAATGTGTTCCACCAGAAAGGAACTATTCCAGAAAAAGGGAAAAAAAAACCACAAGAGTGGGGGAGTACTAGGAAATACAAGGTCAACTGAAACAGCATTCAGTGATCAAAGATGAACCAAGAGGTAATAAAATTAAGTGATGCCCAAAGCACCAGTCTCCAGGGGTGCCTAGACTATAGAAAATTAAATAAATAGAAAAGAGGACAGAAATCTCCTTCGTAGAAAAGACTTTTTTGAAAGTCTTACTACATAGCCCACGTGATGCTAAGATGAAACTCTTCCTCCCTCCATCTCTTAAGTGCTGGGTGTGTCAACAAGCCCAGAGAACTTAGGTGATGTCTCCACCCTTAAACAAGTGGAGCCTAAGCACCCACACATGGCAACTTCTTTCCAAAGAACAGTACGCCAAGGGGAGGAAGGAAGGCATGGCAGCCAGTATCCTCTTCAGTAAAAGAACCTGACAAAGACTTTAGCTGGACTTCAAGGTCAATATTATTGATTGGGCGGTAGTGGTAGGTCATGCCCTTGAGAAGATCCATTGACAATGAAACTATGCTTCTACATGCTTCCTCTTCAAAACCAATCTCCACTCTGATCATAAATAAAAATAACTCATGAGCCCAAAGAAACGTTAAGACTTAGTGGTATGTGGCATATGGAAAAGGACTATGAATGTCATAAGAAGAAGAATAGGTTTATTTAGTCCATAATTTTGAATACTAAAAGTCCCAATATCAGGGCAGTGATTCCAATGAAGGCCTCTAACCCCAACCACATCACATCATGGCAAGAAGCGTCATGACAGGAATGTTTGTCTAAAACCTAATGCATAGGGCATGAGAGGAAGCCAGACAACAGGGAGGAATAAATGTTTCTCCTTTGAACACCTCACTTGCCTCATGAGAATTATGTCATCCCTTCCAAGGGCAGCATCCCAGGGGCTTCCCATTATGCAACACATTCTTTAGGTCCCCTAACTCCTTTTTTAAACTTTCTTTTTTATTTATTCTTTGTGTCTTTCGCATCAAGCATCTGCATCTTGTTAATTTTCCCATCCCTTCATATCTGCCTTTTTCCCTTGCAACCTCCTGTCCCAAAATAAAATAAAATAAGACTTAACGGGAAAATAAAAATAAAAAGACAAATCAATCTCATCATGGAAGCTGTAGTGTGATACAGTGAGACACACAGTAAACCCTTTTTTCCATGTATCTTTATTTGCAAGTGTTCATTGCAAAGAGTCATTGGTCTGGTCCGAGGCCTCTGGTTTCTGCTACACTATTGATGCTGGGTATTCACTGGGACTCCTCTTGGTTATCCTTCTGTTGCCCTGTGTCACAGAGATCCTACAGCTTTAGGTCTGCAGGACTGGTCCCTTCACATCTGTAACTTTTTAATATCATCACACTGGGTGCTAATCTCCTAACAAATGAACAATTTATATTACAACTCATCCAAACCTCAGCAAATTTTAGCAACAGGAAAACGTGAGGGTGGGGTGTATGGCACCATAGAGCACAACCCACATGAAAACTCTTCTGCATTTTTTTTCAATGTGTTGTGGGCTGGAAAAAATAGCTCATCAGTTAAGAGCACATACTGCTCTTGCAGAGGATTGAAGTTTGCTTTCCAGCACCCACATCAGGTGGCTCGCTGCTGCCTCTAACTCTAGCTTCAGGGGATCCCGCAGCTCTGACTTCTGTAGGAATTCGCACTCACCTGCACATACCTACACATAGGCATGCACACATAGACACACGCACCACATAATAAAACTAAGATAAAACATTAAGAGAACAAGTTGTTCAAAATAAAGACAACAAAGTAAAATCAACCCAAGTGGGAGGACGATGGCTGCAGAAAGGCCCAGGAAAAATCAGAGACACTGGTTACCCTGGTTTCATTCATGTTCTGGTTTGAAGACCGAAGCAACTTTATGCCTAGTCACAAGTACCGTCTACGGCTCAACTGTCCCCCCAATGACCATGATGTGAGCCTTTTGATAGCCTAAGGTTGGGGTGTTAGCTTCAAGTCCTTTCTACACAGACATGTCTTACCTTCATCTCTTCCCACTCTCACATAAGCATACAGCTCAGTGTCACTGTGAGTAAAAGCTACCCACTGTCACTGAGACCTGCAGACCTGAGAATCTGGAGAAGTAAGAAGTAAGAGTTTAGCATAACCAAGCCCTAGTTCTGGCCACATCTTCCAGGATCTTTTCAATCCATTTTGAAGAAGTAAAATGACAAGACAAGATTGCCTGCTGGACTTTCTTTTAAGCTTTTGAAAATTAATTTTCTAGGTTTAGCACACACCAAGTAACAGTGTGTGCTATGTAAAATTTCATTATGAAATTTTCATCTTCTGTACTTTCTGCCTCTAAAATAATTCTGCCCAAAGTAGCCGAGTGATTTATCCCAGTGAGACATCTATCCGCCCTCCACCCTGTCTCTTGTCTCCCTTAGCTGCTTTTCAGTGATTAAGAAATGAAGATTCAAGGTCAATACCCTCCCACGCCTGACTGCTTACAGACTAATGTCACTTAACGGCTCGGTGAGGACAGCCCCATCTGTGTGCTCCTCCAAGACTTCCAGGACTGGCTCAGTATCTGCATGTGCACGTGTGGTCAGAAAAATGGAACCAATCAAGATGTCAATGTTTTTAACTCTTTAAAAAGATTATTTGTGTGTGATTGAGTGCTTTGTTTGAGTGAACGTCTGTGCACCATGTGTGTGCAGTGCCTTTAGAGGCCAGAAGAGGGTATCAGATTCATTATAACTGGAGTTACAGACACTGTGAGCTGGGCTGTGGGTGCCTGGAACTGAACCAGGGAATCCTGGTAGAACAGCTAGTGATCTTAACCTCTGAGCCATCTCTTCAGGGCAAGATATTATGTTTAAAATTCTCTTTTGAGAGCTCAGTCCAGTGCTCCAGTGTGGGTCTCTGTCTCTATCTCCATCCTTCACCAGATGAAGGTTCTATGGTGATATGCAAGATATTCGTCAGTATTGCTCTAGGATAGGGTCATATCAGGTTCCCTATCCTCAGCTGCCCAAGGAGCTAACTGGGGACCTCGGCTTGGGCACCTGAGAGCCCCTCTAGGGTCAGGTCTCTTGCCAACCCTAAAGTGGCTCCCTTAACTAAGAATTGTGGTTCCGTGCTCCCCTTTCCTACCTTCCTTTATCCCAATCCTCCTGTTTCCCCGAGGCCCCACCTCCTTCCCTTCTAACTTTTCTCTCCCCATCTCCCCTTACCCCCATCCCACCCCACCCCCAAGATCCCAATTTTCTCCCCGGCAATTTTGTCTACTTCCCTTAGCCAAGAGGATAACTATATGTTTTTCCTTGGGTTCCCCTTCTTACTTAGCTTCTTTAGATTCACCTATTGTAGACTCCGTGACCCTTATTTATGGCTAGAAACCAATTATGAGTGAGTACATCCCATGTTCTTCTTTTTGGGTCTGGGATACCTCACTCAGGATTTTCCATCCATTTGCATGCAAAATTCGAGAAGTCATTGTTTTTTACCGCAGCGTAGTACTCTAATGTGTATATATTCCATACTTTCTTCATCCATTCTTCCATTGAAGGGCATCTAGGTTGTTTCCAGGTTCTGGCTATTACAAATAATACTGCTATGAACATAGTTGAACAAATGCTTTTGTCATATGATAGGGCATCTCTTGGGTATATTCCCAAGAGTGGTATTGCTGGGTACAGGGGTAGGTTGATCCCGAATTTCCTGAGAAACTGAAACACTGACTTCCATAGTGGTTCCCACCAGCAATGGATGAGGGTACCCCTTCCTCCACAGCCTCTCCAGCAAAGGCTATCATTGGTGTTTTTGACTTTAGCCATTCTGACAGGTGTGCACTGGACTGAGCTCCCAAGGTCCCAATGAGGAGCAGAAGGAGGGAGAACATGAGCAAAGAAGTCGGGACCACGAGGGGTACACCCACCCACTGAGACAGTGGAGCTGATCTATTGGGGGCTCACCAAGGCCAGCTGGATTGTGACTGAAAAAGCATGGGTTAAAACCTGACTCTCTGAACATGGCGAACAATAAGGGCTGATGAGACGCAAAGGACAATGGCACAGGGTTTTGATCCTATGTAATGTGCTGGCTTTGTGGGAGCCTAGCCAGTTTGGATGTTCAACTTCCTAGATATGGACGGAGGGGGGAGGACCTAGGACTTACCACAGGGCAGAAAACCCTGACTGCTCTTTGGACTGGAGAGGGAGGGGGAAAGGAATGGGGGGAGGGGGCGAAGGGTGGGAGGAGGGGGAGGGAAATGGGAGGCTGGGAGGAGGTGGAAACTTGTTGTTTTTTTTTCTCCTTTTCTCAATAAAAAAAAAGAAAGAAAATGGTATCAGAAAAAAAAAGTCACAAAAGTAAATGATAAAATTTATTGTTTAGGATAAGTAAAGTGTAGCACATTAAAATTCATCTATCTATCTATCTATCTATCTATCTATACTGGTTTGATACATGATTTTATACATGTAAATAAATTTAAATCTATAAGCACAAAAAAATTCTCTTTTGAATCACTTTTCTTTATTCAAATATTTGAATTTTCTTTAACCACCTAGGTCTAGTACCTAACAAGAAAGAACTTGTTTTTGACTTCTAACTCACATCCAAATTATATACAGATGTAAAAGAATGGCTACAATCCCCTGGACCACGAAATATTTCCTTTAAAATTCTTTACAGTGCTTCACTAATTATAATTCTAAGACGAATGGGTGTGTAGATGTCTCTTTACCTTGCTAAGCATCAGTTTCTTCCATCTGTGAAATGAAAGGGTTAGACTTTATCTGTTGAAGTAATAATCAAAAAGTACCTACTTTGATCATTGAGCCCATTATTGTGTATTTCTAATATTAGTGTTATATGTATTGATTTAATTATGGCAATTTGTGGAATTATTGTTTGCATTTGGCTTATAAAATATCTAGATGCAATTAAGTGAATCTCTAGCCCTGATTTCTAAAACTCTGTTTCTAACATAGATTTAATCAGGGACTTGTTCATGGACCAACTCCCCAAGTTGTTGTGCTGAAATCGGGTAGCGTTCTTCAAAAGGGATTCCAAAAGTCAAAGTTATGGATACCTTTGAGAACTTAGTGGAAAATGTGGAGTGTCTTTCAAGAGATAACACACTTTAATATAAACTCACATTTATAATCACACTCCCAAAATAGGATAAGGTCCCTAAACATGGATCTCCATTAAAAAAGTTGGAGTGGTATTTCAGAAGAGAAAGCGTTTGCCTAAGCATAAACGTGAGGAACAGAATTAAGATATACAGAACTTTGGTAGGAGCTAGGCAGGCATGGGAGTTGTAACCCCATGCTGGGACCCCAGCATTTGCAAAGCAGAGAAAGAATCCCTGGGACAACCTGGCTAGCTAAACTAGCTGTAATTGGCCAGATCTGGTGAGAGATTCTGACTCAATAAACAAAGTCAGGGTGATTGAGGATGTCATCCAACATCAGTCTCTACACACATGTGCACGCTCACACATAGAGTCCCGCATATACACATGCACATAGCCTTACACACAGACAACAAGTAAAACGGAAAAGAGAAAAATAAATGCTGGTCTAAAGGCTCATATTTAAAGAGCCATGGAACATAATTTAATATGATTTTTCTCCCATCACTCCCCACGACCCTTAAGGGATTCAGACTAACTCCAGTTATTTATAGATTTAGTCAGTAAGTATTGAAACACAAAGATAAAAAAATACATATGAGACATTTAAGCAATTTGTAAATGCCTCTGTGTGTGTGTGTGTGTGTGCGTGTGTGTGTACTTTAAATAAACTAGAAGAGACAACAAATGTGTAAGGATAGTGGCCCTTCATATTGGAGTTAATGGGCATTCAATGAAACTATATTATCCAAACGGTGTTTCTGAATGCAGAAGGATAGCAAGAGAGTAGCCGTGATTAAGCAAGGAAGGCTAGCATGGTGTATATGTAGAGCTTTACATTTCCTTCTAGGATCTGAGACACCTTTTCCAGTATATGACAGGGTCTGGTGCCTGGATATGACAGTTGCACATGGCTGTCTGCAGGGCTATTCTCTGTGAACTGAGAGCTGTGGCTTATGAAGTGGCTGCAGAGGCAGTAAATGGCTAATGTGGGTGGTCGAGGTCAGGCCAGGCAAAGGACAACCCAGATTAACCATCCACAGATAGAGACCACCACATATGAAGCAGGGAACCAGTTTGTATACCGGTTCCTTTTGTGCTTGCACAAAGTCCGCTGTATCGGACTCAAACATTGAGCCTTTAACCTGACACCAGGCAATGATGCCTTAACTTCAACCCAGTCGGCATTTAGGTACGGCCTTTCAAAATAATCTACTACCTCAATACAAATGTGTACTTTCTATTACAATATAATGCATTTTAACCTTTTATAAACAAACAATTTCTCAATTATCTCCAATTTGAATGTACTAAAAGCATAATGTCTGATTTAAATAAAATGAGTAAATTTGAGGAAAAAACAAAAATCAACCCATTTCTTTAAATTCATTAGTAATATTATCCTTGATATGCTCTTTACACTGATATTAAGTTCTGAATAAAAATTTGTGTACTGAATAATGACGTCAATATAAAAACTTGACAATTTTTAGATAACGTATTTTAATCGGCAATTGTTGTTAATTAAGAATTTAAGTCCAAATTGTGTGAGATTAATTTCATTTAAAAATGTATAATAAGCACCTACCAAGTGGCAGTTACAGGCCAAACTGCCAGGAGGGAAATAGCCATTCTGAAGAAATATATAAAACTATTTTTACAGAAGTCTATTATTAAAAATAAAATCAACTTACTCTTGTAGAGTTATATCAGTTGTGACTGAAAATATGCTGTTTGAAGATGAATTATAAACTGTCAGAATTCATGGTTATGAACAGGGGTTTCCAGATACATATAATGACTTGGAATTTGTGTTTAATCTAACAAACTGCACTGACTATTGGATTTGTGTGTCTGTGAATATAAAGATTTATTGTCCCTGGAGGTAATTATTGACCTCAACATCTTATCAGTCAATATTTACCTCTTGGGCCAATAAATCTTGATATAAACTCATGAAAGTCAATATCTGTTTAATAGTGTACGTGGAAATCTGTAATAGTTTGATAACAGGCTTCAATGTCATGCTGGCCAGTGTACCCCTCACACTGGAGAGATACTGAAGCATTCTTTCTTTGTAACATAGACCAAACAGCTCTGACTCCTGTGGTCCATTCATGTTCTCTCTAACTCTGGACTGGAATTTCTACATTACACTTTAACTGTGTTTTGCACACAGCCCTTGCCTTTTCAAACAATTTGTAAGTTCCTTCATAATCTAAAACTAATTTAATGCCCTTTTGGTTTCATTCTCTGCTCCTGGCTACCTCCTCGTCATTTCAAATCAAACGTGCTTCTGTGGATAAACAGGATTTTGACACATGGTGCCTGGCAAGGTTACTACGTCAGTCGTGGCTCTCCCAGCAATGCTGTTCTGATTTTACCTCTCAAAGCATGCCCCAGGCTCAGGAAGAACCCAGAGCTGTAAAGATATTGGGTCAGGGAAAGAGTATTTAATAATGAGTAAGACCATCTTTTATTCTGAGAAGTGAGACTGTGGGGTCCCATTTGAGTGGTACGGAGTACAAGGGACCTGCTGCAGGATGTGCTAATTTAATAGCTTGACAAGACATCCTGGTTGATGAATGCCTGATAAATATGCATTGACTAGACCACCAAAGAAGCAAATACTACACTCATGTTTTGATGTTTCATGTGCAATTTCTGAAATATTAAAAAAACTGCAAAGTATAATTATACTTTTTCAAAGAGTCCCCTGTATTGGTCAGGGAAAACAGTGAGTCAACAATTAAGTAAACAAAGATACTACATTTCCACTGCAGCAGACATCTTTAGTGGGTTTTGCATATTCTATCAAGGTTTCAACACCACCCCAGGCTTCCTGAATCCTGAGCTAAGAAGTTCCACCAGTTGTCACAAACTGGGCTGGATTTGCTTGCTAATAGCAACCTGCCTTCGTACTCCTGCCTTGCACTGATCAAGGCTTGGAACCCAAATGCATCTTCAGTTTATGGAGTTATTGTTATTGCTCAAAAGCATGCAATTAAACTTGATGGAGCAGAACCATCAAAGGGAAAATGTATATGTCATATTTGATCTGGGCGGCTTCTTGCCCATTTCCACAAATATGGCCTCGTAGATCTACAAGGATTGACCACATCACTGAAGAAGGGATTCAGTCTTGGGCTGTAAAGCCTTCTTGATATATCTTTAGCAAAGTATCAACTGCTCTCAGAATTTGACCTAGTTCCAGAAATGAAAGCGGTGTGACCTGGGCAAACTTCGGTTCCTTCCTCAGTCTGCCAGATCACCAACTCTGGCTGTATTATCTAGTTTTCAGGGTATTGGTGGAGGGACTGATCCTGAAAGGGAGGAAGTAAAGACTTGACATTACAGGGGACTAGGGCTATCATAAACACTGGACTAGAGGCAGTTTTTACAGAAATTTGCAATAGGCCAACTCTTTACTTCCTCCAAAGGCTTCAAAGAATTATTATCCATATGAATTCTTTATTTCTAATTTATTTCATTTTCAAATTTTATATATGTATATAGTGTATCTTGTTCAGTTCCATTCCCTATCATCCTTCCTCAAACTCCCTTACTTCCTCAATGTATCATCATCTTTCATTTCCTTCCCAACTTCATGTGTTTTTGCTTTACCAGCTAACTTTTTAATACCACTGTCTATGACTCAAACCCAATGAAAGTTTAGAAACATAATACCCTTGTACCCTGACATTTTTAAGATCAATGTTGACATTTTTAAGATCAGTGGGTCAGCTTATGGACATAGTGACAGAGCTTACAAGACATGGTTGCAAATGGATATGTGGCTGGTTCTAACACACAGCTGATAGGTGCTTGTAAGAACAAACCTGGAAATACACATTACCTAGAGAAGAGAGTGATGCAGGCCAGCATCTCCAGTCTTTTAGGTAGCATAGCTTTCAATCTTTGAATCCTCCTCGAATGACTTAGGAATCCATGGGCACTATAGAGCAAAGAAAGCCTTCACACCTGCAGTCACTCACAGTATCCACAGATTAGTGTTAACTCAGAGGGTCACTGCAGATGAAACCTCCAGATGCTTAAGTTTGTGGCAGAAAAAAAGCAAGTCCTAACACTGTATTTGGCCATATCAATTCCTGTGCCTAACTCTGGAATCAACTGGGAAGCAACTGAAAAAATATATATATAAATATTTGCAATGGTGAGTACAGTTGAAGGTCATTTAATTTTGGTCAGGTGATCCCCCTAGACAACAATTCTGGAGCAAGTGTAATTTACTAATTCATCTGCTGCAGGGTTCAGTTTTTTCCCCTCACCATGAGGGCATTGGAAGCCATTGAGTTCCAAATTGAACAGTCCAGGGCTGTGTTGCTGGGACAGGAAAGAGTTCATTTTATCGAGTTACATCTGAATCTAATTCTTGACTATGGCTATCAGTGTCTATAGTTGAAGATCTAAGGACTCTTTGTTGACTGTTGGGTGTGCTATGAGGCTTTTGGCATTAGGGAACTGTGTTTAGCAAACAACTCTCCACATTCCAGCTCTGCATATAAGGCTTAGCTATTTGAATCTCACAGGGACACAGTAGAATTCTGGGTTCCTGCCATCTGTCACCTCACTGTTGAACACCTTTCTTAACTTGTTCTTCATGTAAGCACTAAATGGTTGGTTATCTTACTTGTATCTCTAGGTCATTAAGAGAATTAATCAAATCCCTTTTTATTTGCTGAGTCCATCAGGATGCCCTCTGACTAAAATCTTACTCATGCAAGGTGACTCTCTTCAAGATCATCCATAATGCTGAGGAATAATGCTTGATTTTCAAGATTTCACAAGATTTGTTGATGCTCCAGAGCAGCTGGAATTCTATTCTTTAATTTCAACACTTCCGAGAAGAACTTTGGTCTTTAACTACTGCGTTTTTCTCCCAGTGGCCATGATGGGTGGTCAAACAGTACTACCTGTCTTAGAATCTAGACAAATGCAGAGAAGACCTCATATAGGCCAGGGGCTGGGCAAAGCTCTGAGAGTATCTCTGCATAGAGCACAGATGATCAATGCCCACTCACTCTAGGATGACATCCAGAAAAATCTGGTAGATCCAGACTCTAGGCTATGGGATTTTTAAGGCTCCTTCCTTGCTACAATCCTTGAGTTGGCTGGAGCTCAAATTGAGTGGTTGACCAGGACTGACTGCTTCAAGGCCAATGCAATAGTTGGTTACCATAGAGAGTTATAGGAAACCAACATTTTCTTTGAAATCCAAGGTTCAAGTGATTATTTTTGTGTACTTTTCTCATTGATTTTGAAGAGTTATCACCAACCACTTCTGAGAGCACCCCAAAATACAGACAATAAAACAGATTACTATGTTATAATTTTGATGATACTGTCAATAATTTGAAAATAGAATTTAAATGATTATTTTTATCAAAATGTCTTCAAATTAAATGCATATATTTGTTCTTTAATTCATTCTTCTGTCTGTGTTATTATTCAACAGCATTTATATATCTGTATTTCCAAATATGGCTTTCAAACTTGAAGGCTTTGAAACAAAGTTTGAGTGGAAAAAGAAAATGTTGCATAGTCAGATAAGCAAAGGCATTTAATGATGACTCTTGAAGCCATAAAAATAGATGTTAGAAAGTGGTGTAGAATTAAGCTTCAGTGTGTGTTAAGGTAGAAAAATATGTTCTATCTACACACTGAGTCTAAGCTTTATGAAGTTCTCCAAACTTAACCACTTACACCAGACGCTCTCCTGACCCATCTTCTATATAGGTTAGTTCAAACACCTTTGCCTGTTTCTCTTTAATGTAAATGCTTCGAGGATTGCTGTTTCAGGATAGACAACCACACCTCCTCCTCTGTGGTTCCATATCTATTTTTCTTTCATGCTCCTCTTGCTCCAGGATCTTTCTCCAGTTGTTAATTATCTAAAATTCCTCTCTCTGATACCTACTACTTAGTCAATTACCACAAGAGCAAAAAGACCTTTTCTAATATCTTTGGGTTCAGTTTGCTTTTATAGATCCTCATGTACATCTCCTTAATCACTGTTGAACTACTGTCTTTCTCTATTTCTTTAATTGATATCTATCTTTCCCTCTAGCCAATAAATTTCTTAAAGGTAAAAATCTGGGTCGGTTTTTTTCTTATTCTTTCATTTCTAGCCCTCCTGATGGACAGTGAGGAGTTGAGAATATGAGAAATATGAAAAGATGATTGACATCTGAAGTGTCACAGGAGATTTCCAAGTGTTGGAGGTATGTGGAAGACCTTAGGAACGTCCTTCTTTGACTGGCTTTGACTGACAGGGAAGAGTTGAATTATTCTAACGGGAGAAGTTCATAGACAAAGATCAGAGAATCCTATAGGATCATGACACCTTCAAGAGCATATGGAAGATTTACATTATAAGAAAATAAAATTTGAAAAGTGTTTCAGGCTGGACTTCGCAAAGGTTGGCAGTCATGTCTTCCATAAACTGTTTCAGATGTTTGTTTCTTATGGTAACTTCATGAATACCCTGCCCATTGTTTGTGGGACATTGGGAAAGAATAGCTATTCTTAAAGAACTGTACTCAATATTCTTGAAGTGAAGCACCTTCCTGCCTGAACAGTACAAATGTCTACTTATTTAGTACATATATTATATTGGGTGCTATAAAGTAATTGAGAGGTGACTTAAATGGCATAGGACAACAGTTGTAGATAACAAGAAAATAACATGAAATTTTATATAAAAAAACATGAGCGCTTTTGTATTTTGCTATCTATGGTGGATCCTAGAACCAATCATCTGTGAACACAAAGATAACTATTTATAAATGTAATACATCATAAATTAATCTACCACCTCTACAAGCTTCCTTTGTCTTATTATTTGTTATCATATCCTTTTGTAAAAAGAACACTAATACAAGACCTATATTCTTAGTAGTGATTTAAACATGTGACACAGCATAGTAAATATAAACATGAATTATATAGTAGAGCTCTAAAATTTATTCATCTCCTGTAAGCAAAATTTTATACCACTTGGTCATCTCTGCATATTAAATTTTTTCACCCCCCAGCAAATACCATCCTACTTGTGGATAGCTTTACTATTCTAGATTCATCATGTAAAAAAATATCACATATTGTTTGTCCTATATCTAGTTTATTCTATTCATCAAACTTAGGCTCCAGGTTTATTCATGTTCTTGAAAATGCTATTTAGCTATACCATGACACATTATTCAAGTTTACAAATGTAGATGTACCGAGAGAAAATTCTCTGTATTAAATCTCAGAACTCTGGGAATTATAAAGAAGCAATTAAACGCTAGAATTCATTATATAATTATCTATATTAAATGATATCAATGTCACAGAGCAATTGAGAATTTCTTTTACTTTGACTTCCCTTTCCTCATCTCTAAAAAAACTTGTAATTACAATGGGTCCACTAGGATCAGCCATGCTAACTAACCTTTCTCAGAGTCCCTAGCTCAACAACGCCTATAATCTCTTATCCTATGGAAGATGACATGTATACAAATTCTAATAAACAGAGTAATTTTCTACAGCCCAGCTTTATCTATCAAGTCACTCCTTTCTTTTTCTATCAATCAAGTAACCCCATTCTTTCTGGGGACTGAAGATACTTTTGTTGGAATTCAGGGAAAGCAAGCCAAAAATTTTCTTCATTGGTTACAATTCTTATTGCCATGGATTTTCCTAAGAGTATTAAACATTACTTCTACATCTCAATGTGCTGGAAAACTTTTTTTGCTGAGAGATTTGAACAAATGTCTCTTTACCTGAATGAGGGCACCATGACAGACCAAAGAAAGTATTCCATTCAAATCTAGCACAGTAAGTTTATAACATTATTGGCATTACAAGAAACTGTCCAATTCCTCTTATTCCTTCTGAAATTTCGGATCAGAAGTAGTTCTTTAGTACAAATCTAATTTGTATTCTCTTTCAATTACATTGTGCCAGCTCTAAGAAATGTCAAGTCAACACCTCTGCCCCATCCTCCATCTTTTTAAATCAGAAGTTAGTGCAGAGGAGATCATGAATATGTCCCTTTCTTGTTAAAATTCTTCCCTTACACAGACAAGTTCTTTCTTGACAGATAGCTGTGTGGTGGCATATCAAATTGTCCACTGCAGAGATCACACAGCAGTCACCATGGCCTGCTTATATGTTACTTTCAGAAACTGGCCTCAAACTCACAGAGATCTGCTTGTCTCTGCCTTCCGAGTACTGGTATGAAAGATATGCACCACCACTATCCAACATCATACTAATCTTTATCTAATGAATTGAATAAGGTCTTGGTGTATTTACATGAGATAGAGATGAATTTTCCAGAAGGTGGAATTTCTCATTTTATGTTCACAACATCAGCTTTTCTGTTCTCATGTCAACTACAAAATGAAAGAAAAGATTAATTCAATGAAAATGGAAATTTGATGGGATGACATTTTGTAAGTTTAGACTAAAATGTGTTCACTTTTCTTGGCCACTTCCATGCATCGACCACTGCACTTCACTTTTTTTCTGTGCCGGGTTCTCTGAAAGAAAACAGCATATGTTAGTTGTTAATTCATTTCCCTATTTCCATTCATGAGAGAGTTATCAGTATAACATTTACTGTTTTATATCAGTGTCATCATAGATGATTTTGTAAAAAAGTGGTTTTATATTCTTGGATTGAAAATTACCACTAGAACAATGACACAATGAATAAAGGATGTGATTAATAAATTATAGAGTATCTTATTTAATTTAAGTTTCTGCCAGAATCTAATACGCTAATCTTTTAGGTCAGTCTTCAGTCAGAACTTATTTGCTTGCAACAAGATGGTGCCTGCTGTCACTTAAAAACCACAGGAAGGTGGTAAACACTCCAGTCAAATGCCACCACTATTCTACATTGAAAAATAGCACACTGGTAACTTGTAAATACTGGTTTCAGTTTTCTCACAAGTCTATTACTTATCTGTTTTTTCTCTCATCATGACAGGATGTATCTAGTAATCCTTTTGGCTAATGGATTCAATCTATGCTCATTGATCTATAACACATATTATTTATAATAATATTTAAGTATTATACACATTGCTTTTAAGAATATAATTACAAAATATTTTAAGTTAAAATTTATGAATTTGTGCAATTAACTAGCATAGGCATTAGATTCATCTCTGTATCACAGACATTATGAACACCAAGGAGGAAGCTTACAGCTCACTTTCAAGATGATGTCATGAGCAATAGACTCTCACCATCTAGTTCTGTTAAGAACAGTATCAATGTCCTCTATTTGGGGGAGCATCTGGGAGACTTACTAACAACTCACAGGAAGGTATTCCACATCTGGCACTAAAATTTGTGTCTAAAAACCTATGTAACTTTGAAAAGCAGCATCATCAATCCAAGACATGGCCTCTGTTCAAGCAATTTTTTATATCATACAGTTAACTCGATTATAAAGACGTTCCTATATGGGTTCTGGTTAAGTCTCCCTATCCTTTGTATTTTGCCATCTCCCTATTCCATCCCTATTTGAAACTTTCCATTCTTAGTATCCCCTTACTAATTTCATATTACACATGTATACTATCCTCCCTCCACCTTCAGACTTCTTCCTTTTCCCTCATTTCTTTCTCATGGGTCCTGTATTGTTTACTCTTCTCTACAGACACCAGCTTAAACACAGTAAATCCAAAATTCAAATACATGATCCAAAAATGATAAAGAATATTGTCTTTCTGAAACAGGGTTACCTTACTCAGCATAATGTTATCTAATTCCATCCGTTTTCCTGCGAATTTCATGACTTCCTTTTCCTTTAGCGCCAAACAGAATTCTGCGTGCAGATGAATCAGTTTCATTATCCTTTTTTTTTTGTTGTTGTTGTTGTTGGACATCTAGGTTGATTGCATTTCCTGGTCATTGTGAATAGAGCAGCAATGAGCATGGATGAGCAGGCATCTCTGTAGCAAGATATAGACTTATTTAGATCAGGCCCAGGAATCTTTGCCTGAGTTATATGGTAGTTATATTTTTGGCCTTTGGAGACATCTTCATCTTTAACTTTTAACATTATGTTATATTTGTACAGAATAATTATCCCTTGGAAATTTGTTATCCAGAATTTCACACTGATTTCTATGGATGACTACCTACCATAATATACATGCGGGCATGCATGCACGCATACACACCCACAAAATCACTCACACTTTGCTAGTTAGTTTTTGTTTGTATGTTTGTTTTGTCATTTTGATACAAGATAGTATTATCTGGGAAGATGAACCTCAATTGATAAAAGACATCCATCAGATTGCCTGTAAGCAAATCTATAGAGCATCTTCTTGATTAATAATTGCTGTGGATAGACTCAGTCCACAGAGAGGCAGGGCCATCCCTGAGCAAGTGGTCCTGAGCATATGAAAAAAGAAAAGAAAACCACCTTGAACAAATTATAAGGAGAAATCCAGGAAAAAGTGTTCCTCCCTAGTTTCTACTGAAGTTTCTCCTTCCAGGTTCCTGCCTTGAGTTTCTGCCCTATCTTCCTTTAATACTGGGCTGTAATGTAAAAGTATTTGCTGCTTTTGGTCATGGTGTTTTATGAAAACAATAGAAACCCTAACACACACATGCACACACACACACACACACACACACACACACACACACACACACACCGCTGTCATTATCTAGTTCTGACATTACCCAGATATCTAACATCCCTCTGCAAACTGATGCTAATAAACTGCCTCCTCTTAGAGATCTTCTGCTCAAAACTCTGCAAAGGCCCATGGTCTCGGAGAATAGTGATCTTCTCTTCTTGACACTTGTATCTTCTAGAAACCTGGCTTCCACCATACTCTCGGCTTTAACAATTCTACTCAACCAACTAAACTAGCTGGTAACCTGTCCTGTGCATATCATGGGTCCATTTTAACTATCATGACTCTCTTCAAAATGTCCACCTCCAATCTAGTACAACCACAACTATTATAAGACTACAACATTCCAAAAAGTGACCTTAACAACTCAAGAAGTCACTCTCTCTTCTACCCAGTCATTGGCCTTTAATTGTGTGATGTCCTGTATTATCTACTATTTTTCACTCTGTTTGTAAACCTCTTTCAAGCAGAGCTTGATATTAAGAGCAAGACTGTAGTTTCTACTTACTTGATATCACTAGTGTGTCTTGAACATAATTTTATTACATTCAGTGAATTACCACTTTGAAAAATTGATTCAAGAAATTTAAGAAACTTCATTCAGGATATTCTCTCTACATATACTCATGCGTGTGTGTGTGTGTGTTTCAATACTTATCTGTTTTAAAAAATTAAGCTGTCTGAAAATTGACTCTTCAAAATGCCAACAGACAAGTGAGGTGCTGAATAAGAAGCTTAGGCCCTGCTTCAGTTGAAACCTCAATATTGTCACCTCCAAGGAGCAGTAGAAGAAAGGAGGTAGCCAGAACGGTCATTCCCAGCCCCATCCATTTACTAAGAATTTAAAATTTTCATTTTTCTTGAGAGCTGAGTACTATTTCCTTGTGTTGATGTACCATGGTCTCATTATCCATTCATCAGTGGATGGGCATCTAGGTTGTTTCCAAGTCCTGCCTATTATGAATACAGCAGCAATGAACAAGAATGAGAAAATATCTCTGTGGTAGGATAGAACATGTTTTGACTATTTGCCCAACAGTAGTATAGCTTAATAATCTGGTAGATCTGTTTTCATCTCTTGAGGACCCGTACACTGATTTCCAGAATGGTAGTGCCAGTTCGTGCCACCATCAGAAGGAGTGCATCAGTGTTCCCTTTTCCCCAGATGAAATCATCTGCTGTCATAATTTTAAATCTTGGTTATTATGATTATAGTAATATGAAAGCAGTATAAATAATCATTTCCCTGATGACTAAAGATGTACATATTTTAGGACGCATCTACAGTTTCCATATGGCTTTTTCAAAAGACCTTTTATATTAGCTGAGCAAAAGACCCAAAGCAAGAAAGTGTAAAAGCATGTTGATAAAGTGCTATTTAAATACCGTGTCACTATTTTCCTGCAGACCACAAAGTCTACAACTACAAAACAACATTTAAAAAAAATGGTAACTCTAGGTAGGTATATACCTACCATTCCATACTCAGGAAGTAGGCCAAGACAGAAGAGCCATAACGTTAAGATCAGTCTGGGCTACCTAGTGAATTCCAGGCCACTGTGGGCCATATACAATGAATGAAGGAAGAAAGGGAGGAAAGAAATGGGGAGAAAGGAACATCAGTGATTTCCAGAAAGATAATCAGATCTTAGAGCAATATATTCCCAGCTATATACTTGTGAAGGTTCCTAAAGATGCGCAGTAAGTAAACACATTATTTATATATATGCGAACCCCATGACTGTTGGTTCCTTAAAGCCACCTGTCAGTCTGAAACCTAACTTACAAACAAGATATAAGTAATATCACAGTATTCTAGTCATCAATAATAACAAGTAAGATACAACATTCCAAAAAGTTACCTTAACAACTCAAGAAGTCACTCTCTCTTCTACCCAGTCATTGGCCTTTAATTGTGTGGTGTTCTGTGTAATCTACTGGACAATCTCAAAAGGGGTACTTCATATCACAGCATAGTTCAGAAGAATCAACCGAGGCACTCAGTGCCTCAAATGAGCTGGTCAGTCAGCGAAATGCTTCTTAAGCAAAGGAAAAGACACTGAGTCCATGATGAACCCAGTATGTGTCAGGGACTGGATTCCCACATTGTCCTCTAATGATGTCACTAGGGAAGAAACGAGCTGGTAAAGCCTCAGGAGCCCATAAACAAGCACTAAAGGTCAAGCTAATGATCGATATTTGACTGTTTCAATTTGTGAGTGTGTGTGTGTGTGTGTGTGTGTGTGTGTGTGTGTGTGTGTAGACAAGAGTTGACATTGGATATCTTCCTAAACTACTTCTCTCCTTTATTTTTTAAGACAGGGCCTCTCGCTGCTCTTAGAGCTATTAAATAGCCAATAAGTCACAGGGATCCACATGTCTCTCTCACCATGACTAACTGGGATTGCCAATACACGTCACATAGCCAGATTTTTCATCTTGTATGTGTATTAGGGATAAGACTCGGGTCCTCATGCTTGTTTGGCAAACATTTTATCAACAGAACCATAGAGCCATGTTCCTGATCACCTCCATGTCCTCACTTGGACAATTTCTATTCTTCTACCAAGAAGGCTGTAGGCTTGCTATGGGTAAAGGGCAGAGATGGCCCTTTAAATTGCTATCATGTCAACAGAATAACAGGAAGCATAGGGCAAGAATGCCATTGTGATCTGAGGATCCCATACCATTTCCAGAGTGCAGAACTTGTCTTCCATAGTGGCTAGAATACCGTGACTATCTATAAATCCTAGACGCTCCATGCTAATGCTCTCTCCCCAGATGTCCTAATTTGGCTGTGGAATCTATTATTTCACGTAGAGTTGGCTTTGTGTTTTAGTCTGTCAGAGTCCCTAGAATTTATCACAATCTGTTTTCGTTGCTCCTATTTTGTTTTGTTTTGTTTATCTTTCTGCAGCTGGTATGCCTGGGAGGAATACAGCCCTTCTATTTACATAACAAACCCAAGGTATAAAGGGACAAGAAACAGGTGCTGCCATCCCGGAATAGAACTATCACATTCATGAGCACACTGATTCTTCAGGAAGCATGCTCATATGCCTTCGTTTATCATAGTACATGGACCTCCCTACGGTGATCACCGCTACTGATCTCTTTGCTTCGGGTTTCAGACCAACCCCATTCAATACCTGTGGCTCTTGATACTAAACTGTGTAACCAATCATCCTGTGTACTTATTTCATTCTTTATTTTGAAATAATTATGACATGCATTTTCACAACTTCAAACCTTGGTGCATAATTTTACTCTCAGCTGAGACTGCCCTTCCTTACTTCCTTTCCCAATATTTAAACTATTTACCACTTACAACTCATTTTGCTCTTTCTTATACTCAAACGCAGACACTCTCTTTCATGTCGGTAGTGCAAGCTCTGTTGTGTCTACCTTATACCTGCTTCTCTGTGTCCTTTAATATTTAGTGAAATACTCAGAAAAAAAGAAGACGGGAGATCTGGGCTGTGGTGGCACACATTTTTAATCCCAGCACTCAAGAGACAGAGGCAGATGTATCTCTGTGAGTTCCAGGCCAGCCTGGTCTACAGAGCAAGGTCCAGGATAACCAAAGATACACAGAGGAACCCTGCCTCAAACAACAGAGATAAGATGGGAGAAACTTATAGAATACTGTGGTTGGCAGAATTGGCATTTTTGGTTTAATAGACACAAGGAGTAGGACTTTGGTCTAACTGTAGTTAGGGGTCTATGCTGCTTAGATGAATTTAGTGAGGCGCCCTATTTTATCTTGCTGTTGCATTAAAAATTTGTTCCTGTTCTTTCCCCATATTTTCAAAGAGAAACAAAATATTTACTTCCTTCTCGGAGATGCAGAAGAGTTAATTAGAGGATTCGAAAAGATCCCCCCAGAGAAAGGCAAAGCTGCAAATTGATATGAAATAGCAAGTGGGGCTAATCAAGTTGGGGAAAATGAAATATTTAGCATCAGAATAATCTGAGTTTATTGAAAATTGAAGTCTTGAGATCTGGGACTTGGGCCTCAACTGTTTTGAACAGATTTCTGGGTACTCCCTCAGACTCATCTCGTTGGTACTGAAAATCCCACTGTGGGTTTATTAACAAGGAAGCGAAGAACCGTAGCTCTTACACTTCAACTTTTACATTTAAAATGCAGAAATCCTAGCTAGCCTTCTAGACCCCCTGCTCCAGGAATGAAGTGCCCTGCTGAGTTACAGGCAGAGGAACTTGGGGAAGCAAATGTAGGCATTTAGGAAAATAATGGTTGTTAAGAATGTTAAAACACAGTAAACCGTACAGATGATGTCTTGGAATTCTAGTGCATCACACTGAAACCCTCTTTCACCAATAGCCATAGGGGATGATATGCAGGCCCATAAAATGACAATAGCAACTAACCTGTTACAGAAGAAAGGCAGCATACAATTTCTCTAGAGTCAAGAAACAGACTACGTACAAAAAACAAAGTCGAACCTAAATTTAACTGTGTATGCATTCACATTTTATAGACCTTCTATTTCAACACAGAAAGGCTATGATCCTATCTTCATCATGCAAATTTTGCTACGTTTTTAGCTACATTAAGAGTTTTAGTGTTTGAGACTAAACACAGTAAAAACTGTTTCTTCCCATAAGAAGTGTGAAGGAGGAACCGGTAGCCGCTGAGATGCATCGGTGTGAGCAGTGTCAGCCAGAGGATACAGGGGCTTATTCCAGAAGCAGACTACATAGGATCAGTGTGGGCTGGACAGGGATGGTGATAGACCAATATCCAGTCTAGATGAAGAGCCGAAATAACTCAATATCTTGAAAATACAAAACCTCGACTTTCAACATCAACAGATATTCCCCAAAAGGAAGCATACTAATGGCCACAGATACATAAAAATATTCCAAGTATCATTAATAATCAGGAAAATTTAAATTAGTGCACGATTGGATGTTCCCTTGAAGGAAAAGTTCAAAAGTCCCAGACAAGTGTAAATATTGGTAGGAATTTAAGCTAGTTCAGTCATTATAATAAACAGCATGTAGAATCCTCAATAAAATAATAAAATACAATGGGACCATAAGATCCAGCAATCCTACCTGTAAGTATATCCAGAAGAAATGTTATCTGTATGTCAAAGAGAGACCAACAGTTCCTGTTCTATGTCACAATGACAAAGCAGCCTGGAGGAATCCTTAAAATTGGTGTGTGTGTGTGTGTGTGTGTGTGTGTGTGTGTGTACATTTAACTTTGAGAAGGAATTGTGTCATTCACAGCAATGCCAATAAACCTGAAGCACACCACTATAAGCAAAAGCCAGCACAGATGACTAATGTCATGTGACCTCATGTGTGGTGTGGAGTTGCAGAAGCAGAAGGCAGAGGGATGGCTACTAGAAGCTGTGGGAGCACTAAGAACCTGGGCGCTACAAAGTAAATAGCATGAAGCTCTAGTGGACAGGACAAATAAGTTCTAGAAGTCTCCTTACAGTACAACAACTATAATCAGCAGTAACACATTATATGCTTGACCCTTGCTGAGACGCCAAATCATACAGGTTATTTCAACAAGTGTTAGTGAGGTTGCAGATGTATTAACACAGAACAATAGGAATCTATATCAAAGCATCATCATTGACAGTGATACCATAGAAAGGAGGCAGGGAGGGACAAACAGAGGGGAAAAGTCTCATTACTCATTTTTATCCTCAAACTCCATCTTCACAGATTTTCAATTCTAGGAGACAGAGCACATTACTGAAGAAAACAAGAAAATATATACACATATAAATCTAAGAACTAGAAATGTCCACGGAACATTAACAAAACTCTGTAGAGATTTTGCTAGACTGTCCCTGACTTAGTTGTCCAGGCAATGTCTGAATGATTGCCACTATGGCAGCGCACCTTATGACACACTTCTAGAAACTTCATTGGTCCTACTTTGATCTGTGCTGCTGGATAAAACATCCCCATGAAGAACAAATTCTAAATGGACAGATCTATTGGCTTATATTTCCAGGTCTTGATAGGAACAGGAACTCAGCTAGGAGCTTGAAGTAGAAAGCATAGAGGCATACTGATTGCTGGCTCTCTACCAGACCCAAGCTTAGCTATCTTTGTTATATAGTCCCAAACCACTTGCCTAGGGAGGATTCTGCCCATTGGTTGTCCAGGCTCTCCTACACCAATTAAAAAGACAATGGCCCCCAGACATCCCAACAGTCCAATCTCATGTAGGTACCTCCTCGAAGAAGGCTTCCTTTTCAAATGGAACTAGGCAGTGTCAAGTTGGCAAGTAAAGCTAAGTATGGTATTGTAGTGGCTTGAATGAGAAATGTTCCCCATGAGCTCATGTATTTGAGCATTTGGTCCTTAATTGGTGGCAGTTATGGAACATTAAGGAGGCAGAGCTTTGCAAAAGAAAGACTTTCTCTCTCCCTCCCTCCTTCCCCCCTTCTTCTCTTCCTTCTTCCTTCTCTCCCTCCCTTCATACCTTTCTCCCTCTTTTCCTTCCTTCATTCCTTCCTTCATCCCTCTCTCCTTCTTGGTCTCTCTCTTTGCTTTCTTCCTGCAGATGAAAAGTTATCAGTCAACCTTCTGTTCCTGACACCATGCCTTTCACTCCATAATGGACTCCATCTCTTAGGAACTATAAGCCCAACAAGCTTTCTCTTCAGTAAGTGGCTTCTAATGACACTATTTTTCATAGCAATAGAAAAACAATCTAGGACAGACATCCTGTTTCTTGAAGGTACACATTCCTTCTCAATTTACATGAAATCTTCCAGGCCCTGATGGAGTCGGGTCTAAAATACCTACTTCACTTCTAAACATCTGTGCACTAAACACAAGGCACCTAAGTCCATAGAACAAACACTACTACAGACAAAAGCACACATGACGCTCACACAGTGATAGTGAGTGACTTCCATACCCCACTCTCGCCAATGAACAGATCACCCAGACAAAAGTAAGCACAGAAATGCCGGGGCTTAACAATGTCATAAACCAAATGGCTCTAACTGATATTAATAGACCATTTCACCTGAACACAAACGAATATACCTTCTCAGTATTTCATTAAACTTTCTCCCAGACTGACCACATACTCTGACACAAGGCAAGTCTCAACAGGCACAAGAAAATGGAGGTAACACCCTACATCCTATTTTACCACTATGGATCAAAACTGGATATCAACAAGAACAGAAACAACAAAAAGCTTACAAATTCATGGAAGCTGAATGAGTCAGTACAGGATAAAAATGGGTTAGGAAAGAAATTAAAAACTTTTTAAAGTTGAATGAACAGGAAAATGACACACTCAACTTATAGGACAAATGCACATGGTTCTAAAAGCCAAGTTCATGGCACTAAGAACTTATATTAAAAAATAAAAAAAGAATTGTGGAACAATCTCATATTAGCAATATCATGGTTCACCTGAAATCACTAGGAAAAAAAAGAAGAAATAATGCCCAAAAAGAGTAGACAGTAAGACATAAGGAAACTCAGGGCTGTAATCAATAATATATAAATGAAAAATACAAGAATCAGTGAAACAAAGAGTTTGTTCTTTGAAAAAATGAATGAGATTAGTAAACCCTTAGCCAAATTAACTAAAGTTAGTGAGAAAATACCCAAATTAACAAAATTAGAGATAAAAAGAAACATAAAAATAGATACCGAGGAAATCCACAGAATTAAAAAAAAATACCAGCACTTGGGAGGCAGAGGCAGGCGGATCTCTGTGAGTTCGAGACCAGCCTGGTCTACAAGAGCTAGTTCCAGGACAGGCTCCAAAACCACAAAGAAACCCTGTCTCGAAAAACCAAAAAAAAAAAAAAAAACCTGGACTCATTAATAATTGGATAATTGAAAAAATGCTGGAGATTGGAGATATCACCATTCGCAACCTCAAATTGTACTACAGAGCACTAAATAATAATAAAAAGACATCATGTTTTGGCATGAAACAGACACATTAGTCAATGGAATTGAATTGAAGACCCAAACAGAAATCAACACATTTATGAACATTTAGTTTTTGATAAAGACACTAGAAATACTCACTGGAAAGAAAAAAATGAATAAAAACAGCATTTTCAACAAATGGTGCTGGTAAAATTGGATAAATGCATGTAAAAAAATCCAAATAGATCCATACTTATTGCCCTCTATAAAACTCAATTCAAAATTTTTCAAAGACCTCAATATAAGCCAGGCATACTGAATCTTATAGAAGAAAACATAGGATATAGTCTTGAACTCATTGTCACAGGAAAAGACATTCTAAACAGAATACCGTTAGAACGGGAACTATAAATAACAATTAGCAAATTAGACCTTATGAAATTAAAAGGCTTCTGCATCATTCAAACAAAGATGCAGCTTACAGAATGAGAAAAATACTTAAGCAAAAACACACCTAACAGAGGACTAATGTCTAAAATATACAATGAACTCAAGAAATTACATACCAAGTAAATAAACACCCAATTTAAAATTAGGGTAAAGATCTAAAAAGAGAATTCTCTAAAGAGGAATTACAAATGGTAAAAAGCACTTCAAGAAAAGCTCAATGTCTTTAGTCATTAGGGAAACACAAATCAAAACCACCCTGAAATTCCATTTTATGTGAATCAGAATGGCCAAGATAATAGAAAAAAATGACAGCTCATGCTAGTGAGGATGTGGGTAAAGAGAACATTCTTCCATTGCTGGTGACAGTGCAAATTTGTACAGTCACTGTGAAAATTAATGTGAAGGTTCCTCAAGAATCAGGGAATAAATCTAGTCCAAGATTGAGCTATAGATATATCATTATTTGGCATATAGTTACGGTTGATGGGGGCTAGAATGGGAGGATCAAATGGAGAAGGAAAGGAGGGAGGAGGGGTGAAGGAGAGAATACAAGAAAGACAGCTAAAACTAAGGAGCATTTAAGCAGGTGAATGAAAACCCAGTACAGAAGATGCATTCTGTGAAGAATTCTGGAATGTGCACCTACTGGGGAAACAATATCATGTCATCTTTCTTTTGAACCTCTTCTGTACCTAGGAGAAGGCCATGCAAATCTTTATTTCATGATGAGAAAAGCACTAAGAGAGAGAGAGAACTAAAATTTCTACTAATCTAGATGTTAATACCTTGTGGCTTTGTGGCCAACATAAAACTCATATCTCAGTTCAATTTTTCATCTCTGAGTTTAAGAAGAACAATTTTTGCTTCCTCCCCAAATCACACCTGCTCAGAGTCAGATTCTATAAGCAATTCTTCATTTGACACCTCACCCCTCATGGTGGTATGTTTAAATTCTTAAAGTTCTTTCTGAACCACACCCAGAAACCTGTCATTGTACAGGCTCATTCCTGCCCCCTCATCCACATTTATCCCCCGGGTCCTGTTTATTCTAGCTCTGAAGGAGACCTTAGCTCCTGTGCATCTTGTTAACACATCATCACCCACCTCACACCCCTCGCTAATGGATCTCCCTGTTCTCATGCTCACCCCTTCCTAATCGCTCTTTTGTTTTTGCTTTTCCAAAGTCACTGCAGTAATACTCCAGACTCACAGAGAGTTCAGCACTCAGAGGTCCCTGCTTTTCAGCTTTGGAAATTATGAAGTGGGGATGGAAGTGATGATATTTGTAAGACCATGAGCTGTTATAAAGAGGAACAAAGTCACAAGATGCCCTTAATCTGAGCATCAGTGTGCAGAATGGGCCAGCACAGAAGCAGGTCAAAGCACTTGGCCTGCCAGCATGGTACTGATGTTGAACCCTTTGCAACACGCTGCACCCTAACAATCTCTGGTTCCTAGAGAAGAACAGCTTTTGACTTACACCTGCCCTGCTTATCTTGTCCTTCTTCATCTATCAGTTGTGAACTTTGACCATCATATCACTTTTACCAACCAATTTTCTAATTCTGCTTGTAAGAATAGACAGTTTGTATGAGTTGAACCTAAATTATGCTAGTAAGAAGTTGGCTGAATGTGTGTTCTTCTTGGATGGCCTGTGACCATGTGATCTATATTGACTCTCTGAGCATATTCTATTCACTTACCAAAGTTGTCAGTAAATGTCATGGATGATATCAACTGTGTGCATATGTAGGCAGAGACATGTGTGTATACCCAAACTCACACAGGTGGTAAGACTTTCAGATATTCCACACATCAAAGCAAACCCTAAGGGAATATAAAAATATTTTGAAGTAAATACATGTGAATTTTGATAATACATTTTGGGAAAATAGTTGACGTACAACATCAAAGTGGAAACCACACAAAAAAACTACGGAGAAACATAAAATATGTTATTTGAAAAAAATCATTGAAAAGAATAAACTATTAAGAGTATTGTGCTCTTTTGTGTTACAAGGTTGTGTTAAATGGTTTTAAATAAGGATCCCTGTGATCTTCCGTTTAATTACTCCGTCTTTGGGAGGCCACTTAAAAGGAATGATTAGTAATGAGTTACATATGGAAATTTTTGCTGGCGCATGGCTTAAGACAGAATAATAAATAAGCCAAGTGTTCATAGATTACAGTTAAGTTATTGGTATTGGTGGGAAGCAATGAAATTAATTTCTAAGAAATGTTCTTTAAGTTTTCTAGGAGAGGATGAACCAACCATGGCTGCTCACTACTCTCTTCTGTGATGTTCATAAATGTGCCCTGGTTTTCTGAAAGAAAGGGATATTTCCTGTGAAGCCCTATGACATACCTCATCTGTAAACCATTTATGAAAGCCCCAGAAGGCCGGCAAGTTTTGCTGTCATCGATACTGTTTTCTGTATCTGCCCTTCTTCCCCAGTGGACCATAAGGTTTGAAAATCCCAGAGTGTGGCACCTGCATTTTGTTCTCTATATAAAATAGTACACAATATCTTCACACAGGCTTTCTAAGATACTCTATGGACATTAACCCTGCAAACTCAAGCAAGGAGGTGGTGATATAATCTTTTCCCTAGGAAGGAATGAAGCTGCGGGTACAAGGATGTAGTTTATGTGAGAGGCAGGCAGAAGCCAGCTTTGTAAGCCTGTCCATCTCATCATCCCTGAAGTACAGCAGCAATAGCTACTGTGTTGCTGCTGTGTGAATTATTACTGAAAGGAACCGATAGCTCAGTCTTCCAGTGCCTCGGTGTAACCCCCTCCCACGCTGGCTCCGTGTCAAGATGTGTCTTGCTAATTTGATCCCAGCAAAGACCTGCAAGTGCTTGTGGGATATGTTTGTGAGATACTGATGTACTTAAAACTAAGGGCCAGGCTATTTGGCTGAAGAGGGCACAGGAGGAGAGCAAAAAGCTCCAGCAGACAGCCTTGGTTAACTTCCAGGCACACGGAGTGGCAGCCCTCTTAAATCATATAGCCTCAGGCAAGACACCGGTTGAAATCAATTGATCAAGGAATCCCTAAGCCAAAGGGGAGGCTGCCCAGCTAAACTCGATTTAAAATACAGAACCACAACAAATAGGTAGCTGTGCTTGAAGCTGCGAGATTTAGAGCAGTCTACTGTAGATAACACAATACCTTGTGCAGTTTTCCCCCACCTGTTGCTCTCCCCCATGTGTCACTGAGTATGCCTAAGGACAATGTAACATTGCTTTCCATCATCTTGCGTCCTTTTGCCCACCTAGACCAGGCCAGCTCCTGCCGATAATAAAAAGTCAGCAGATAAATTAATGCAGAGACTACTAAGGTAATTCCTTTAGTGATCTGCTGGGGCAAATGGAGGTAACCACTTCAATCCTAGTTTTCTGAGGAAAACTCTCTTTGGGGAATAATGGTGGCTGCTGATGCTAGTTCCTATTACTAGAAAGTACGAGGCAGGTGCAGAAGCTTTGCCTCCTTAGGATGGCTGACCTGGTAAAAGCTGACCAATTCTATACATTTCTGAAGCAAGGGGGAAAGCTATCAGTCAAGCAAGCCAAAGGACTATGACCATTTGCCAAGTATTATATACTTTCACCTTCCCACTCAAGCAAATCCTTCAACATCAGCATCATAGACGCCAGCATGGTAGCCCAACTTCTCTGTAGGCAAAGGTGGCCATCTGCGCCTCACTTTCTTCATCCGTAAATTGAAGGCTGTTACACCTGTCCCTCACAGCAACATTACAGTAACAGATGAGATAGCAACCATGAAAACATAGTCTTTGGAGGAAAGTACCTATAATTATCATAATTTAAGAGAACATGGGAATCAACTCGTGTTTACCAAAACGAGACACACATTTCAATTGTTTGTCAACCGAATTCCTCCTAGGTATGTGAATTTAGAGTTTTGTTTACACTGATTTCACTGAAACCCTAATTTAGCCTTGCTAACATGAATCCAGCTGCTTCAGCATCAGCAAAACTTCAATTTGAGCGGAGTTCTATTCTGATGTAGTGAATGTATGTTGGAAAGTATTAGTACTGCCTCTGGAAAAAACAAGCTTACAGGAAAAAAATCTTTAAAATATATAAGATACATACACACATATATATGTATATTGGTTTTTGAGACAGAGTTTCTCTGTGGAACAGTCCTGGCTGTCATGAAACTCACTTAGTAGAGCAAGCTGGCCTTGAAGTCACTGAGATCTGCCTGGTTCTGCCTCTGAAGTGCTGGGATTAAAGGCAGGAGCCACCACCACCACCCGGCATATATGATATTTTTAAGACAAAATATTTTTCAATACAATTTTGTCAGTAAAGTTTCCATACCTAAAATGACGGCAGGTATATTTTTAGCCTGCATTAATACATTAGTTGATCTGTTGGGTAAATATAACAGCTGCCTGTGACTTGAAAGAAACGCCTTCGTAAACAGAAAGCTCTGATGTAAAACTCATTTCCATCCCTTGGCAAGACTCTAGTCAGTGCTTGCTCTTCTTTCCCACAATACCAAGAGCTTCTCAAAGTCCAGAATGTGACCAGCAGAGAATTCGAGGTTTTGGCTACAAAAGAGCTAACAGTTGTTTTAGAATTCTCCAGTTTTCTCCTCAAATAGTAATAAATAGCAACATTTTTAGAAAGACCACTTCAATGTCATTTATCATCTTAAATGTCTAGTTTAATTTATAAATTAAACAAAATAAAAGCTAATAGAAATAAGATGTAAATAGTTCAGGCCTCTTCTTTCTTTCTTTTTTTTCTTTTGTGTGTGACTAGTCTCTACCACGTGTTCATGAACTCCCATGTCAGGCCCTGAGATGAAGCTTAATGACTGAGCCCTTTCCTGGTCTGTGGAAGGCCCTGGGTTCCATCCCCAGCAAAGGGAAAAAAAACAAAACAAAACAAAAAACTCATGTTGACTGAACTTGAGCTGGACATTTTATTACTTTGGTGCATGCGCATGTGTGTGTATGTGGTGTGTGTGTGTGTGTGTGTGTGTGTGTGTGTGTGTGTGTCTGTGTGTGTGTGTTTGTAGTTGTTTAGTTGTTTAGTTTTGCTCTTTGGGGGCCTGCTACCCAACTCCCAAATAAATACATGGGGATTTATTGTTACTTATGAATGCCCAGCAATAGTCTGGCTTGCTTCTAGCCAGCTTTTTCTACTTAAATTATCCTGCTTCTCTTTAACTACATTTTGCCTCTGGGCTTTCTTTATTCTATGAATCTTTCTTTCCTTCTGACTCCTTGGTTGGCTGTGTGGCTGTGTGGCTGTGTAGCTGGCTCCTGGCGTCCTCCTCACCTCTTTTCTTACTCCACATTCTAGCTTTCTTCCCCAATTTATTCTCTCTTCCTGCGAGCCTTACCGATCCTTTCTCCTGCCGCCATTTTTGCAATTCAACTCCTTATTAGACCAATCAGATGCCTTAGGCACGCAAAGTGACACAGCTTCGCAGAGTTAAACAAATGCAGCATGAAAGAATGGAACACATCTGTGCATCATTAAACCAATGCTCCACAGCATAAAAGAAGGTAACACATTTTTCACTGATATTCCACAACATGTGTGTGTATTGTATAGTGTGTGTATGTGTCTCTGTGTGTGTGCACGCAAGCACACAGTAGCACACGTGTGCACTTACAAATGGAGGACAGCGGACAGCTTTAGGTGTCACTCTGAAATACAGTCGACCTCTTATGGGCCATACTTTCTCATTGGCCTAGAACTCACCAATCAGCTTGGTTGGCTGGTCAGTGAGCCCAGGGATCTATTGATACTGCCCCTGCTTCCTCAGTCCTGGGTTTATGGGTACTCACTACCACAACAATAATCTTTACATTCATTTGGGGGATTCAAGCTCAGGCCCCAAACTGTGAGGCAGTCACTTTAACAGATAAGCCAACTCTGCAGCCCTTTCTGCTTTTTAGTCTTGTATAAATATAGATTCTAGAACACAGTCTTCAAAATTTGGCTGATGGGTTTTTTTTAAATATTTTATTTAATTACTTTTAGTTGTGTGTGTGTGTGTGTGCGCGCGCGTGCGCGCTTGCATGAGTTTGTGCATTCTCTGTATGTTCAGAAGGTTGAGGAGGACAGAGAGTATAGTATACCCTGGAACTGGAGGGAGAGGGAGGTGCTTATGGATCACCTGATGTAGGTTTTGAGAATAGAACCTGGGTCCTCTGCAAGACCATTAAACCCCTTTACTGCTGAGCCACCTCTCCAGTAGCCTGACCTGAGGGAAGCTTTCCTGCAGCCTTGTACATTAACACATCCAGTCTTCCCCTTTGTCTTCCTTAGTCCTCTCCCCAGCTCAGAGAAAACAGTTGGACAGACTGTCAGGATTGTCCATAGTGTAGGAAGGAGGCATTTTAAGCCTGGAGAGATCACTGGGTTTTCATGAAAAATCAACACAAACCCATCTGCCTGAACTTCTATCTAGACATGGTCTACCATTTTAAGCCTTCAGACACATTAGGGGTAATAGAAACATGCATAGATTTCTTTTCAGAAGGAAGTGGTTAGCTTGTGACTATTAGACCTTGCTGGCATAGCCATAGACAGCATTAATTAGTCTAACCACAAACTAGTTTTCTCATGGATCTGCCAACATCTCTGCCCCAGAAACTGCTGCCCACCTGAAGTCTCTTTACCCAGACATATTGCTTCAAAATTAATTTTCATATCACCCACCTATTCTTGTTTCTTAAGAGCTACTCCCATGACTGCTCTTACCTCCACACTCCTATCTGATTTGAAAGTCAGAATTGCTATAGCATTTGCTAAACTGTGTGTTCCTACCTCTGGCCCCAGAAACTCTCTGGTCATAGCTCATGGTCATATGAGACATAGTTCTTGATGAACTAATAGTTCTATCCTTTCTAATGTAAGAGGATCTTTCCTGAGCAATAGACTATCTTGGAGCAGCTAGACCATTTACAGGGAAGTAAAAATCATTTTGTACTGGAGTGGATGCTGCATATTGTTATGCCCAGATCACGGAGTCCCCCCCCCAAAACTAACTAGGAGGAGACTGAGTCCTGTATGTAAAAGCAAAGAGACATTATTCTTACACAAGTTTACAAACGTGGTCTCTCCATGTGTCCAATGTATTGGAGTGATTGAAGAGCCCTGAGCTCAGTTAGAGTTGGGTTTTTATAGTAGGAAAGCTGGGAGTGAGGGATTTCTAAGGTTCAGGACCCCTGATTGGCTGACATTTATCTAGGGGTGTCCTGGCGAATGTGTGCTGGCAGGTAATTCTATCTACAACAGTGGGAATGTTAGGAATTTCCTTTGGATGGTCTGTTCCTGGGTGGTAGCTAGGTAATCTGAGTTTGTGGTCTTTCATCCAACCAGGTACTGCCTCAGCGTAAACTATTGAGACTCAGTCCTCTATTTAGCTTATCACGGCTTATCCTACACATATGGCTCTGGATTTGGCATGATACAAGGACAGAAAGATGAGGTAGGAGAAAGGGAATTCCATCTTGGAAAGGAATTTAGCGGAGTGTGTTTTGACTAAGATATGGTTAGGACAACGACCAAGAAGCCTGTCCTGTACCCGTGTCCCATGTGTTGAGGAAAGATGGTACAAATCTGCTGGCCACACTACAGTTTGCCCACACCTCCTGCTGCCCCTGATCGGAGTTACAGTTGTCAAGGTCTTCTGAGACACTGAACACCAGCTGAGAGTTTCCAACACTGGGACCTGAGCCACTTTTATCCTGTTTCCTCCCATTGGAGGATGACTCGCTTTAAACTAAAACCAGGTCATGAGCTTTGAGTCAGGGAGAGAGTATTCTTCCTGCATTTCAGCCCTGGAACAGGACTGGAGTCCCACTGTGAGGAGAAAGTAGTGCTGTCAAGTGAAGGAGGATGTTCTTGGAAGTCTATTGATCAACAAACCGTGCTGAGTGGGGCTCTGAGCTCATTGCTTAGTCCCCAGTGCTATGTTGAAAGCACACAGGGAACCAGGAGGAAAGAACCATATAATTACCAATTATCATACCCAAAATACAATGTTTCTTTTCTTATGTGGAAATTATTCTGTGGGTGAAGTAGGAGGAGATAAATACAGAAGAGCTAGTCAACCAAAACGAGTAACTGAGATAATAGGGTTTTTAATGGAAAATAATTACAGTTAAGTACAAATGTTCACCCAAAAATAGGTCATTCTCTCGGGTCCTGATTGGAAGAATCACCATGGCACAAGCCGGTGCTGAAAATTAAGGTGTCTCATGCTGTTCCTCTCTCCCTGGACATTGGTGTGAACATGCTGAGTGGGATGGTGGCAGGATATTAATGGTGAGGAATCTGATCCAAGGGTGAGAGGGCATCTGACGTATATATTTGTAGGAGTGTAGATTCAGGCTAGCCTGAAGCTTTGGGACCTAATCTAGAGACCAAAATTCAGTGCAATAAGTTCATTGGAAACTCGTTATCAAACTTAAGCCTTGCTTTCTTTATCCTCTAAAGTTTTTTTTAATTTAATTGTGTGCATGTGGGGAAGGTTCTTTGTGGGTATATGCACATGTGTACATATGCCCACCGAGGTAGAGACATAGGAACCCCTGGAGCCATAGTTACAGGTAGAGGTGGGCTTACTGGTGTGGGTTCTGGGAATCCATCTTGAGTCTTCTAAACACATAGCAATATCTGCTTTTACCCACTTAGCCATCTCAATACCCCCTCAAGTGTAATGAAGAGCTGGCCACGTCTCATCCCACCCAGCTAGCTTACACACGAAATAATCACAGGGATATCTGTATTAATTTAATTGCTGCCTGGCCCATTATCCCCAGCCCATTACTGGCTAACTCTCACATATTGATCTAACCCATTTCTAATAATCTGTATTGCCACTTGACTGTGGCTTACCGGCATGAGTCTAACCATCATCCATCTCGGAGAGGAGAGCCATGGCATCTGCCACGTTGCCTTCTTCCTCTTAGAATTCTGTTGTCTTCTCCACCCATCTAAGAGCTACCCTATGAAAGGCCAAGGCAGTTTCTTTATTTGACCAATGAAAGCAACACATAGAAAGAAGATCCTCCTACACCATTTCCCTCCTGCTCCTTCACTCAATACATATTTTTCTAATTCCAACCATTGTCATAAAGAAAATATGAGAAAACAAAGTCCAAAATGTAGTTCTGATTTGTGAACCACCCGGGTGGCCCAAGTTCAACAAGGAGTTACTCTGCTCTTTAAAAAAAGAGAACTCTGATTTCTTTCATCTTGGAAAAACTGACTACTCTAATAAACTCTCGTCATATCAAAGCTTCAGAGAGATGTCAAAGTGAACTGGAAATCAAGTCATCTTTATTCATTTTCATCAGAAAAAGACCAATAAATCAAATCTCAAAATTGCCTACTCTTCACCTCAACTTTACACTCTCTGGTATAATTGTAGAATCTATGATGGGTTTTCTGCTCTTTCTATATTCCTATATTGATGTAGGAGTGGCCTCTGTGTACTGTGATTACCATTAATGAATAAAGAAACTCCCTGGGCCTATTGATAGGACAAAACTTCAGTAGGTGGGGAAGAAAGAATTAAATGCTGGGAGGAAGAAGGCGGAGTCAGGGATGCCATCTACCACCTGAGATAGACATGTTGAAACTTTGCTCATAGGCCATGACCTCGTGGTGATATACAGATTAATAGAAATGAATTAAATTAAGATGTGAGAGTTAGCCAATAAGAAGCTAGAGCTAATGGGCCAAACAGTGATTTAATTAATACAGTTTCTGTGTAGCTATTTCGGGGCTAAGCTAGCTAGGCAGCCAGGAACCAACAAGCCTCTCTCCTGCAACACCATATAATCTCATCCTCCAAAACAATCAGTATTATTCAGAGAGAGGCAATGCTTCTCAACTCTACCAATTGCCTCAAGTGTTGAGAATCCCAGATTCCAGGGCTAAAAGTCACCAGTTGCCTCTAAGTGTTACTACTTTAGCCTAAGCTCACCACACAGAATCTAGTTAGCATCCTGTGGTTTCCCCTAAGTACATAGCAGACTCAGCCCCAAGCATAGTTGACAGAAACATGCAGAATGTATTTTGGTTCTTTCAGAGTCTCAACTCATCGGATCAGAAACAATAAATGATTCTGTGGTTGACAACTGCTTCCGGAGTATTCTCCCAAGCTTGAGCCTTCTTTTTCTATAACTTTCTTCTCTTTAGATATCAGACTCTGCTGGAATCTAGCACAGCTCTAGAGACTAAATGAACATGTCATGGAGTTCAGAGCATTTTTTTTCTCATGTCTTTAAAAGTCTAGGCTTAGATGGGCAGTGATGGTGCATGCTTTTAATCCCAGCACTCAGAGGCAGAGGCAGGCATATCTCTGTGAGTTTGAGGCCAGTCTGGTGTAAAAGAGCTAGTTCCAGGACAGGCTCCAAAACTACAGAGAAACCCTGTCTTGAGAAAACAAAACAAAACAAAAGTCTACGCTTAAAGTTCTAGGAGCACAAAGCAGAGGTGGGAGCCATCCCTCTCTTTTTCCTACGTCTTCTGAGAATGTAGTCCACCTGAATTTGCCTGAAAAGGCAATAAGCAAAGTTTCCTTGGCACATCTGGGAATCCGGGGGAATGAAGACATAAAATCCCAGATGCCAGAAATGTCACTTTGATGGACACATACTTTTGCTTCATGGTTAAGAACACTTATATGGCCATGACCCTGTCATCAAGGAACAAGACTTCTGCCAGCTCCCCCAAGGGATAAGAAATAACTAGACAATAAAAAAGGTGAAGACTGAATTCTTATAATTTTTACAGTTCTAAAATAAGCATTTTTTTTCATAAAATACAATGTAAGAGAAAAAGGAGAATCATAAGCACACGATGGCTATTCTTGATTGTCAATCTGACTACATCTGTAAATAACTAAAATCCCAAAATGATAGAGCATACCCGTGAGGAATGTTTTCTAACTTGAATTGGGAAGTTCCACTCCTAATCTAGATCTCTGAGGTGAGAAGATAAACCTTTAATCCAGATCTTTTGGGGTGAAAAGATCTATTTGTTGAACGTTCTGCCAGAATTTAAGGACATGCAAATCGAAAGCTTTTTCTCCTTACCTGCTTGCTCTTCCCTCACTAGCAAGTCCATTCCTTCACTGGCATTAGATCCTTCTTCTTTGGGATTCCAGTATACTAATGACCAGATGAGACATCCATCTTCATGGACTGAGCAACTACTGGATTCTTGGACCTTCCACTCATAGGCAGCCATTGTTGGACTAGTTGGACCACAGCCAACAAGTCTTTGTAATAAAATCCCTTCTATATATAAGGATAGATTCATTCTGTAAGTTCTGTTACTCTAGAGAACCCTGACTCAAACAGAGAACTTAGGAAAAATCAAGTGTGTAACCCTAGGGCCTCACCTCACCACCAGACTAATTTAGAGCTCACCTTGCTTACACACATTTGTTTCTGTGATGCTTTCAAAATTCTTCCCAGTGTGATGCACACAGCCCTGTCCTTCCCTGCTGCTGATCAGTGTCACAGCCCTGACTGTCTAAAGCTCATTTTCCCCACGTTTAGCCTTTGGAATATTTTTATTTTTCTCCAGCAGAAGTGAATGCTGACATAGTTATCCATAAAAATATCTAATGGTTCACAAGGAGAATCAAAGTTTGGTGCTAACCAAAGCAATGTGAAAACCATAGACTATTTTATCATAATTATAGAAGGAAGCACCTACAAGCCAAGGGTTCGTATGTGACTGAGATTGTGATAATACTCATCAATTTCCTTTAAAAGCCAACTTGCAAAAAATAAGTTAAATTAAGCAAAAAAGTAAAGTAAGGCAAGCCCAATGTTTCAAAGAATATTTGACTTTGACCTTTGGAGATTGGTTTGTACTGTTATAAAGACTCTGAGAGCTAGCTCTATGTAAACCATTTGTCCAACAGAACCACACCTGGGGGAACGCTCCTTACAGCATGAGGACTTTCCAATCAGAAAACAGTTCAGAAGTTTTCAAAATGCATTGGAAGTAAAACATACTTGAAAACTACATTTGGGAACTGGTGTTATTTTTCCAAGGGAATTATAACTGACCAATTTATATCTGTTAGATCGAGCTAAGTTCAGATAGGTAGACTTTTCTTTAAATTAAGAGTTGAGATATTTCATTTCATAGAAGACAGAATGTATTATTTAGAAGCTTTAGTGAGCACATTTTGTCTGGGTAAAAAGGAAGGTTTGTCTGTTGCCAAAAATCTCTGGGCAAAAGTTGAAGAACAAAAATGTATGTGTAAATTCTCCATCAATTTTCTATAAATGTGTAAAAGTCCAGCAATTTTTAATCCCAGGACATTATGAATGGATTAAACTTGTGTCATAGACTGTCTGATACACCTAAATAACTATCAAGGACTGCTTTAATTAAAGAGTAACTCAAGTTATAGAACGCTGAAGATGTAACTGTCAGTGTCTTGACAGGACTTTATACAGCATGCAGCTTAGCCACTGAAAACCAAGGTTAGTAGTAATAACATTGTGGCCAGGTATTTGTTAACATAGATGGAATAGAAAATTCATAGGTTCTAATAAGTGATAAACACAAAGTACTGCAACATCAGTTCATGCCCATTTTTCATTACTGTGATAAAATACCCAAGGCAGGTTAATTTTATAAACAAAAAATTTTAATACCTAATTCTGGAAATTCAGGGGCACAATACTGGCTTCAGTTCAGCTCTGGTGAGGATCTCATGATATATGATAGTGTCATAACAGTGAGAGAATTCTCATGAGGGAAATCTCACACCAGCACAGTCAGAGTGACTGAAGGACCAGGCTGTCTCTGTTAGTAACCCTTTCATCAGGCTGGGGAGAAGTCTCAGTTGTTTGTTTGCCACACAAGCATGAAGATCTTAGATCTACAGCATCCACATAAAAAGCAGGGCATGATGGGACGTAATTGGGGAGTCAGATCCCTGAGCCTTACTGACCAATAAGCCTCACGGAATGAATGAGTTGCAGATGATATCAGAGTGTCTCTCTCAAATTTTATTGTAGAGAATGCATCTTCTGTTTTATGTTAACCTCTGTCTCCGCGTTTGAAAACATTTGTGTGTATGTGTGAGCGTGCACACACACACACTTTCCCAAGAGTTCAAAGCCTACCTCTGAGGACATTTCATTCCTTCATTTAAGGATTTCCCACTATACCCAATCCCTTAAAAAGTCCCACCACCCCCAACACCTCTATATCAAGGACCAATGGGGTTACTTTCAAACCTCATGGGTGACTTAACAGTGTCCATTGCTTTCAGCACAGCCTTTGCATTGAGCAGTAACAGTATCTCCCAAAGCGGAAGCACATTCAAACACTCTCTGTTCCCGATTGGTTGAGCTATCACATGTGTGTGTGTGCAGGGGAGGCAATGGTGAATGTTTTGAAGGAAAAGAGTGTTGCTCTCTGTTTCTGCACACACCACAGCAGGCAGCCCATCATTAGGAGTCATTAGCCTTATTAATTTAATTAACATAGCAGATTGTGATGCATCCTAACTATTCCACACTCTGTGGACAGGCTTTTTGGTTTCTTTTCCTTTTTCTCTTCCCATGCAAAATGAGAAAACAGTACACCTTTGTTTATCATCCAACAAGAATAATCAAGTCAAGAAAATTGTTTTAAAAGTAGCATTTTTAAAAATATATGTATATAATACCTGGACTCATAAATCAAAAATATAATGCCTCGGCTCATAAATAGTAATCTCTGGGACTTTTAAAGTTGAAATGGCCCTCTTAGAAGAAAAGAGTTCAATACAAAGCTGTATAATAGTCATTAGATAATATGAATATTTCTTCTAATGGGATATTTTAAGAAAAGAGTAAAAGATGAAAAGACCATTACAAACACCATGGAATAATTGCTAAATTGTGATATATGTATTTTGGAAAATCAGTTCAGCAAAAGGAACAAAGTTTAAAATTACTTTAAAGAATAGAGTAAAAAAAATTGAGCAATGAACAACCCAACTAAGAACTATAAAATTTAATACAAATTTCAGCACTCTGATTGTTCCTGTGCCAATGAAAAGTGCACTATCTGTAATTGCTGGTTGGGTTGGCATGTGGCCATTTGTTTATGATGTTTATTACTTGGAATTGTCCAACTAAAAGAAACCATTTTCTGTTCTATATCTCAAAAAATTACTTAGTCACAGAAGTGAGTCAGAGTCTTTTGCACCAGTGTTCAAGCACACACACACACACACATACATGCACACACACACACACACACACACACACACTGTTAAATCTGTGAGAGTCCACAAGACTGTGAAGGAATTGCCAATGTCCCTTGCTGAACCATGGAAGAGAAGAATGCAGCTTCACATACTATACCTTGCCCAGAGTGCTATCGTGTTTTAAATTTCAATCTTTTAAATTTCAAGGCTTCAAAATAGCTAGAGTTGGCCATGAGACTTGCAATTTTGTTGGCACAGCTTGATGGGTAATAACATGATGTTTATGACAGTGTCCTTGTATTGTTCCTGAAGAAATGTCATGTACAATGCGTTAACTGACTCTAGTTATAAAACCCAGTTGCTTAATAAATTTGTTCAGGTAGAAATCCCAGTGCTCATGACTGGCTAATTATGCATGCTTCTCACCACCTTGGTTGTACTCTGCTTAGGAACGTGGTAATATAGAGGGAAAAAAATGCAGAGCTGGTATGTGAACCAGGATACAGTGTTGAGTTTCTGTTTATATAAAAATAGGGAAATGTTGTGTGCATACAAAATTTATATATGTATCTATTATCATAAGGTGAAGCTGAATTGAAGGTGCAAAGGGCAAGATGAGTAACTAATAGACATGAAAACACTAAGGTTTATCAAAGTCTGACTCCTTTATCCAATCATCATAGCAGGCACAGAGTCCACGGATACTTACGTGGCGTGCTCCAAGTACCATCTGAATAACTCACTGGATTTCCATATCATTTCGACTTGGCAGTGACCTTATTTCCCCTCTCCATTACATTGCTAGCACCCAGAGTAGGATGTGTTACCTCTATGCTCTCTGTGCCTTTGTCCTGAATGACGGCTCAGCACAGACAACTAATCAGTGAAATGATTAAACTGGACCCAATTCGTTCATTACCAACTGATTTGTTTTTCCACTACAAAGTGACACTTTGGAAGTCAGGATGAAGCTTGGCTGGTAAGAAAGGAAGTTGAGATAGGATAGAAATTATAAATGTGAGCAGAGACGGGGTTGCCTACAGATGAGAAAGCTTATGAATAAACTGGGAAAACGGAGAGACAACTCCAGCAGATTAGAGAACTGTGAAGCTAGGGAGACCCAAGGCACAAGAAAGCAATTTCAGTTTGACTTCAAAAGCAACCCAAATGTATGAACTCGGGAAAAGGCACAAACTTGGTCTAATTTGCATTGCGAAAGTGAGTTCCTTTGGCATGGAAACATTTTGTGAAATGAATGTTAAGATCGGGTATTGAAGATGGCTTTATTAGTCCAAGAGTCGAGATGCTCGAAGAGTGGACAGGAGATCCAGTCTGCAGAATTTAGGTAGGAAAACCAGCTACAGTCACTGTTTGGGTGGATTTGAAGGGGACAGGGAAGAACTGAAGGACGCCCACTCTATGTGTTTCCAAACTCACTAGATGCCTGCGACAGAGTGTGTGGCAGAGGAAAAATGGAGAGGGAGTTCTTTATTTCTTTATTCTTTGTGTTCTTTGGAATAGAAAGAAAAAATAATAAATAAGGGGCGCTGAGTTGCCTCCATGGATAAAGATGCCTGACACCAAGCATAAGAAACCCCTCCCATGAACCTCATGGTGCAAGGATTCCTGAGAAATGCACTCTAGTTTTCATACGTGCACCCTAGCAAATAAAATAAATATAAGTTTTTAATAAAATAAAATCTATAATGCGAAAAGAGAAGCGTGCAGAGTTGTACGCAGGTCTAACCTGTGACCCACAGGTTGCCCGAAGCCAAAAACTGCTATGAATTATGGCCCAGCACAAACCATGCATTTATTTACAACATTCTGAGATACTCCTTTTAACTTTATTTCATGGTTCTCAGGGATGAACAATGTAGACGACCACAACATTGTATTACAGTATCAAAAAGTTGGACATAGCTGGTAGAGGGCAATGCACATGGGAAGAAAGAACTGAAGTTGGATGCCAGGGTACTAAGTCATGGCGAAGCACGCAGAGGGGGAAAGAGGAGAAGAGTAGTCAGGGTGGTTAGGAGAAGAGAGGGAAGATGAAGGAGAAAATGTCAAGGAAAGGGGTGCACAAGAATAAAGAAGCTAGAAGAGAGTTGAGAATGGGAGAGTGAAGAAGAGGAGAAACAAGGAAAAGGGATGACATAAGGAGGGGTGGAGGGAACTCCACAGGTAAGGGTGCAGTGTTTCCTCATAGGAGGACAGATTTGTTTTTTTCAAGGTATCATTTAAAGCCAAAAGAGGCTGTAAAATTAACTACATTCTAGAAGGAAAGAGATACTGTCGTATGAACAGAGAAAGCAAAGGACATAAAAGGCTCAGGGACAAGGCAGGCAGCTAGGGTGGGTGTCTCTAACCCCTGTCCCCAAAAGGTAGAGAAGCCCAGAGCCAAGAGTTTAAGGCCGCTCTCTGATAAAGAGGGAGATTCAGGCCAGCCAGGGAGTAGATATGACTGTGCTTCAAAAACCAAAACAGATGACATTAGGAACAAATACAATGTATAACTTAAAAAAATAAATAAATAAACTTTTCTTCATAAAACTCAGTGATTCAGTGAAAGAATGTCTGGGATGTTTCTTTTTTCATTTTTCATGCAACATTAAAGATGGAAATGATAGATAAATCCACAGGATTTTCCCACTCCACTGCCTGGTGTGTGGTTCGTTTTGACACAAGCTCTTGCTACGTAGCCTGAGTTAGCCTAGGGCTCGCTATCCTCCCTGTCTCAGCCTCTGGAGTTCCCTACAATGTTTTGGGAGGATTCTTCTTTACAATATATTAATTCAATTAATCAACTGGCCTCTGAGTAGCTACTGTGCCTGCTGGGAGCTATACATGTAAATGAGTTTCAAACCCTGACCAATAAAAGGGAAAGAGAAAGGACTGAATAATTTGAATGGGATATTAATGCAAAATTTTCAAACAGCAAGTTAGGGACCTGGAGTCAATCGGGAAGGTGAATGGAGAATTCCACAAGGCCAGTGATGCTGACTGTCTCCTACACTTAGAATTCAGGAAGGCTAAGATAGCATCCCACATAGAAGGAGGGAATGAAAAAAGCTGTGGAACGTCCAAGTTTATATGGGATGTACTATGGCTACACCCTAAAAAACACTGCACAAGGTAAACTTACAGAACCTACCTATCCCTTACCAATAAAGGCCATCAGTTTGTTCTTCAGCTGGGCATCCTCAGGCACACCCATTTCTCCTGACATCCAGTCCTACCCCTAGCAACTGTGGGACCAAACGACCTCTGGTTTCTTCACTGCACACCATGAAGTCTGGAGTTTGAGGAAGTTTTTTAGGCACCACATTCTGTAGTGGCCCTTTCTCTGACAACACATGTCGTACAGTTTTAAAATAACACACCATCATTACTCCAACCACCCTGCTCTTTTACACTTTCTGAGACCTGGTCTATTTTCTTCCTACTATACATTGGCCACAGCTGGAACTTACTACAGTGCTTTTGTGGGTATCCCTGGCTGTGTACAGAAGGTCCTCTGTGCTCTTATAGAATCCATTTTTGCATCCTGCTTTTGAGTGGATTTAATTTTCGTAATTCTTTGAGAATTGCATGTATAATGCAATGCAGCGAAATACCACAATCAATATGATGGTTTCTAGTTCCAACTATTTATCTGAAAAGTTTGTGATTTCATTTTTCTCTGCAGTTGAATAGTATTCCATCTTTGCTATCCATTTGTCAATTGAAAGATTGTCTTTCCTCATTATTATAAAGAGAGCAGCAACAACCATGGCTGATCAAGTATCTATAGAGTCATTTGGGTATATACTGGCATAGCTCGTTGGTTATGTAGTTGGGTAATATAGCTGAGTCGTGTGACTGAATAATGGTTTAGCTTTTAAAGAATTCTCCACACCGATTTCCAGAGTGGCTGTAGCAGTTTGCAATTCCAGCAATAGTGAACAGGAGATTGATAACTTTTTGCCCACATACCCTGCAATAGTTGTTCTCAGTACTTTTGTTGATAATTGTCATTCTGAAAGTTGTTTTGATTTGTACTTTCCTGATTGCTAGAGACAAGCAATATTTTATATATGTATACCTTAGTCATGTATTTTTTTTTACTTCTCTCTTCAGGGGCCAGACCCATTTTTTGAATGGGTTGTTTGATTTTCTTTGTTTGTTTATGAATATTTGAGATCATTCTTAACATATATATATGTGTGTATATATGTAGATAGATAAGATAGATAGATATAGATGATAGATAGATAGATGGATAGATAGATAGATAGATAGATAGATAGATAGATATAGATATAGATATAGATATAGATATAGATATAGATATAGATAGATATAGATATAGATATATTCTAGATCTCCTACTCTGGGGGCTTCCTCTTCAGTTGATTGACTGTTCCCTTAGCAAGATAAAAGTTTTTTTAGTTTCCTGAACCCCAGCTGTAAGTTTGGGGCCTTAATTCTTGGCAAATGGAATCGTATTCAAAAAGTCCTTTCCTACATCCACATCATGTAGAGTGTTGCCTATGTTTGCTCCTTGCAGTTTCAGTGTTTCAGGTTTTACATTGAGGTCTCTGCCTCATTTGAGGTCCACTAATGCAAGATGATAGACAAGGGTCCATTTTTATTCTCCCATATGTGGACATTCAGTTTTCTCATCACCATTTATTAAAAAATGCCATCTTTCCTCCAGTGTATGCTTTTGGCATCCTTGTCAAATATTAAATGGTTGTCATTGTTGAAACTCCTGTTTGGGTCTTGTGTTTTATTACAATGGTCTACATGTCTGTTTTTATGCCTGTACCAAATTGTACTTATTATTGTGGGTCTTTAATACATCCTGAAGTCTGGGTGGTAGTCTCTCCAGTACTGTTCTTTTGGCTCGGGTTTGTTTTGGCCATCTGGTGTCTTTTGTGGCTTCATAAAAATTATAAAGTAGTTTTTCTGCTTCTGTGAAGAATGAGATGGACTTATGGTCGGGATTTCACAGCATCTGTAGATAGTTCTTGATAAAATGGTTGTTTCTACAATATTAATTCTACATACCCATGAACACAGAGTGTCTTTCAAATTTCCAGTGTCCTTATCTCTTCCTTCAGAGTTTGAAAATTTTCATTTGAAGGTCTTCAACTCCTTGGTTAGGTTTATTCCAAGATATTTTATTCTCTTTGAGGCTATTGTAAATGACAGTGTGTCCATGTCTCTGTAGGTTTCTTGGTGGTATTGAGAAAATTATTGATTGTACATGTTGATGATTCTGTATTCAGCTGTGTTCTAAAATTTGTTGATGATTTCTAATTTTTCCAGTACAATTTGTGGAATTTTGCCAGAATTTCTGGTAGAATATTATCTAATGTATAATAGCATGTCATTTGCAAATAGGGCAGTTTGACTTCTTTTCCTATGTGTTTCCCTTTCATTTCTTTTTCTTGACTTCAGGTAGTGCTTTGAGAATATTAGTTAAAAGAAGTGGGGATAATAGATGTCTTGCTTCAGTCCTGACATCAATGAGATTACTTCAAGTTTTTTGTTACGCTTAGCATAATGTTAGCTGTAGGTTTCTCATATATAGATGTTTTTTATGTTGAGGTATGTTCTCCATAGTCCTACTTTCTCTACAACTTTTGCCTTCCAGGCAAGTTGGATTTTATCAAAGGAATTTTTGCATCTATTGAGATGATCATGTGTTTTTTGTCTTCAAGTACACTTATATTGTTTATTACATTTACTGATGCGTGAATTTTGAACCAGTCCTACATCTCTGTGGTAAATCTAACTTGGTCATGGTGGTTAATATTTCTTATGTATGTCTGTATTCTGTTTGCAAGAATTTTACTGAACATTATTGGATCTATGTTTTTATGGCGACTGGCCCAGGGTTTTATGATATTGTTGTGTCTTTAACTTGTTCTGGTGTTAGACTAACAGTGACTCTTGGTGCTCTTTCTGTTTTTTTTTCCTTTCTTTGTTATTTTTCTATAATAGTGTATGAAGAATTGTTTATTGATAGTCTTTTAAAGTCTTTAAAAGTCTGGTAGATTCTTGCTGTGAATACATCTGGTACTGGACTTTTCTTAGCTGGAAGACTTTCCATTACTACTTGAGTCTTACCATTTGCTAGGGGCTGGTTTTACCTTCTTGGTATAGTTTTGGGGGTTTGGATTCTGTCACTAGCCTCACTCCTTTTCAATCTAAATTGAACCTAGAAGCTTATCCATTTATTTTTGTTTTGTCAGACTAATGTAGTACAGGATTTTTAAATATTCCCTTATAATATTCTGTTTCATTTTGCGTATGTTGTAGTGCTTTCCTGTTCAATTCTGATTCTGTTAATTTGGGTCCTTTTGTTCTTTCTTTCTTTTGGTTAGTTAAGTCAAGAGTCCCCAACTTCTCAGTATACCAGCTCTTCTGTTTGTTAATTCTTTGTATTCTTTGTTTCTATTTTAATAATTTCTGCTCTGAGTTTTATTACTTATTACTATCAAGTGGTTTTAGATTTGGTTTTTCTTATTTTTTATATTTTCAAGTTGTTTAGTTGTGTTATGAAATCATTTATTTTTGCTATTTCTAACTTTTCCTTTAGATCTGATTCTTGTCATGTTTCTTGCAGCTTTTCATAAACATTCTTTATTCTGTACTGAATATTTTAACTATGATATGACCTAAGAGTTTTCTTGTCTTGTCTGTTTGTTGTTCTTTGTGTTTCTGAGTCTGTATGAATATGCCTTTCTTTAGTTTGGAGAAGGTTTCTTTCATGATATTAGTGTAAATCTGGTCCATTTTATTGATTTGGTATTTCTTTCCCTCATCTATGCCTGTACTTTGAAGATTTGGCCATTTCATGCTGTTCCTACGTGACCTATGTGTTCCTTTCCCATGTGTGTTGTTGTTGTTTTTGACATACTCCTTGCTTATTCACTCTATATCTTCTACTATATTTTCAAGGTAGAATATACGGTCCCATCTTCTGCATCATTCTTCCTACTTGCAAGGCTTTCCTTTGAATTGTCTAGATGGGTTATTGGATTTTTCAATTCCATCTTCATTTCAGTTTGTATCTTCTTCTATCCTTATTAAGTTTCATTTTCAAGTACTGGGTTGTCTTCATTTATATCAGTCTTATGTTTCTACATTATTGGACATCACTTGGTTATTTATTGTCCTTAAATTCTTTCTCCTTATTTTCATTGAGATGTTTCTTTGTGCTTCTTTAAATTCCTTGAATTGTTTGATAAAGTTTGTGAGTATTTTTTAAAAAAAAATTCTGTGTTCTGGGATCCACATAGATACTTATCATTGGCACACAATTATACAGAAGTGGCATGATTTAGAGAAAAGATACTGGTTTCATCTTTCATATTGTTAGCAATTTTTTGATGAGAGCTAAGCACAGGAACTTCTTCTGTTAATTCTGTGTTTGATAGGGAGAAAGCAGGTTCAGGCAGAAAAAGATAAGTGTGCAGATTAGTCTTAGAAGTTGGAAATGGCTTAGGTGAACATGGGTCACTGGGCTGTGTGTATAGGATGCTAATTCTGGTGTGAGCCTGGAGCATGGGAGTAGATCTGAGTGCTGAGAAGAATGAGTATAAGGAAGGATCAGGCTAGACCTAGAGAATGATGTGAAGGGCCTGACTTGGATGAGAGATGGGAACTGCTGTGGGAGGGGCCCGTGGGTCAGAGACAGGCAGAGTGAGCCATAGTGAAAGCCTGGAGGTTGATTCTGGCACAGGGAATAGTTGAGAAACTAGGCTAGAGCACTGGATGTGGGACTCGTCCTAGATCTGGGAGTTTAAGGAGGGGAATATCTGTTGTAGAATATTATTTTAAGATGTGTTATATTTGTTTATGCTGTGAAACATTCAGTTTAATGATGCAAAGATGTGCTGCATTCTTTTATGTTGCATTTGTTTAACTCTGTGAAGCTGTGTTACTTTGCCTGTCTAAAACATCTGATTGGTGTAAGAAAAACCTGAATAGCCAATAGCAAGGCAGGAGAAAGGCTAGGCAAGTTTGGCACACAGAAGAAAATAAATGGAAGGAGAAAAAAAGAGAGAATCTAGAAGCAAAAGAAGAAGGAGGCTTCAGGAGCCAGCCACCGAGCTACAGAGAAAGTCACAGAGTAAGAAGTAAAGACAGGTAGACAGAAATAGAGAAAGATAAAAGCTCAGAGGCAAAAGGTAGGCAGGATAATTTAAGAAAATCTGGCTAGAAATAAGCCAGACTAAGACTGGGCATTTGTGTCTTATTCATATTTGGGAGCAAGTTGCCGGACCCCCAAAGAGCAAAGAGGAGAAAGAGTAAAAGAGCTAAGAGTCAAAGACAACCAACTACACGGATCAGACAGGCTCAACAAGCTAGACCATGAAAAAAGGATCTTCTGTAATTAACACACACACACACACACACACACTTCTTCAAAAAGGAACTCAGCAAACAAGAATCCCACCTGTTTACCAAAAAGATCACCTATAGCATAAAAAGTATTAGAGGCACTGCCTGCCCAGTGACTAACGTTAAACGGCCGTGGATGAAAAACAGAATAACATTCAGAATTCCATTTGTGAACCTGGAATCATAGGATTTGAAGACAAAGTTTTTATGAGTTGTGCCTATATCCATGTCAACAGCAGACCTATCAATAATTAACAAGAGTCAGAAGTTTACTGTAATTTGTTTAGACACCCATACAGTGCAATGCTTTTGGCTTCAGTTAGTCAGGAAATTTTGACATGAGCTATAACATGCAAGAAATTTGAGGACACTGTATTAACTGAAATAAACCAACCAGCCAGAAAGAACAACCATTGACTGTTTCCACTTATACGAGGCACAAGGAAAAATCAGTTTATAGAAACAGAAAATAGATTGTTAATGGGGCAGGAGGAAGGGGGAGCTGGTGCTTAACAGCATTTAAGTTTTACAAGATGAAAGGGTTCTAGAACTAGATTGGTGGGAAGCACTGCCAGCCATGAGCATCAACAAACGCTTCAAAGGATAGGCTTCAGTATGGCTGCAACTGCGACTTCACATTGCACGTATTTTCATACTATAAAAAGTTATAAGAATAAACATGCTACACATCTTCCAAAAAGATAGTATTTGTGAGCTACCAAACCCTTCCCTTCCTATGCGATGGTGTGGTTGCTCCGTGGTAGAAAATACAGAGGCCAGGTAACCATTTGTTGGACAGCAGGAGAGACACGTCAGGTGAAGCGCTGCACTCCCATGTCTGGCTGCTGAGAAGCCTATCAGAATGTTTTGACTCATTACCCTGAGCCTTCATCAGCTGATGAATCTAATTTTTTTTTCACCAGCTGATTAAGATTCAAGATAATGAGTCAAAACATGCCAGTACTAATTCCCAACAGCACTGAAGACAGGATGTATCTTTTCCATGCACATGCATGCATGTGGAAAGACAGGAAGTGAGCCAGCTTTGCCTCCTTTCGGGAAGCAAAGTTCTGATCACTAAAGCAAGGGATAATTATCACCTGTGTCTAACAAAGACTCGTAGAAAGTTAGTTGAACGAGCGAATGGAATGGATGGCTAATAATTTTATTTAAAGACAGCAATGGCCTGAAATTAATTCCTGAACAAATACAAGCAGATGCAAGAAGGTTAGCACACACACACACACACACACACACACGAAGTGCCATGCGCAAATCTGAAGTAGATCTAGGAAAATAAAAGTTCCAACTACCCTGTGAGCTTCCTCTTAAATCAGCAATGTGCCTCAGAATGTTTTTGATGGCAGTTGTATCTAAGCTCAAAATCCCAGAAAATTTCCACAACTGTTCTGCATTCTCTAGGCTTCCTGGCTGAGGGTGGAATATTGAGTTTTACCAACAAAAGCATTTGATTGAATACTCTACTCCTTAATATCAGATATATATGTATTTTAAATTCCATCAGGCCTCCATTGGGAAACTACCTAATATTTGGAATGTATTGCTTAATGTGCTAACTGATCTTATTTGGGTGTGTGGCTCCCTGTCAGAGAGACCGAAAACAGAGTGACAGTTATTGTTCCTGAAAGCATTCTATGGTGTGTGAGGAGAAGGGCTGACGTTCCTGGAGACAAGGGAGTTAAATATTTCCTCAGTCGGCACTCCAAAGCCCGAGGAAGATTGGACATAAAATCGTCTACATATCTGCCTCGGTTTATCTCCTCCCGTAGTTTGAAGTAAATCAACTTATAAGATCTGCTATGAAAAGTGGCCCTCTAAAAATACAATTGATGCTAAAACATGGCCGGAGATGCTCTCGGTGGCAGACGGAAAGCATGCAGTTTGTGCCACCACGAGCAATAGCTGTGAGCTTATTGTCTCTGCATCGCCACACTTGAGCATGCAATGCTTTTGAATACAAGATGATAGCAAAGACTCCTCCCATCTAGAGTGAAAGGAACCTTCTACTCATAGCCCCGTCGGTCTCCAAGGACTATGAAAGCTGAGGCACGGGTGGAGCTTTTGTCTGGAGTTTTGTAGAAGGGTAAAAGGTGATGCTAAGGAAATGAAACCAGTCTCCTTTTCCTCCTTGCTAGATTTTCCTGTCTTCCACTGACTGCTGTGTCTCCATCATCCCAGAGCCCAACAATTTCGGAAATTACCATCACCAAGAAATCCATTTGTGACATGCTACTGAGAGACACTTCTTCCTAGAGAGCAACACACACACACACACACACACATGCCTGCATGCATAAACACACATGCGTGTGCACACATACACCTACACTGGTAGAGAGGGTCTTAATAGATGCACTATTTATTGTATAAAGCAAAATTTCCTTTGTATATGAAGCCATCCTATGCTGAGGAGGAGGCCTTTAGAGTGCATCTTCTCATTGGGAGCATACATTTACTAACTGTATAATTGGTGGCACAGTTCTTCCATCATAAGTATTGTTATCAGTTAATTAAACTTGAGATGCAGCTTTGTTCTATGACATGTTTTGTCAGATTGTTTTCCTTATTTATTTATCATCATAAAATCCTACTTGGTGAGTGGCAGCTTCGCAGCCCTCCAATAATAATATAAATCAAAACATAAGATTTTAGTCCTCATGCAATTTCCTTTTGGTCTGAAAATATGAAACCAGATGTTTTTGGCATGCTAAAGATGCTTTTCATCTTTTTTTAGATTCTCTCAGTGCAGTCAAAGTAAATGCATTTTTAAAACCAACTTACGAAAGTTAAATTCCCTTTGTTCGTCTGCATGGAGTCTGGTTCGCGTTGAGGCAGTGGCGTTGAGAGACCTTGCAGATAACATGTTGAATAGGCTGGAGGAATTACACATGTGGGGCTAAAAGCTCAAAGGGCAACAGAAATTCTATTAATAGCAGATCGGTAGCCCATGAACCGTGATTCACTGGAGGGTCTTCCCCAGAAGCGTTCCTGAAAGCGGAGATTCAAGTTAGACAGCAGCCAACACGATCTTGACTATCTAGCCATTATCTGTGTGGTGTGCCTAATTTGTTCACATAGTTATCACATACTTGAACCAGTTTGATGACCAGGGGCCCAGGAAAGCACAGCCCTTGGAATTTCCTGTGACAGTGAGTCTCATTTCGGGAGATATTACCATCTATCTCAGCCTAAGGCTATCGCTAAAACGTCTAACCACTCCCAGATGGAAGCCTCTCCGCTGATATTAAAGGGATTTGATGTTACTGGAGAGACCTGGGGTCAGTGAATAGAGTGGTACAGGGGATAATCTCATTTGTATACAGCCTCAGACGGCCATGACTTCCCTGGGCTATTTTGTGGTTTGGGTATGGAACTCTTTGGACAGCCTGAAATACTTTAGGATCCTGATGGGGTGGTGGATGGAATTATTTATAATGAAGTTCCCTATCTCAGCTTTGATGTGGTTGCCCCATCCTTAGCCCTTAGCTTCACTGCATAAATTCCACAGTCAGCATGCAGGGCACTTCTACCTGCTCACCACTAAAAGTCCTGGCTGTCTCTGCTCAACTAGAGTGGACTTTCCTTGGCCCTTGCTCTAATTTCTAAGCAAATTATTCCAGATGCATCTTCCAAATACACAATCTTCATGCATTTCCTTGCTACCGATGTTCAATTAATTTGCATCCCTGCCATGCCACTAAACTTTATGTATCTAAACCCCCAGTGGCCCCTCCTAGACAAAAGCAATGTATTCTTCAGTCTTCAACACCGTCACAGCCTGAGTTGGCTACTTCTTCCCTCTGCTCTCAGTTCACGCCTATTAAATGGCTAGTGTTTTTTTTTTTCACTCCCACTAAGTGGTTGACTTCTTTTCCTTTAGTTTTGTTTTTTAATTCTTCAGTTACCTTGCCCTTCTTTCCCAGTCTTTTCTGTTTCCAAACCTCTTCTTCTGCCTGATGGTAAATGTGGCTCCCTGTAAGGCTTTGCTTTTGATAGCTTCCGTTTTTGTTGTCCATAATTTTCCAGATGTGACAGAGGCTGTTCATCTTCTGATATTACCCATAATTCTACTTTACTCCTCTGCAGAAGAACCCAGTATCTATTAACCTAGTAGGAACTGCCACAAAAAAGTACCAGAGACACCTCAAAGTATATGAAAATAATTCACTATTTTTTTCCTAAAGAGTCAAAACTAATTAATATCATTCAGATGTCTACGCCAGTAATCTATGATTGCATCAAAGATTACTCCCACATGCATCTGCCCCAAGGCCTCAGATTCTACGTTTGAACTGCTTTTAATCTCCTAAAAAGAAAACTCAGTGTCTGCGAAACAGAGAATATTTGCTTCCCTGGAGTCCAGTACCAACTACATTTGGATGGAGATTCTCACCATCCCAGTCATGTAACGCAAACCACCATCGTCTCCCATGTCTGATTCCAAGGGATGTGAGAAAATGGGAGAGATGAACCCAAAAGAATGGGGGAGGGGAAAGTAGCGAAGGGAGAAAATGCAGGACAGAAAGAAAAATAGCCCTCCTCCAAGGGCCATGCTCGCATCTTCTTACATTAATGGATGGCCCTAAAAGTTCAAAATTTAGTTTTGTATTTTAGCTCTGTTTCTGGGTTCTCATATTCAATTAGATTAAAAGCAAAAGCAATCAAACAAACAAAATCCATGTTGTCGTTTCCACTTAAGCAGGCGCTCCAGTAGACAGACGTTCGTTCCCATCATCATTGGTTCACCCGATATTCTTCTCTATCACAAGGGCTGGTTGCCCTCCCATGCTCCTATTGCTCCTGGTTCCTACACCACTCCTTTGTGTCACAGTAAAGTCTGCTTCTCACCAAGATGGACAAAGACCCAGCATGCTCACCTCTGCTCCTACTCAGCATTGGCTGTGCTGAGTCACATGTGCTCCTGAAGCACCCTGCTGTCCCACCTTCTCTCGGTAGACACTCCTTCCTTCCTATCTTTCTCCCTCCCTCCCTCCCCTCCTTTTCTTTCCTTCTTCCATCTTCCCATCTTCTTTTCCTTACTCTCTCCCTGTTCTCTTCCTCCTTTGCCCTTCCTCTCTTACTTTCTCGCTCCTTCCCTTTTCCCCTTCCTTTTTCCATCCTTCCTCTTTATCTCCTTCCCTTTTCCCATTTCTCTCTCGCTCTCCTTCTCTCTCTCCCTTTCTTTTTAAAGTTTTTTTTCTTCTATCCTTCCTTCCTTCTTCCCCTCTTCTTTCTCTTTCTTTCTGTGCTGAGGCCCTAACACATAGCTGTATTGCTAAACAGCTAGTGCTTTCCTGATGCCCTCCTTCCTGTTGCACTCTACCAGCTGCTAGTATGCAAAGCTTGGTAACTCACCTATAGCATACACCTTGTATGGCCGGGGGAGTCAAATCTTAGGATCCTTTATTACACGTTAGATGATTTTGCCATCTACTTGCCTGATGTAGCAATGTATAATATATTTGGATATAATCTCAAAATCTAGAGTGGAACTTCTAAAGTTCCAGAAGTGCCTCTGACTGTGCTCGCTGCTCTTATTTTTGGTACAAGTCTTATATCTGCCCAACTAGAAAAGGAGTTCAAAGGCTTTAACCCACTTCATTCTCAGGGAAAGCTTCTAGCATTTCCATGAGTCAAACAAGACTGAATATTCTCATGGCAAAGCAACCAAATCAGTTTTATTCATCACAGATGGGAGACAAAAGCAGCAGAAACCTGGGTTTTCTGTCAAGCCACAAACCCAAAATTCAGGAAGCTACTCAGAGCCAGTAAAATCTTGTCTGTGCATGCCTATGTTGCACATCAGCTGAGTGTCCTCAGATGCATTCCACTCTTGGTTTCCCACTCTGGATAAAGTAAGAATGCTGGACTGAAGAGTAACATACTGATCCTTAAGGGATGGGATTAGGACTCCAATTATTATACAAGCCCTTTATTTATTGTGGTTTTGACTTGCCCTGCACATTTTCCTGGAGTTCTAAGAACGACACATAAGTATGTATACCTGTTAACCCAGATATGAGAGGCTAGGGTCAGAGAATGGTGACTTTGGGATCAGTCTAGGTGGCATAGTGAGAAGGAAGGAAGAAAGAAAGAAAGAAAGAAAGAAAGAAAGAAAGAAAGAAAGAAAGAAAGAAAGAAAGAAAGAAAGAAAGGAGAAAGAGGGGAGGAGAGAGAGAGAGAGAGAGAGAGAGAGAGAGAGAGAGAGAGAGAGAGAGAGAAGAAATACAGAAAGGAAGAAAGGGGAAAAGGAGGGAAGGAGGGAGGGAGAAAAAAGGAAGAAAAAAAGAAGGAATAAAGAGGGGAGGAAGGATGAAAAGAGAGAAAAAGCAAGAAAAATAGCTACAAACACAGAGAGACAAGACAAAGAGAAATAGAGGGAAAGAGAGAAGAGAAGGAGAGGGGAGAGTAGAGGAGAAAAAAGATAGTAGAGGAAAAGAGAGGAGAAGAGAGGAGAGGAGAGGAGAGGAGAGGAGAGGAGAGGAGAGGAGAGGAGAGGAGAGGAGAGGAGAGGAGAGGAGAGGAGAACATATATGTATCCCTTTACTTCTCCTCCAGATTCGGGACAGTTTCAGTTAATGTGTGGGTCACTTCAATACATAATTCCCTATGACGTGCCCTTGTGTTTAACTGATAAATCATGAGGATGGGAGCTCCTTTCCTGCCTACCTCTGCTGATACAGTCAGAATTTCTATATATAGTCATGGCGATGGGCATGCCCTTGTTGGCACTATAAGGGTCATCAGTTTTGCTACAAGCTCCTTAGAAGCTGTCTTTATTCTAAGTAGGCTAAACCTTAAAATCAGCTTCACTTTTCAGCCTGTCTGCTTGATGGTCTTTTTGCCAAACTTCAGTTGAGGTGTGCCACCAAGTGGAGTTGAGCAGGAGCCCAAATTAAGCAACTTTCCTAGGTCTTGACTGGTGAGAGCCTCTTCTGGAAGAATTTTCTTTGTGACAAAATACAATATTGGTTCTGATCTTCTTTTGACAAAACAATGCCATCTGCTGATCATGCAGTGTTCCCATGAGGGTTGATGAGGACAGGCTCATGTTTTGTCATGTCCCACACAGCTTCCAGGAAAGCCACAAACATTCAAAAAGACAGTGGGCCTATGGAACCCCTAGATATCAAAATCCAGATCTCTGAAAAAAGCATGTCTGTGTTGGTTATTGTTTATGGGTCATACATTCTTTACAAATAGTTTGTTGATTGGTGTTCAGTTTTACCTAAATTGAGTCAATTTTCAGTTCAGCTCAGACTTGATTTCTATAAACCTAAATTTTACCATTACCCATCTTTAAAATCCTTATTGGATTTGCATTGCTCTCAGGATGAAAACTAAATATTTTAGTGATGTGGGGCAATGGTCTTATACCCTATAAAGTTTTGTAAGTTGTACTGGTTTAATAAAATGTTAATAAAATGCCAGTAGCCAGGCAGGGAGTATGGGCAGGGCAAGCAGAACAGGAGAATTCTGGGAAGAGGAAAGGCTCAGTCTGCAGCTGTCACCCAGGCACAGAAGAAGCAAGATGAGAATGCCTCACTGATAAAATACTCAGCCACATGGCTAACAGACAAGAACAATGGGTTAATGTATGATGTAAGAGTTACTTAATAAGAAAGCCTGAGCTAATAGGCCAACCAGTTTATAATTAATGTAGACCTCTGTGTGTTTCTTTGGAACTAAACAGCTGCGAAATCAGGAAAGACAGAAACTTCCATCAACATTTTAGCATGACATCATACCTAGTATGTGAGTCAGAAGTGTCCCTCTCTCCATTCCCATAGTCTATTGCCTGTCATTTGGACCTACCATGATTTTATTTGGCTGCTTACCCCTCCCTGAATCTACAGCACTCTCCCGTGTGCTATCATTTTGCATTTGTGTCTCATAATCTCCTCCCTTCTCTTTCTCTCTGATTCATTCCTTTCAATCTTCTCAGACTCAACAGACAAGCCTTGTGAAGTCTTTCCTACTATCTTCTATCCTTTGCTTTGTCTGATTTCTTGGTACCTGTTGGGTACCCTCTACTTTACACAGACATGTAATCAGTCAACATCACCTATCTCACTGGCTTCACCAGCACACCAGCCTCTCACAAACGGGAATATCCTCCCCTCTAATGCTTTTCACCCTATCAGCCTCTAATACAGGGCTCCCAATAAATCAGGTACTCAATATCTTCTCTCACCATGACTGAATAAGTATGCCATAAGCACTCTGCATTCTTGTCATACTCCCAGTGTTTTCAGACATTTTACGTTTTACTATATGAATACTGCCTTTTATTTACCAGAGTTTTGTCCTGCACTTTTCTGGAAACTGAGATATTAAATATTCTTAACATATCATCAACAACTTACATAACCTGATTGGTTGAGATTTTATTCAAATATGTTTTCTATTTTAATTTTAAATTATCATTGATTTATAATAGTTTAATTAGCATTTAATTTGGATAATTTGATGAGACAGTTACTGATATATGGTGAGTTGACTTTAAAAAAAGCTCTGGGCACATTGTCTCTGAAAATGGATTTTACTCTCTTTTCAATAAAAAAAATCACTATTTCTGGTTATATGAGGAATTGATTTTCCTATATCATATAGAAGTTTCAAATAATAACTGACCAAAATATCATTTGCATGTAGTACACATTTAGAATATGCATCTGATAAACATACGGGTTTGTTCTTTAAGGAGGATCAAAGTGTAAAGAACACAGAATAACACAACCTCATAAAAAGGAATTCAATTTAATAAGAAGTGTTTCTCTCCCATTTTGGTAAAATACACAGCAGAAACAGACTTGACTGACACTAACCATTTTCAGCTGAAGGAATTTGAATTTAAGTTATTTTTATAGGAAATAGGTTTGTTTATCACAGGTCCTGAACATCCCATCCAGATAACAGAATTGCTTCTTAATGTTTGATCATTGCCAGAACAAGCACATTTCCGGGATTTTTTTCCCAAAAGGTTGAGTAAGACATAACAAACACTTCCTGCCACAGGCAGGCCTTAGTGGTAGGTCGAATACCTGGCTTATATAAATCTTTGTGCTGAGTGTTTATGACATTTCAACTTAGAGGTTCACTCAGTTTGATGATTGAGACAGCAGGCAATTATGACATTAAACAGCTCACAGACCTTTACCCAAAACCTAAATGGTTTCATTTTTCCCATGTTAACTCTGTTCTTTCAGGGTCCACAGACCAGCATAGTATTTAAAGCTCTCACCTATACTAATCACCCCTGCTCTAAGACCGGCACCACTGACCATCCTGTGGAGTACCAAAGCATCTTCAGTTACTAAAATTTATCAATATCAAGTAATAGAAATTATTCCAGACTTAAGTTGGCAGCACACTCAAACACATATGCCCTACTGGAGCATAAAATAAGGACTATCATTACTGTTAGTACTGAACTGTTTTATTGAAGGCTACACTTGAAAAAAAATTATATTGCACCCATTCACTCAGTTATTTCTACTTGTAAAGGCAAGGCTCTTCACTAACACACCTTGCCTTTTTCAGGTGTAGACACTATCTTGGATTTCAATACGTACCCCTCACTAGAATGATTAAAAGAGGGAAAGTAAATATAATAAAAGTCACATAGAATTTTACCCATTGATAAAATATTTGTGTCTGGCTGGTTTCTGTAGCCTTGGCTTCACTACAGCAGAACCATTTTTTAAGTTGTAGACTACTTATGTTGAGTATGGTAGCATACAGTTAGAATCCCAAAACTAAGGAAGCTGAGCTGATGCAGGAGAGACCAGCGTGGGCTACACATCAGGTATTAAGCCAACTTAAATTACATAGTGAAGAATACCTCATTTCCAGAAAAGAACAGGAGAGGGAGGGAAAAAAAGAGGAAGAAGAAGGAGTAATGGAGTGGTCTAGAGAAAGCAAGGAGAGAGAATAGATTGATATTTCTATAGGTGTACATCAAAAATTCTGATATTTGGTCTGCTAACTCATTAAAGTACAACTAGACTGACCTTTCTCCAGGTCCTATTCTTTTTATCCCTGCTAAAAAATAAAAATGATCCACCTTTAACCCAGTTTGCACCGCTGTCATGGTTTAATCTTTTGGGTAAAACATAGTGGCCCACGTGACTCTGCTAGTAGATTTCATTTCATCTTCTTGGAAAGTGACTTAATGCCACCATATCTTTCTCATCACTCGGGATAGGCATTTCTTCCATCTGTGGGATAGATATTTCTTCCATCTGCCATAACGATGGCCAGTGTTAACTCAGGGACGCTTGAAAATATTCTCTCCCAACTCCCCTCCACATCCTTCCTTGATGTTGGTTCTTTATGTGCTGCGCCCCAGTGACAGGAAGATGCACACAATGTAATCATGCAAAGAAAAATCCACCCTTGCAGACTTACATGGAGTTCAAATAGCTAGTAATTTGCTTGTTTTACTCTAAACATTATGATAGTTATCTCCCAGTTAAGAATTCTTCAGGCTAGGGCTAATATTGCTTGTGTCTATAATCCTGGCACTTGGAGTCATGTACCATCCGCCTGTACTATGTGTACAAGTACTTACACTACTGTCCTGTAGTGCCTGTGCAATGGGATGGTACGCGAGTCTCAGGCAAAGGACCTGGAGATTTAAACACATACACACACACAGACAGAGACACAGGGACACGGGGCATCTTTGAAACAAGAATGCCAACTTTATTGTGTTCGGGGGCAGCATACGTAGTGTTCTGGCCATGCCCCAGCTCTCAGGATCTTTCAGCTTCAGACACCAGAAACCACTTTATGTATGCATTTACTACATCTTGTGCCTAGGGACACCAGCCAGCGCTTTCATCCAGCTCTTGGGGAGTATTGGAAATGGTGACATCATCAAGTAAATTCTACCAAATCAGAAAAACTTGTCACTGAACAGACTATGGGAAGGGCACTTGTCTACAGCCTGAAAGTTGAAACAAGAAGCGTGCCCAGCCTCAGCTCAGCCCAGCCTCAGCTGTTTGAGTAGTTCAAAATTTGCACCACTCTGTGTATGTCCAATAAGCGGCCACGGATGCTCAAGTGGTATTGACTTCGGAGTTACAAATCAATTTTAGCAAATAAAACAATTCACAAATATGGAGTTTCCAAATAATGACTCCTAGTTCATCCATTTGCACAGATAAATAGCTACTCATACATACAGCACACATTCACACACACACACACACACACACACACACACACACACACACACACACACGGCAGTATCCATTGCCCCAAATAGGAAGTCCTGTTTCCGAATCATTTCCTCCACTTTCGCCCTCTTACTTCTTGCAACAATGGTTCTACCAAAGAGTCTCTTCTCAATCACTACAACCTTCCTTCAGTAACCATTCTCAATTCTTTCACATAAAATGAAACAAAGGAAAAAGAAGAGAAACTATACTTTTGCATGCTCTTGACCTTGCATGTCATAGCAAAGAGTTGACCGTTCTCTTCCCCTAGATACTGAAAGTCATTAGAGCACTGTCCTTTCACTGACCCTGGTCCTTCACCCCCCATAGTACCTCAAACCATCACTCAATGGCTACCACACTTCTCTTCTTATGACCACTTCTTCACTACTGAGTTCTGTTGACACCTTCCTACAGTGACCTTTCTGTGCCGCAGCCTGCACTTGACACTGCACCATTATCAGCGACGTGTCGCTTCCCTCAGAACTCACCCAGGTTTCGACTTTCCCCCCTGCCTTTTAGAAGTCACAAGTCTTAATTGGATGTTGGCCCAGTCCCTCATGGCATAAATATTTATCAAGCCCTGGTGATACCCCTGTGTGCCTTCCCAGTTCAACCCCACACTGGCAGCTCACCACAACCTCATTCAGAGTTTTCCCCTTGCCTGTGTGGTTTTCTCCCTCCCCCTATCCCTCACTGCTGGCATCAGCAGAAGTATGGCAAAGGGTGTGCAGCTGGCATTCTAGGCTACTGGGGGGGTGGGTGTCTCTGAATGTTGTGATGTCCATATCCACTGGCTTCACAACCACAGAGTCCATCAGTCAAGAGTGGAAATACTTTTAAATGCATATGTGATGAAAATATACAGATTTATTTTTCTTACCATTATCCGGAAATAATACAATGCCAGAACCATCCACAGAACATTAATGAGGTCTTGGGTATTATAAGTGATGCATAGATAAGTAAGGCAGATGAGACATGTGCACTGTGGTACATCACAGATGTGGATAGCCTTGGATTTGGGTCCATGCACAGGGTCCAGGAACCAATCCTTTCATGGAGGTATCAAGGGACAAGCTTGTTTCCTCAGTCTCCTGGGATTGGCATTGTCTCTAGCTGATTGGTCCTAGTTTGAGTGATGAAAGTGGCTCCATAATAAGGAGAGTGAGAGACCAGTGGGTATCGCCATGAAGGGCCCACTTTGTCAAGAAGAGAAAGTGACCTGCTTCCATGGAGCCTGTCCTCAAGACAGCGTAAAGGGGCATTTCACCAATGAAATGCCACCAGCCTCATTGGTGGGACCAAGAACTACCGAAAACTACCATCCCCTTCCTAGACAGTCTTGACAGCTACTCCCTTAGGTGCTTCTTTCATTGTTTGGTTGACAGACGGAACAGCAGGGTTGATGTTAGGTCGATATTTTCTTCTTGTGTTGTTTGGCGGACAGATGAAATGGCAGAGATGATGTTTAGGTTCTCAGTACACTGAAACCCAGCACACGAAAAGTACTTAAGAAAGGTTTTATTCTTTTATCAGATTGGGGAAAACAGAGAATTTATAGTTTATTACCTGGATTTCAGAAAAGCAGCGCCTATGTTCGAAGTCAGGCTCCTTTAAAAAGAAACGCATAGAAAATGTAAAATGTAAGTAAGGCATCTAAAGCAAAATGGAGTGTCTAAATGAAGGAGGTATTTAGTTACTATGGGGAAAAAATTAATTCATTAGAGGAAAAATGAGATGAGTATAACAGAGATTAATTAAAATTTAGTTTATCAGATTTTTCTCAGGAGATTGACAATTTAGTTGAAGGGAAATCTTATTTAAGTGCATAAGTACATGTTGGCTTAGACGTGTGCTGCACAATGAAATGGAGACAGAGAAAACCAGTGTACGCTAAGTAATTAGCCACATCCAAGTCAGTGCGCGTGGACATTCTAAACTGAGGCAACAGCTTTCTCCAGATGATGTATTTCTAGAAACCACAGACAGGAGGCCATCACTGGCTTTCCTACCCATGAAGCTGACAGACACGCATCTGTCGAGGCCCATGGGACGGCCCATCTGGGATCTTTCCCTTTCTTTTGGCTTCCACTGATCTTCCTCCTCAGTGCTTCCTCCTGTTCTCTGGAGAGTCTTTATCTGATTACCTTGTGGCCTCTCTTCTACTGCTCATTCTTCAGAACTCACCTTGGTCTGTATGGTCTCCTCAGTCCACAACCTCCCTCAAATAGCTCACCTCCTACCCCGGCTTTAACACAAACACCTGTATGATCATCCCCTTGCTTCACCCCCATGTTTCCAGTTTAAAGCATACCAAACACTGTGAATAGAAGCCCACTGGCTCAATTAATTGCGTAACTTTCAGCCTTTCCCTTCCTCTCTTGCCTCAGTGTGCACATCTGTTAAATGGAGGCAATCAAAGCAGGGTCCTTATGAGCAACCACAGAGTAAATGCTTAGCTAAAGTCAGCCCCTGAGGTAAACACTCTTATTGCTTCAAGCCTCTGGCCAGCATCACATCGTGGTGGAAGCACAGGGCAGAAGAAAACCACTTACACTATGACCATGGGTCAGAAAGGAGAAAGATACAAGATTGTAAAGTCTCAGAATCTCCTTCAAGGGCTCTTCCCAGATCGCCTACAAGTCTCCCATAGTCCTCCCTCCAGCACTCTACCTAAGACTGAGCCTTTGTTGGGTGGACCTTTGAGGGACAGTCCAAATCTAATTTAGGACATTCCATAATCCAAATCCAGTACTCATGGAGTCTTCTCCTATGGAGATTAACCCAGTCTCTCCCACAGCTATATCCTCTCTTTTTTCTCCTCCATTTTCCTTCTGTCTGTTTCCCTTCCCTCCCCTCCCCTTCCCTTCCCCTTCCTTTCTCTCTGCATCCCTTCCCTCCCCTAACCACCCCTCTTCTCCCCTTCATTTCCCTTTACCTGGGTATGTTTTGGACAAAGCACAGGTTGGGGATTCACGTGCCCTGTAGCCCCCACCCCCCGCCCCCGGGGCCATTCCCATCCTTCTGCTCTAACTAGACAGTCTGCACTCGGCTTCCCTGCCTGCTCTGTCTCCAGATCCCCTGCCCTTTTTGCACGTTCTTGACCAGCAGTCATCCCGCACCTCACATCTATGGAAACCTTCTCATGACTGCTTTCTGAGTCTGGTACCTCAGGTCTCAGCTAGCTTGTGCCCTCCTCAGGGAGCTGTTCAGACATCTCTTATGAAGCTAGCTCCTCACGCACGTGTGTTTCACTCCAACAATGTTCCAGGGACTGTCAGTCCATAATGAATAGAACAACTTTATCCCTCATAGACCTACAGCTCCTGGGAGAAATGAAGAAGTCACTTTTTTTAAACACATTTCCACCAACACATCCATAGTGGAGCTGTAAGAAGCGAAAGATGTTTTTATATGATTAAATTGTGAGTCCCAGCTTAGTTTATATCTGGGACTAAGGACGATTCCATCATGAGGAAGACTTGGTCACTTGCTGGTTGCTGTGACAAAATATCCACATTCACAGGCTTCATAGACCAGAGTTTTGTTCAGCTTGCAATGATGAAAATCTAATTCTAAGAACAGCCGGTCTCATTCATCTGGGTTCTAATAGGAGCCTTTTACAAAGAACATCACGCTAGTGCTGTGACAGAATCACCTAGAAAAAGAAGTTGGTCGTATTATGGCACGAGAAACAAAAATGATTTGGGAGCTAAGATCATTTTTCACAGACAGCCCCTGCAGGAACTAACCAGAATCCCATTCAAAGGTGATCACCTCCTGCTAGGACCTACTTCTTTGAAGTTCCACCACCTCTTTGCATGGCCACACTGAAGGCCAACTTTCCACAAAGCCTGGATGACAACAGCCAAGGGACAGCAGGGAAGATGTAGAGCTGAGACCTGAGGGTAGGCTGGATGGAGTTGGCCATGGAATCCTGCTAATTTTCAGAGCTTTCAGGTTGGACTAGACATCGACTTTGCCTCTGGAGATGAAACCGGATGGTTGGAAAAACAAGGGGGTAAAATTTGGGCAGATGAAGAAAAACAACTCAGTAATGAGCAAGGGGAACAGCTACACTAAAGCCTGCTCATGTCCTCTCACCAACCCAGATAAAATGAGATCCCAGTGTGCATCTAAAACCAACGCTCAAAATATGCAGCAAAGCAGAACCAGACCATCAGACCAAAGAGCTTCTGCTCATCAAAGCGACAGTCAGCCCAGTGAAGAAACAACAAAGGAGGGGGAAATATTTGAAAACGAAATCTGAGAAGGGATTAATATCCAATATACATGAGGAATTTAGACAATTCAAAAGGCAGAAAACATCCCAGTTCTGGCACAAACATCTGAATAGGCATTGATTCTTTTTGTCTTTTTGTGTATTTTTTTAAATTAAAATAGAATTACATCATCTCTCCCTTTCTTCCTTCTAATCTCCCCCTCCCACTCTCAAATCTGTGACTTCTAAGCCTTCAATTGTTTCTGTGTGTGTGTGTGTAATATATATTTCCAAATTCTGAAATGTGTACATGTAACCTACTACTCAGACAATCTAACACTATTTATGTGTATGATTTTAAGGCTAACCGTTTGGTATGGCATAACCAATTTGTGCGCTCTTCCATGTGGTAGATAATTCCTCATGCTGTCCTCTTCCCTGAGGAAGACTATTTCTCCCACTGACGGCATGCCTTCAGTGACTTTAGCTCTTCGTCTATGTTTGAGGACTCATGAGCTTTTCCCTCTCCTTGTTAGCATGTCTAGAGTGTCACACTTCTTTAGGTCATATGTAGTAGCCATGTTAGTGAAATTTCAGGGATGTAACTTTTCTGATATTTCTAGGAGACACAGTCTCACAGGAATCTTTCTGTTCCTCTGGTTCTTATAATTTTTCTGCTCCTTCGTCCATGAAGGTGCCTGAGCCTTAGGTGCAGGAGTTGTGTTGGATGTGGATTAGTTTGAGCTGAGCACCGCATGCTCACTTAGTCTCTGCATTTTGAATGGCTGTGCTTTTCTGTAAAGATCTTCATCTGAGTCAACAATAAAAGATGAGACCTATACTTACCTATGGGAATAAAGCTAAATAATTAGAATGTAGCTAGGAACTATACTGGATTAGTAAAATGCCAGCTATTGGTTCTCCTTTTAGATCCAAGATTTCATTAGCCCTGGGTCGTTTGCTAAGCTGCCAGTCACAGGCATGATTTCCCTCTTGTTGAGCAATGGGTGAGGAAAAACAATAAATGTTACTGTCTGTGAAATTCAAACCAAAACTGCCATATCACTTCACTACAGTAAGACCAGCGATTACCCAAGAGAGAAGAGGTGACACATGCAGACACGAAGGCGGGGACCAGAGGACCCGAACACATTGGGGAAATCTAAACTAAGGCAGCTGTTATGAAAACAGCAGCTTCCTCACAAAGTCCAAATATAACCATCACATATCAAACTAGCTACAGATGAGCATATAGATCAGGGGAAGTGAAGTCTGTGTGTGGCAGAGTACTCCCCCGCAGCACTGTTCTCGGTTGTTAAGATGTGGAAGCACCGTCGGTACAGCACTCAGTGAATGATGCAGAGCAGTGGAAGAGATGGCCACAGGGACATGCTTGTCCTCACCTTCAAAACAGACCCTGTCCAGCATTTCTAACAAGGCTGGAGAGCGCTGTGTTGTTGTGGTGTTTGGGTTTGTTATTTTTCTTTTTTTTTTTTTTTTTTACTCTTTTCGTCTTTGTGGACCTACCAGCCAGCTCCCAAATAAATACACAGAGACGAATATTTCCTTATGAATGCCCAGCCTTAGCTTGGCTTGTTTGTAGCCAAGCTGAATTTTTTTAAATTATCCCATTTACCCTTTGCCTCTGGGCTTTTGCCTTTCCCCATTTCTGTTCCTCTTTTCTTTCCTTCTTATTCTTTATCTAGCTATGTGGCTGTGTGACTGACCCCCGGCATACTCCTTTCCTCTTTTTCTCTCTCCTTCCTTTTTGCCTTTTCTCTTTCCATCTATTATTTCTGACTGGAGTCCTGCCTATCCTCTTCTGACTAACTATTGGCCATATAGCTTTTGATTAGCCCAATCAGGTGTTTTAGGCAAGAAAAGTAACACAGCTTCACAGAGTTAAACAAATGCAACCAAAAAGAATGCAACTCATCTTTTCATCATTAGACAAATATTCCACAGCATAAACAAACGTAACACATCTTCAACTAATATTCCACAATAGCACTGTGCTAAACAAAGTATATCAGGTATAGAATGCCCTGACTTACCCTGGATTTTAAGTCATGAATGCTAAGTCATAGAGGATAACAATGGAACAGTAGGCGACTGGAGAGATGGCTCAAAGGTTATGAGCACTGACTGTTTTTCCGGAGGTCCAGAGTTCAATTCCCAGCAACCACATAATGGCTCACAGCCATCTATACTGAGACCTGATGCCCTCTTCTGGCAAAGAGCACCATATACATAAAATAAATCTTAAAGAAAAAAGAGAGAAAATGGAGCAGTGTTCATAAAGGGTGGGAGTAGAGACGGCTACAGAAAGACTGGTCAAGGTTGAGGATTTAAAGAGCAAAGGAGAAATAAAATCACATGACCTGTTACATAGTATGGATGTCTGTCATAAATGACAATGTCTATTCTTAAAATTGCAAGTAAAAAATATACGTAAGCTTCTATATTATTTTGAGTGACTCAGACATTTCAAAATACTGTGTCTTACACAACAAATGTGTATGTATTTGTGTGTGCATGTTAAAAAATGAAATACATCTTTTAAATCTCTGGGGAAATAAGGGTAAAGAGACAATATTTTATGGGAGGAATGGAGTGGGCAGTCACTCATGATCTGGGATCCCTGTCTCACAAAAACACAAGATCACAAACACCTCACAAAATTCCAAAGTTTAGCGTTAGGGGCAATAATAGTATGAAGGTATGAATTAGCTAAATGCTTTCCCCGACGACCTGACTTTCTCTGTTCTCCTGTCATCATGACAAGGATCTAACCGTGGCAGAATTTTGAAGCTCACTTTTGACGAAGGAGGAGTGTGTTTGTTCAAGCTCTAGTGCCTTGAGGGAAAGAGAAAGCAAGCTGGTGGTGATGCTAAGCCTCCAGTCTTAAGTGGCCACTGGACAGGACTAGATTGACCAGCACAGCTAGGTGCTAACCCTGCACCTTTGCTGCATCAATAACACCATTATTCACTTCAAATCACTGTGTTACCTACACCCCATCAGCTCAGTGACCTCGAAGCCCATCACAAAGTAGGGCAGCCTCACAGCAAGATTTGACCCCAGATGTCCTAGGGTCTCTGTGATGCTAAGTGGAAATACCACCCCTCCTTTTACCTCCAATTATTATTGTATCAAGGACTGAATAATGGCACATTTCTTGATGAAATAACTTGGAAATATCTGGCTACATTAGCATGCCTGAACCCTAAAGGGGCATAGGATAGCCTCTAGTGGCAGAGGAGTCACTTGTGATTTTAAGTTGAATTTTTTGATCACCCTAGAGAGTCTTGAAGACAGTTTTTTGAAAACTATGTCATTATGTTGGAAATTCAAGTTTTTGAGCCATTTTCACCCAACATTTTTTATACAAGTCCCCAAATTCTAAAAGCACATATGTAGCTCTGTGTGGAAGCCCATTTAACAGTGTGATGTTTTTGCATGCCCTGAGCATCCACAGTGTGTGGAAGCCCACTTAGCAGTGTGCACATTCTGCTTGTCCTGAGTAGACACAGTGCGTGGAAGCCCACTTAGCAGTGTGCACATTCTGTGTGTCCTGAGCAGACACAGTGCGTGGAAGCCCACTTAGCAGTGTGCACATTCTGCGTGTCCTGAGCAGACACAGTGCGTGGAAGCCCACTTAGCAGTGTGCACATTTTGCGTGTCCTGAGCAGACACAGTGCGTGGAAGCCCACTTAGCAGTATGCACATTCTGCATGCCTTGACCATTCACAGTCACCCAACATTCACAAATGAATGGCTAGCTGCACAGCTGACTTATTTTTCTGGTCCACCTCCCAGTCAGAAAGCATTTATTGAGTATAAAACATCACACATGACATAAACAATCTCCAGCAATCCTGGCTCGCAAACATTTGAGTGGCTGTGTATTCAGTAGTGAATGGCTTGTTTTAGCTTGAAGCTAAAGAGGAGACCCCAATTGAAGTTTCATAGCTCCATAGTGCCCCTTAGGACCTCTAAAATGATATTGCGAGCGCCATGTGTAAAGGGCCACAAACATATTAATGGAATGGTGGATGTCTTTTCTTTTACATTAATTTACACTACACATACCCTATCTTACGATCATTAAACATATTTGAAAATTAATAATGACATCCTCTTCTTACTAATTAAAAGCCAAGTACAGATGAATTATGTTTGATTCTAGACTACTTTCTAACATAATTCCCCCACACACAGTATTCTCTTTAATTGTAATGGAAGGATAGAAATTTTGTTTGCATTCACGTTTTATAGACTCAGAAAATCTTTATTGAGTGGCTGTTTGGTGGAAGGCCAGAGCTGGACATCAGAGGAACAATAAAGGCCTGCCACTCAAGGGCACTCCTCTCACAGAGGGTGTGGAAACTGTCGCTTGTTTAACTGTCTGGTCTATTTATTCCCAGAGAAGATGGTTCTACACAGTAACTTTTAATACAATGTGTGGCGGGATAAGAAGCAGCATGCAATTATCCAATTTTCATCTACTTAGATTTTAATGACCATACTTACTTGCCCATTCAATTTGGTAACTTTTAGCCCAGAGGCACTTAAGTAGCGGTTTGAAACCTGAGATTCCCCAGATTTATTTCCATGTGGCCATTGCTTGTTGGATCACTATGTTATAATAGGTTAGTTTTTCCTCAAAATGATGTCCCTTTTAAATGGCCCATATTCTGATTAGGTGGCAAGCCTGCACTCTATTGTTCTGTTTCTAGAGAGTGGTACCCATGGAAAGGTGATAAATAGAACCAATGGGATAAGACACAACCCTCAGTTCACTAAGAGGAAGCAAAATAGTCTTGCTTCCTCGGTGTTGATCATGCCTTCCTTCCATCTGCATTAGAAGACTGCACAGTCCAGAAGGATACGGGGGCTGGAGGAGGTCAGCATATATTATGGAAGTGCAAAAAAAGCAGAAGAAGAAAAGAAAAAAAAAGAGAGAGAGGAGATGTGTCCCTTTCTTCTCCAAAGTCCACTAAATGGATCCCAATAAGAATCAATGTTTTGTTAGGAATGACAACAAAAACATTAATGCCTTAATTTGCCATCTGGAACTGTGAGGTTTTTCAGATGTATGTTTATATGGGGTCACTGCTAAAGAGCAGAAAATGTCAACGTTTGCTAGGAAAAGTGGCATGGGAAGACAAAGGAGAGGGGTAAGGTCAGAGATGGAGACTAGATGGCCACAGGTCTGGCAGCTTCTGAAGTAAGAAATGCAGAATTGCCTGTAGTACTGTAATAGGTTTGTAATATACCTTGCCTCATTCCCCAGGTTTTTAGAGTCAAGCAAGGGAGAATTTAGCAATGACTATGACTACAGAAGGAGTAGGGAAATGGTAGAAAGGGTCCCAGGCAACTGCTTCCCTTGAAGCAAGCTTTCAGATTTCCTAAAGAAATTTTCACACTGAATACAGAGGACCGTGCATAGAAAGATGACTCACAGCAAAAACACCAGAGTCGTAGTCCCAGTGCCAAGAGACAACCACACAGACACCATTTTCTATTACATTCCTGTCCTTATCTGGACTTTGACCTTGACCCACCCTCAGAGTGCCTAGGCCTGCCCAGAGAATGGATGCAGATAGAGAAATATGGCAGCAATGGGCTTATGTCTTGGAACTAGACATAAGAAAATGATCCAGAGAAAATGTTCAATGCTACAACTGCCTTCTGTTTGCCAGGAGAGGTAAGGCTTTATTTATTTATTTATTTATTTATTTATTTATTTATTTATTTATTTATTATGTATACAGTGTTCTGCCTGCATGTATGCCTACATGCCAGAAGAGGGCACTGGAACATGTTATAGAGTCACCATGTGGTTGCTGGGACTTGAACTCAGGACCTCTGGAAGAACAGCCAGTGCTCTCTATTAACATCTAGGCCATCTCTTCAGCTCCCTGTCTGGAGATTTAAAAGAAAACAATCAAACAAACCGGAGAGCATCAAACACTGTGGTGAAAACTCAGTACCAACCACACACCCTGCTCCAGGTTCTCGGTGCCAGCCATGGCCCGAAAATGCCCATCCATATCTCGTTACTGTACATGTAGTTAAATTTTGTCTCAGTTGAATTAACTCCTATTACACTGCATGAGCTCAAAGTTACAGTGGCGTTCTCAAGCTGGTTGTAAACCGGGACTTTGATGAATCACTAAAGGGCCAAGTTCAACTGCATGGCATAGAGCGAAGAGGTGGAGCAGGAGCAGAACTGTAGCCCTCCTATTTATTAAAATGGATGCTTCTCCAGAATGCCGCCCACCCAGTAGCAGAGCTCGCCATAGCGCTTATGCTCGCCACACAATGCGTAGCAGGCATTTCCAGGTTTTCCCTAAGTGTCTATAAAATTTGGAGAAGATATCTGATCTTGGCTCTCAGGTACAGACCTTGAATATTTTCTTTGGGAAACATACAATCATACATGTGCCATATTAGATTATTTTTTTTTTCAGAAAATTCAGTAGCAAAGCCAATGCTGAAACTCTCCAAAGATTTCAGTCAACGTCCAGGTGCTGGCATCCCATTCAGGATTCTGCACAATTTGCTGTGGTTTTTTTTTTTTCATTGAAGACATCTTGCTGTGTCCAGATGGGAAATGGGTCCAGATGTGAACTTTTGGCCAGGTTAAGACTTTAAGATGTTCACAGTACCATTGAAATATGCCCATTAATTCTGTTATCATTGTTCCTTTTGTCTCCTAGCTCCTATAAGCACTCTTGCTAGATCTTCATTCTTACATTCAATAAGTCAAAGATATTTTGTGTTTGTTGTGTGTGCACGTGTGTCTCTCTGTATCTGTATGTGCATGCTTAGGATTTGGCACATGTATGTGTACTCCATGTGTGCATGCGTGTGTGTGTATGTGTGTGTGTGTGTGTAATCAAGACAGATTTCTTTAAAAGACAGGAAAAATGAAAAACAAAAAGTTTATAGAATACATTTTCGTTTTGGCTTGTGCCCTGAGTTCTCTAGGGCAATGCCCTCCAATAGATACAAAGGTCAAGAAACCAGGCCTAATCACACAGGTCTATCTTCCCAGTTGCTCAAGAGTCAGAGGCAGGAGATCACAAGGCCTGTCTGCATCACAAAGAGAATTCAAGACCAACCTGGCAAATTAGCCAGACCTTGTATAAAAGACACAAATAAGACTGAGAGTATAACTCAATGGCAGAGCACCTGTCTGAGCCAGGTCATGCCTATGTTTAATATGGAATTTACACACACACACACACACACACCTACTCATATGGGGATACAAAACAGGCCACAAGTATGAGCCACATGCAATCTTTATTTCTAATAATCACATTCAAAAGGAACAAATAAATTAACTTCAAAAATAAGTGAGTAAAATTTTCAGATTTGTGCAATTTAGCATACCATTTAAATTCTAATTTTAACACCAATAATTCAAATTCCAGGGTTCACTCTGTATACTCTGCAAGAAATTCTGCAAGTACCAGCTAAGTATGGAAGCTAGCTACTGCCTATGGTGCAAACATCTTGGTCATCACACAGTCACCTCCGTGTCTGTGGTGACGAAATACCAGTGTCAGAATTCATGCCAGAACTAGAGTCATTTCCCCTGCCCTGTGGTAGCAGGAGTAGCTAGAGTTCTGCAGGTTTTTCTCATTCTCACTGGGATCATAAGGGGCCCCTCTCACAATGAGGGACTAGTAGGCATCAGCTTTCTGCTCCTATTATGAATCTTTGGAACAAAACTTTGTTTCAGCTCCCAGTTTCATGGTCTATTGTCCTCTTTGCTGTGGGCTGGTGGTGATGCATCGTGGCAGAAGTAGGGCCTGGGATAAACCTGCTTGCTACATGGCCAGGAAGCTACAGGAATGAAGGGGTGGGGTCAAACGACTCTCTGTCAATACATACCAAAGTGACTCAAAGGTGACCCAGAAGGCCCTGCTTCTTAATCACCCGATACTTCCTCATAGCGGTTTACTGGGGACCACCCCTTTAACTGTAGGATTTGGGGGGAACATTTAAAAACTGAGGCGTGGAGCTTGCCCTACATCACTGAGCTGAGAAAAGTGGTTAGACTGAATTCAGGTCCAACTCATACCCTTGTGCATCCTGATAGATCCCAGTGACCTCCCCCCAAGGACAAGACCCTTGAACAATACTAATAGGTGGCTAACATCAGCCAGCAGAACATGTAAACACATTGAGCAAGACTAGGGTGGCTTATGCTTTCTGTAAACACTCAAATTAGAGTTGCTTGATTTAGCAAAAACAAGCAACACATACCCAGGTACAGGTAAATTTCAGACAAACAATGAAGAGTGTTAATGTAAACACAGCCCACACAACTTGCTATGGGGTACACTACTCACAAAATCTAAATTTAACCAAGCTGTGTATATGACGTAGATTTTGTCTATAAGCTATAATCTGACCATACACTATCATGTACACAAAATATGGTTTTCCTATGATCCATTGTGAGGCTCAAATGACAAGAACTCACAGCAGTCACACAGGTCAGACCAGAGGCAAAGACCAAGGATGAAACTAGCTCTGCCTCTGCCTGAACATAAGCGGCACACCTTCTTCATAGGTCCCACGTCTGGAGATTCCAGTCACAGACCACAGCACCGTTTAAACCCTGTCTGTACCGAACATGTACAGATGTCTAATACTTTGCTATTTTTTAATTGATATTTTTGTGTACTGTTACCATAGCACCCACATTGTCATTTGCAGATGGTTTAAGAAAGGCTGGCTCAGTTTAGATGTAAATAGTTCTGCAATTCACAGGAGGGCCTTGGGCAGCCTCAGCTTTGATGATACTTTTGTGTCCTGCAACCAAATCCCCAAGGGAAAATGGCAAAGGGAAATGAGCGCTAACGAGATGCCTTCATGGCAAGAATGTTTGCCACTCAAGTATGGGTGCTTAAGTTCTGGGTCCTAATACCCATGTAAAAAGCTAGGCATAGCTATGCAAACCTATAATCCCAGTGCTAAGGAATGGAGGGCACAAGACAATCACTGGAACTTGCTGGGTAGCCTGCCTAGCAAGACCAGTAAGTGAGCTTTTTTTAAGGAAATGTGCAGAGGTAGGATACACATTTTCTCCTCCAGCCTCTGCATTCGTGGCCACAGATGCACATGTATGCACACACACAAACATACCACACACAACACACACATACACACACACTCATATACACATAAGCATATAAGCATACAAAGGACATACTTGTATGCATATAAATATGCACACAAACATATACATATGTATACATACATACATATGGACATACACCACACACACACACACACACATACACAAGCAATTGCTCACATGTGGTGCAGCCAGGTGGGGTCATTTCTTCCTGTTTCATTGTCATACTCTCTACAATAGTATGCCAGCTCTTCACGCAGCTTTTATCAAGATCAAATGAAATGATAAGTATTTTATGATTGAAGGATGCAATTAGTTATCCCAGAAAATATTCTTGTTATGATATAGAAAATAATCATGGTCTATTATTGTGGCTATACTCTGTGCATTGCGTTTGGTTTAAGTGCTATAGGCTCCCCTGTAGCCATCTGGGAATGTCGACTGCAAATATTTATAAAGAATTAGTAAGTGAAGTTCTCAAGTTACCTTAGGCCCTAACGATTTTTAGGCGTCTTAAACATTTTAGAGAATAAATTAAGTGACCTGGGAATAAAAAGGGATATTCTTGTGACTATTTTCAGTAGTGAACATAAGATGCACATCTTAAATTTCAACCAGAAAAAGTGTAATACTTAGAAAAGAGGTGCATCAAAACTCCTGAACTATGAAAAAGACAGGGCTGGCGATTGTGAGATGCAATAGCTGCATGCTGCAGTCTAGACTCCTGAATGTGTTCAGACAAGCTCATTCTCTGATATCAGCACTGATAAATTAGACCAAAACACGAGTCACCTCTACTGCCTGCTAACACACAGACAGAAACCCAAATCACACACACACATACAAATGGACTCTTTTTTTTTTTTTAAGCCGTAGAGAATCTCAGAATTCTGAGAGGGAAAAGATGCGCCACTATTTGACAGCAACACTTGGCAGTAGTTCTGACAGTTTGAGGGGCAGCCAATCTCAGTGGTAAACCCTTTCATGGGCCCTTGGCTGCGACGTTGTAACAGGAATGTGGCGCACAGGGAAAGCAGGGTTGGCGAGGACGCCAGGCAGGCTTCACTCTGTTTATCTCTGCACTCACTGTAAACTGTGCTCATGGCGGAACCGTGGCTGCCAGGTTTGCGTCGCTCCACGGAGCAGAAGATGCAGGGCAAGTGGAGGGAGGTTGCAAAAAACCACACAACGCAGCCACGTCTTCTAATTCCGGCTGTTAAGTAAAACTTTGAAACCATCGAATGGCTTTAGCTTTGTCGTTATTGACTGACTACCCACAGCAGCTACCGCCCACGTGCAAATGGAAACAGGAACCGCATCTATCTCCTACGGGTGTCCTGGTGATGAAGTCCTAGTCTGTCACGGTGGCCGGCTCTGGGTACACATTTGGTAACTGTGAAGCCCCAAACGAAGCGGCACATTCCAAGCGTTATAATTGCTGAACAGTTCGTCAGAGCCGATCCAGGATTCAAAACAGGCAGCCTGCCTCCAAAGCCAGCCCTCTTAATCACTATCTTGCACTGTCGCCATTAATTATCCATTAATTTTCGTAGAACACTTGAAAATGCTTCAATGTGGTTGCTCTTAATATTGATAAAATGAAGCACAGAGGGTCTAATGGCTTAGCCAAGATTTTAAAAGAAAAGTTCCATCTCTCAGTGACCGTTCCCCACAGACGTTTGATGAATAACCCTGAAGAAATGCTTAACAACACTCTCCATATTGCAGCAAGAGGAGACTCTGAAGACACAGCTCCCGTACTGCAGAGACTTAGGAGATGGTCAAGTTGCTGAAGCCGAAGTGGAAAAAGGACTTGGTGCCTGAAGCACATGCAGTGTGAACGGCCGGGTGTAAGATGTGTACACAAAGGACCAAACGGAGAAAATTGAGAGGGAGCAGGCTCAGAAGCTTCCAGGAAAAAAGAAATTGCGAGCCAAGTTTGGAAAGAAAAGAGGGGTATGGGTTGGCAAAGCCTTTGCACCCAGCCATCTTGCCAATCAACAAACGCTCCCTGTCCAAGGCGGTTCCCAAGGCGTCGCGCGCAAGTGTGTGCACAGCTCCAGCCGGACGCCCGCCCTCCGTGCAGGCAAAGCGCGAGACAAGCCAGCCTCCATCACAACATGGCTTTGACAAGTGGCCAAAGAAATCCACCAGTACAGTAGAAGGTGACCTATTCCAAGGAAAGAAAAAGAAAACTTTGTAATAATGAGCAGACTTCAACGCCAACTCCAACCCTTTCAATGTAATTATTTTTTTTTAACCAGTGTAAATTATTTTCTTGCCCCTCGTAGAATGCAGTTAGTTTTTTTCCTAGTTCTGTTTCTGGGCTTCTATATGCTCTATAGTGTGTCCTCTTTTTCTATCCTTCCTCCAACACTTTCTCATCTTCCCATACTACACCGAAAGACAAATGAAAACAAAACAAACAAACAAATACGAGGAGGCTCTTCCCTGAATGACTCTAAAGTCTATACTGTTAAGACACTGAGCGTGACTGGCTGCTTTCCAGGTGGCTCTGCAGGCTGGTAAATAGCTCAATTAGTCTCTCTCTCTCTCTCTCTCTCTCTCTCTCTCTCTCTCTCTCTCTCTCTCATTGAATTTTGCCAAGTGCATACTGCACTACTGCATTGTTGGGAAGAGGCAGTGCCAAATTAGCCTAGCAACATCCCTTTATAGCCCTGATGACTGGGATACCTAAAAAGCAGCCAAGAAGTCACTGTCCCCAGGCCCTGATTCAGACCACAGGCCACGGAGTACACTGACTCAGGACACCCCGCCCCAATGATAGCTAATGAGGAGTGTAGGTGAGGACCCTTGAGAGGCACCTGGGCATCCTGCCCATACAAACAGAAGACAGCGCTGGATGACAACAATCACCAGAGCCCAGGAACAAGGAGAGAGGCAGACCAGGAGAGCTGGGGGCACAGGAATCACAATGGACATTCAGCCTATCGCAATATATTCTTCCCACCCAGCTAGGTCTGAATAGTCTTAAGCAAGACTCAAATCCTAGTCTTTTTAAAATATAATGCAGTTCTTAAGACGATATAAGCCCAAAGGCTCAGTGTGATATAATTTGCTTCTTTATCTTCATCACTCTTTCTTCCAGGGCATGCCCCTGGTCCCGTCTTCTTCTAGGAAAGTATAGGTACCCAGCCTCCAGTCACCCCACATGCTCCCCACAGGAGCCCTGAGATCTATGCTATATTTATGTCTATTTGTGGCCCAGCCAGACATAAACAGTGTCAGGAGAGAACAAATGGGAAGAGGTGGTTCTGTACGGAGCACTGGGACGCAGCCCCGGCACAATTCACAGAGCCTTGGTTGAGACTTGTTGCAGGGGCCTGAGAACATACAGAAAGCAGGACATTCACATCGTAAGGTAAACACATCCAGTCTCTTGTCTGTTTCAGGAACACATTTATTGGTGTGGGCTACATGATACTGATGGATTCGTTACATTTTGGCATTTACAATATACACTATTTCTCTGTTTGACTCATTACAGCCTTCATACCAATTAGGTGAAAGAAAATATTGTTTGCAAAAATACTTTTAGGGGGATTACATTTATCCAAGAATATTATGTATCACAATTTTAGAAACATTAAGTCCCAACATTTCCATATAATTATTATGGTTATACCCTAGAGAAGATATTTAAACGTCCTACCCTATCTGTTGAGTTTGTGTTTCTCTCCCAAAGAGAACCCCATCAAACAATTAGAAAGCTGAAATAAAACAAAATATTCTTGGTTGTTAAATTGGAGGGGGAAAAAAGTTGCCCCAAGATAAAAATCCTTAGTGTAAAATTGTACTTTGATTTGGGTGGTTTATTTTTTAGAACATTATGGGGATTTTTTTTAATTTTTAGCATAAAATCATACAAACTCAATTATCAGGATATTTGCATCTGAGAAAAATCAAATACTGAAATTAGATTTGGTGGTTTTTATGTGGACTCCAGTCTGTGTTTTTGCAATTTCTGGGATGCTCAGAAGGGTTTTGCTCTGAATGCTGATGGGTTTTGTGTCTTGAGCAGTGATTCTGCTCATGTTGAATCAGGAGCTGAGCTAGAGACACAGGCGAAGATGCTCTTTGCTGGATGCTGTTGGCAGAATCCGAAAGCCCTCCAACACTGCAGCTCTTCAAACATGTGTTCCTTCAGCCTGAAAGACACTGTACTTAGGGAAGTGCATGGCTTCTAGCTGGATCTGCCTTCATCAGAAAAAAAAAAAGAGTCAATTTTAATTTCAATAGCAGGCCCTCACCATCTCAGTTACACACCTATGTTTTGTAGATCCGAGGTAATAACATATATCTGTAAGCCAGTAGTAAAATAGAATATTGGACTAATCCATCATCCATCTTCACTTTTATTTTCTGATTTAAAAAAAGGGAAGGAAAATGAGATAGAGAGAGAGAGAGAGAGAGAGAGAGAGAGAGAGAGAGAGAGAGAGAGAGAGAGAGGAGAGAGGAGAGGAGAGAGAAAGCAAGCATAATCAAAAGCCTAAATGACAAAGAGTTGACAGTCAGGTTCTGTGGTAAATGATTCCAGAGTCGCTGGCCTGCGGAGCCGCTGAGGAAGTCCCCAGCAGACCTGATTAATTCCAGTCTCTCCAGCTGCCAGGGGAGCAGAGGGTAAGCAGTTTCGCAGAGAGGAGCCTATTACCACTACTAGGCTGAAATAGATCTAATCAACTCACAGCCGCTCAAAAGAAAACTTTACAGGTGCAGCTCGCTCAGGCACTGCTTTAAAACGATGACTACAAAGGACCGTGGGAGTCTGAAAGCATTTAGTCTTTATTGCAGCTCAAGGAAATTTTCTGCTGTGGTTAGGCCATGCTAATTTACTGAACATGACAAAGCTTCCCAGACCGTGTGACATCATTTGTTTAAAGGCCCCAGTGCTCACACTAGTGTATTTCCAGTATTACTTTTTTTTCTTCAAAAACAGTTAATTTGTTGATATTTCATCTGTGTTTGGGCTAATTACATGCCCCATTATAAATGTCTGGACTAACCTACTTTAACATTTAATTTAAGCAACAATGCTCTGTAATTTGTCATGGTGCTCCCAAAGTGAGGAATGTTGCAACTTTGTTCTCTAAGCAATCAACGATTTATCAGTGCATCCAAACAGGGGTTCCTGCAGGAAGGGAGACCCCTCAACACTGAAGGCTAGCCACTGACCAAGACTCTGAGCCACAATTAAATGAAGCCGCATAGCAATTTGTATCACCGTGGAGGCAGAATGGTCAGAACTAATAAATACCATATCAAAGGTACGGATTTGGAAAAAAAAAATTCCGTATTCTGTACTGGATTGTATAACCACCTCCTTCTTAATGGAAAATAGGCGGAGGAAAATTATTAAGGCCAGATTGAAACCAAATAACCATTTGTCTCTCTCTTTTTTAATCTTTGCAAAGACTTACAGAGGTAAAAATCTGCTTTTGTTTAAATAATCAGGATTTGGAAACGCTCCATGAGTAACAAGATATGTTGTCCAGAATGCTGTGTGTGACAGCCGACACGCACACACGCACTTAGAAAATATATCGATTACTAATGAATTCACTGATCACGCCACCAAAAGAAATGAAAGGAGAATAGTCAAATCATCAAATTTAAGTTAGTTACAGATGATAAACAACAAACTGTTTGCATGAGGAATTTCATGTCAGAAAGAGCGACATCAAATTCACAAGACAAAGGGAGAAAGTAGAGATTAAATTTTAGACATAATTTAGATTAAATTGCAGAATTTTAGAATCATTTTTGAGCTTCTCCACTTGGGTACTATTGTAACTGCTCTCCTGGGGTCAAGGGAACATGATCAGGTGAGAGGTAACTGAGCAGATTCCTGGACACACCAGAGGATCAGAAGAAGCAAGTGAGGTTATGTGATATTCTAAGACAAATCCCAAGATTCCTTTGGAGTCTAATTGCCCATTTAGAAAACTACCCTTGCTGGTAAGTTCGTATAGAGACTAAGAATACCTAATGGCATGATTCATATTACTGATTGAATAATAATCAAATAATTCATTTGCTGAGTTCTTTTTTTCTTTTTCATTTTTAGATTTATTTATGTTACTTTATGTGTATGAGTGTTGTGCCTGCATGTCTGTATCTGTACCACATACGAGCCTGGTACCTGAGGAGGTCATCAGAAGGTGTTAGATACTCTGGAACTGGAGCTACAGATGGCTGTAAGTCACCATGTGGGTGCCGAGAACTGAACCCCAATCCTCTGTAAGAGCGAGTGTTTTTTGTTGGTGTTGTTGATTTTTGTTGCCATTGTTGCTTTGTTTTTCTTTTCCAAGACAGGGTTTCACTGTGTAGTTTTGAAGACTGTCCTGGAACTCGCTCTGTAGACCTGGCTGGCCTTGAACTCACAGAGATCTGCCTGCCTCAGCCCCCCAAAGTCTGGGATCAAAGGCTTGTACCACCACAGCTTGGCTTGTAACAGGTGTTCTTAACTGCTTAGCCAACACTCAAGGCCCTTGCACTGAGTTCTTGATTATCTTTTGCCCCTTAAAATAGAACTTGGAGCTATTTATCCTTAGCTTACTCAGCAATCCAGAAAGTGTCTCTTCTTACCCTGGTGTCAGCAGCATCTGAATGGGAGGTATCCATCATCAGCACGTCACCTTTGCTTCTGTGATAGCCCTGTCCTCTGGCACTGGTTCAAGCTAGCTTTGTGTTTAAATCAGTGAGACGTTTCCTTTGAGGTTTTTCACTTGTGTCTCCTTTGGCACAATGTGGGTGCCAAAAAGCCAGCAGTCATCCAAGATGGCATATGAAGGCATAGGTCTACAGAGCTGAGCAGGTTAGTCCCCAACACAGCAATGGTTTGCTTGTCGCCACAGCATACCAAAGGCCAGATTTATGTCTGTCATTTTCAAAGTGACAGTTGGTTCCTAGTGGCCTCAAATGTGCAAGCAATTAGACAGCTGTGCATAGAATTGGTTTGACATGCCCAATTTGTTCTTCCAAAGAGAAAAAGAATCTTAAAAAAGAACGCGAAAGATGAATTTGTGACAATATCATTTTAAAAAATATAATGTTTTATAACACTGTAGTATCTGATAAAGTCCTTAGCAAGACTTTGATATTTGGGGAAGGGGTGCATTAAGAAGTGTATGGCTCCCGTGGTGGACTTGAGATTTAAGTTAGCAAACTAGATTGTTTAGGTCCAACTCATAAACACTCTTGGCAAACCTGGCTTGTTAGCGACAATATAATATATATGATCATAGAAGGAAAAAAAGAAATAGTTGAAATGGATGTAGGAAAGACCAGACAGGAGAAAAGCAAAAAAAAAGATCAGCATGAGTCCATCTGGAAAACACCTCAAAGCACATATCCTGGAGTCCACAGCTTCGTTTTCACCCAACTTCCTCTCTTATCATTCGAAAGTATTAAGAGTGATCATGAAAAATCACAGAGCTGAGCAGCTTAAAGAGTAAGGAAGGAACAGAACAGTATTCGTGACATTAAAAGAGGGAATAGGGGTAATATTATTAGGAGAGTCCTTCTTGGAGTTACCGTCTCCCGCGTGCCTCAGAATATACACCACAAGATACATGGAAGTTTCATTTACTATGAATTTTACAGCAGGCGTTGTCGGTGGATTTTACCAGTTTAACACCATGGGTGATGCTCAAGTAAGGCAGTGTGCCTCTAATCGGTCCCATACACATCCCACAGCGTCATTACAAAACCCAGCCAGAGCAGCATCCAAAGGACAGATGATGGGCCACAAGAGGAATGTGAACGCTGCTTGTTGCTCGGTGGGACCCATTACCAGACCATCTCCACCTACCGGAGAATGTCACCCCCATTCTCATGCATATTCTCCATCATCACCATGCTTTGGAAGAAGGATGGCTGGGAACCCACCTGGGTTCGGTTTATTTTTCTCTTTTCTCTGGCAAGGCCCCAGTGGTATCAGCTGCGATGCAAGCGGCAAGGCATGGCTCCTCTGTGAGGTTGTGAGGCTGCATTCTCAGGGCCTGGCTTCTTTGGCTAGCTCCTTCCATGTGGTTGGGCTTCTTAGAGGAGTTCAACGGGCCTCATGTTTCTTATTATGATTTCTTTTCAAATCTCCATTTCCCACAGTGTTTGTGCTACTGAATATTGCTCTCCTGTTCCCGAAATGACAAACCCTCAACATGGACTAGTAAAGATGTGCTAATTAAACTCAATCCACTTTACATCTATTAGTTCAACTGTGATGGCTCATCAGAATGCTCGTGTTAAATAGGATTTGGGGCTGGTCCACAGATGTACTGTTCGGGAATAGGAACAACCAGCTCCAGTGACCAACCCTTGCTTGGGTTTTCTTCCTTGTTCGGATGTCTCAGGATTAGATTTCAGTTGAGTTACATATTTGGCAACAGCGTGGAAAGCTCTGTTTTATAGCTCCCCTGGGTCTGTATCAGTTGAAGCTATTTGAATTATTTCCACCATGTGGCCTTTCTTCTGAAATAGCTGCCCGCTATCTTCCACTGACAAAGGTGTGACTCCTGAACCCAAAAGGCTAGGATAGGGACTGCCCAAGATGACTTTAGATTCCATTGCGACATTGAGGGACCTCCTTTTTCAGGAAGCCATCCATCAAATGGAAACACACAGAAGATACCAACAACAGCAAACGCACCCCATGGAGAGGACAGAGGGGAAAAGAGGGAGCTTTTCCTATGAGAACGTGCACATCAGATAGTAAGCGTTAAAATGACGGAAAACCTTCTGCTTTCGTCTAGAAGGAGATGGAGCCTACACTCCAGTAAATCTTCTGGACTCAGGAAACACATCTCACATCTCAAAAGGCGAACCCTTAGACGTGCAAAGATCACCAAATGGCAAAGCAGGCCTCCTACCGGTGTCTGATTAAAGAGGCCCAAGGCTACAGTGAAGTTCAGAGTTTAACACCAAATTTTGGAATTTCTTTTGTGAACTCCTTAGAGATAAGTCCCTAATGGCAGAAGAGATAAGACGGAGGTTGCAAAGGCTACGCAAATTATTATTCAAAATTGTAGTTGAAACCTAGACATCCCTGGCCAGTCAAAGGGATCCTTTCTGCCCCCTGGTGGATAGTGAGAGGTTTCCACAAGCCTTAAATGCACGGTGGCAACTTCACTGGGTCTTCGGATGTTGGTTTCTGGCCAAGACAAACTACACTGTGTCCAGATTCAACCAATTTCCTTTCTAGAACAGAATCGTGCAATATGGACAGTTCAGGGATCCCTGTCCTCTCTGTCGAGGCACTTTTTTAGAGACATTCTCATCTTGGCTGTTTCCTCTCCAGTGTTTCTTACCGTATTAGTGCCTTCTCCCGTCTCACCTGCTCAACCCTCAAACAGAAGCTAAAAAAGAGAAAAGACAAATACATCTTCTATTTGCAGCTCCCTGAATTTTTTTCTCTGGCAGTCAATATCCCAGGTGACATTCTCTTCCCTTCTCTGAAGTCCACGGAAGCATTTCCTGCCCTGTGCTTCCAATGGGTTGTTGGATTTACAGGAAAAGCAGCTGGGAAGGCAGGCACATTTACTTCCCAGGTCAAATGATCAAAAACAATTTGAGAAAAAAAATTAATAAATGCTCCATAGCCTGGCACCAACAGTCACTTCCCCTCTCTCTCCACCCCGAGAGAAGTATTTCTGAGTGTGAGATGCTCGGAAATTTTATAAAGTTCTTGCCAAAGGTAAAAATACTATGCAGTGATGACAGTCCCTTTTCACAAATGCACATATTGTAGAACCTGGGCCTAGCCACAGGATCTCACAATCTTTGGGGATTGGCAATTCACACGGTGCAAAATCCCATTTGCAGCAGAGCTTCCCCAGGTCCCATGGGATTCATTGCAGGAGCATTTTAATGTCATAGTTTTCTTATAGTTAAGAAGAACTCTGGCAGAATAGCCCCTAGTCTAAGCTAGAAGGCCCTTCAGCAGAGTGGAGATAATGAATTGACAGCATGCATGTGTGTGCGTGCACAAACACACACACACGATAAAATCTCTTTTAATGCTCTGGGATAAAAGTTGATTTCCGGAGGTAAAATCTTTAGTTGCTGTGAGCATTTTTACCTTCTATACTCTGATTTTGTACATGCAATTTCCTCTGTGAGAAGACCAGAGAAAGCCAGGTTTGGGGCTGTCACCACATCCATCTACTTCTATTAGACAAGAGCTAGAATTGTATGCTTCTAAAGAATATTCAAGAGCCTACTTCCCATTTCCAGCTCTAGACAACCCAGCTCACTTCCTCCAGTCTGTGAGAGGAGGATGCTCTTTGAACATCCAGCATGTCCTAGTCTTTTCTGTGGCCATCTCTTTTCCCTCCAAAGTGTTATTTGAAGACAGATCAATGTTATCTTTAAATCAAAGCACCCCCATCTCTACTCCGACGCGCTCTCTCTCTCTCTCTCTCTCTCTCTCTCTCTCTCTCTCTCTCTCTCTCTCTCTCTCTCTCTCTCTCTTTCTGTCCCTCTCTTCAGAAGTACCAAGTTCACAGGGGAAAAAAAAGATTCTTTCAGAAAATGGTACATACTTTTTTTTTTTTTTTTGGAACAAATACCAGACTGGATTCCTTATGTTTGCCTTTTACAGAGTTCACACTTGAAAATGCTCGGTGCTCTCTGAGAGTGGTCTGCTCCACCACGAACACTGAGCAGCTTAATCCTCCATCAAGCACCGATGACAATAACAGCATCCGCACGGAGGTTGGAGAAGCAAGCCATGGAACGAGAACAAGGATGATGGAGAACGCTCATCCACTCCGGACTAGATTCCTTCCAGGCTGTGAACATGAGGCTGGGAAAGCAGAGATTATTCTTAGAGCAATCATCATTCTGAAAGTCGGTCTTCTGATCTAAAAGAGAAGAGAGCCACTCCAAGCACTTTGGTGGTTGTTCGGAGTTTCCATGTGGGTTCTTTGGGGAGGGTCTCCTTGTCTAATCATGGTGATTTGTGGTTGGCTCAGGCATCATCACAGAGACTTAAGTGTTTAGGTCTGTACACAGCTGTGAGTCATAAGCAAAAATACCAGAATCTCTTTTTTTCCTGAAGAAAAAAAATTTAGAGCTAAAAGTTAGGATGTATTTCCAATAAGACCAATTGGATGAAAATGGATAAGATTGCTTTATATAAAAGTAACAAGGGAAAGTCAGCCTCTTCTGCCTTAGATCTTTCCCTTTGGGTAAACAGATAGCTGATCTCTAAAACCACAGACCTTCTCAGGCCCTGTCATTGGAGAGAGAGAGAGAGAGAGAGAGAGAGAGAGAGAGAGAGAGAGAGAGAGAGAGAGAGAAGCCTAAAAGAAATTTGTTCCATTACTAATTGGAACAAAAACTCACAAAATTTAGTAATTTGAGAAATTAGCCAACTTTTTTTTTGTGGATAAATTGTCCTCATCTGCGATATACATTTCAGAATGAAACTTAAATTAGCTTCTTAAAGTGGTCTTGTGACTTTAATTATTCACAAAGTACACAAATTTAATGAGTTTTTAAATATTAAAACTCTTCTCCATTGTCACTATGGTAAGCTCTTAATTTACAGAGCAATTAAGTCAGGCCCCTCATTTATCAGGACATGTGCGTTTGTGGGAAACGTCGTCAGTTTTTATTAATTGATGCTGTAGAGAGACTGAGGTGAAATGAATGTGTATCTGCAGAGGTCGGGTCTGTGGTGGTAGGGAGCTGGCAAGGAGGAAGATGTGAGATAAATAGGGGGCCACTGCTCCAGAGATTGCTGAGCTATTAAATGGTGCAGTGGTTACCGCTCTCAGCCAAAATGCTCCCGAGAAAATGCCCCCTGAGTTTTTCTCTGGCAAACATCTGTCATGGGTAGTAGCTGAGAAACAGGGAGACTTCAAAGCGGTACTTTTTGATTATTAGCAGAGTGTGGAGTGTAATGTTCTTACATTTTAATGCGAACCAAGTGTTGATGAGCTGAGAGGGCAGAATTAAAAAGTAGCCCAAATTTCCTTTGTTCTTAAGAATGGGACTGACAAGAACATTAGCAGTCAGGAGTATTCCTCTCTGCTTCCCACTCTGAGCCACAGTGATGCTGAAGCCTGAGGTGGGTGCTGGGAGTGGAGCCCAGCCAGCACCTGGCGCTGGGTATCCACCGCTGAGGTCTCTGTCCATGGTCAGGTGTCCACTGTTCAGTATAAATTCATGATGGGCAATCTTGTTCCAGAAAATGGCTACAAAGAGCGAGAAAGAACTGAACGGCATTCTCAGCATCTCAGGCTGTAGTTGGAATGACTGTTCGTGAAGAAACTAAATTTGGAGTTGAACTCATGGTGTTTAGGTAGGGGTAGGCTATTTCGGTGCTTTCTTACGGAGAGATTTGACAGTCAACAATCTCCAAGAATTTATTTTTATTACATTGGTTTTGTTTGGAGAGGGGGAAAAAAGTCTTATAGCTTACAAGCTAGTCTTGAATTCACTATTTAGCCCCGTCTGCCCTCAAATTTACAATGGTCCTGCATCAGCCTCCACAACGTTCGGATTACAGGATCATATACCAGGCATTCCGTGCATTCTTTAAATTCAGGAACTCCACAAATCACCCTGAGAAACACACAACATGGCACGAGGACTTCCTACTGCAGTCAAATTACACAACTCTCCTCTTGCAGCTTCGTTCCTCCCGAAGTCTAATTTCTCACAACCAGACACGGTGCCCTAGCCCTTTCTAGAAAGGAAGTTGCTAGGGAGAGAGAGGCATTGCTCCCTCCTCGCTCCAGAACTTGGGGCCTCCAGAGGACCCCAAGGTTTCTGGAGACTGTGGCAAGTGACCCCCTGTAAGCGGGGGTTGGTAAATACACTTCCACACCTTACTCAGACAGGCATCAGAAGCAAAAGAAGAGCAAGAGAAAAATTAGCAGCAGGCAGCAAGTGCTGTCTCCTGCAAATACTCAGTAATAAATTGTTCTTTCCACAGAGCGCAAGGCGGATTTTTCCTTGCTAGGCTTCTTCCCTCCTTTGCTGGGGAGTGCCAATGGGAGGCTGGCTTTCCCACCTGGCCCTGGCTGCCTGTGCCCATAAATTTGCCTAGGCAATGCCTGTTTACGGGTCGCTGATGGAACATGGAGCCGGTGCATTTTGCAAGTGCTGGGTAGATAATCATGGTAATTGATGTTTGGAGCTGTGAGCTCCTAGGAGCGTGGGGTCTCTGTCTCCCAGTGAGGCCCTGCTCTCTGTTATCAGTCCAGCCCATAATTAAATATCACTCTTTTACAATATGTTTCAGGCTCCTTAATGAGTCTAAAGCAGAAAGAGTCACCTCTTTCCCCTCTGAGCTTTATTTGCTTGTTATTAAACAATGTTATTGAGCTGCCTTCTTTCCCTGTGTTACCAAACCCGCATCATTTCCGTTTTATAATTGCACAATTAGAGCCAAGGCTTCGCTTTCATACATCAGCAGGCCCTGCATGTGCGTGCGTGCATGTGTGTGTGTGTGTGTGTGTGTGTGTGTGTGTGAACAGGAGAGAAAGAGAAGGAAATCAGGTATTCACACAGACCACTCAAATGCGTCTTATTTTCAGTAACTGCTATGTTTTGCAAAGCAGGAAGCAATCTGCTGCAAGTCATTTTCTTCTATCTGCCACCTCTACCAGCTAGCACACTGACTTTCGCAGTGACCTTGTACTGTGGAGCCCAAGGTCCACCGTGCTCATTGTTACTGGCTTGCATAATCCCACGCCCCTCCCCCACATCTCTCTCTCTCTCTCTCTCTCTCTTTTTTCTACCCCAAGCAAAATCCAGTCATTTATATTCAGAGGCTAAATGGCCTTCTTTTTGCCCCTATGGCTGGCAAGCTGTATAACACCAGTAATTCCCTCTAACAATTTCCCAGAGTCCCTCCTCTTACACACCCACCCTCCTTTTCGCATACATGCACACACATTCCCCATACACACACACTTCTCCAGGCACACACTGTTGTGCACCCCCGCCCCCCCCCCGTCCTAAGCGGCTCTAAGCAGTGCATTAAGAATCTGAAGAAAATCCATTCCCACTCTGCTGCGTTGCTTTCTTCTCAAGTCGTGAACCCATCACAGACTTTCCCTAGCTCTGGGTTGCCACGGTGAAGATTTACAATGCCGGTTATTCATACATCCGCCTTCTCTTCTTTTTCCCCCTTCTTCGTAAATCCCTTGGGCGAGGGCAACCTTGATACTGAGACTCGTAAAATTCACGCAGGCTTATCATCCATGGTGAAGGCTCCAGGCTGCCTTCTACATCCTCCGCCAGCTCTCCCGCCATGAAGGCTGTGTGGGCCACAGACTTTTATCTTACCAATAGGTGGGGGCTGGGAGAGCAGAGAGGGATCACTATGTGAAGCATAAAAGAAAACTCTCTCTCTCTCTCTCTCTCTCTCTCTCTCTCTCTCTCTCTCTCTCTCTCACACACACACACACACACACACACACACACACTCAAACACACACATACAACTAAAATAAATCATTCATTAATTTTTGAAATTACTTGTTGGTCTCTGGTGTCCAGTATTCCCAGGATGTGGCAATGCTGTATTAAAGCTACCTGAGTTCCAGTGCAGCATTCTCTGGACATCTGATCATGAGCACCCCGAGGCCTGACAGCTCAGATCATGTTCATGCCACTCAGAGAAGGCCAGAAACCTCAACCCCTTAGAAGTAAACAGACATTCCATGGATACTGAGTCTTTTTTCACTTTTCTTGACTTATTTCTCTTTCTCTTCCTTTGGACAAAGTTAATTATCCTCAGTGAACAAGGACAGGAGGGTGGGTGGGAGACCATTTTCACAAGTCAATGGGTTTGAGTGACCACCTTCATCTAGCCAAGTGATGTTTGTTATTTGTGAGGTCAGGAAAATAAAAGATTTTTAAGAATGAAAATAAATAACACTAAAATGACAGAGAAAATTTCCCCTCATCTGAAAGTAGATCTGTTACCAGGTAACAGAATGTCTTAATTATCACCAAAAAATTTGATGTGATGTTTTGTAAATGTTTGTAACATATTATAAAATAACAAGTTAGATCTTGGTAAGTGTTCTTCTAAAATCCTTTTGATAAATTTTACTACTTTACTTTTGGCAAATTGAAATACAATCCTGTCTTAAATTTTGTTTTTAACTTTAAATTTACTTTCAAGAATAATATGTGTGTGTGTATATATGTATATATATACATATATACATATGGTCTCCATATTAAATATACACACATATGGTCTTGCTTCCTATATATTTACTTATTCAAAGTCAATGGCAATCCACAAATATTAAGTAAAAAAATATTAGAAATAAAGAATTCACAAATTTTGTATTGCACACCCTTCTGAGTAGCATAATAAAATCCTGCCACTTCCGTTCACCCCACCAGGAATGACAATCCTTCTTTTTTCCACTGTAGCCACATGGTATATGCTACCTATCCATGAGTCACTTAGTATCCGTGCTGATTACCAGATCAACTAGTATACTATCACAGTGCTTATAATGCTGATTTCATTTATTGATGGTGCCAATGTCTGAGTGTAGTGATGCTGGCAGCTTTATTACAAAATATTGTCCCAATAGTTCAGTTTTATAATGCCATAGTTCTCACGGGTGTGGGGGAAGGTCTGAGCCAGGCATCTTTTATGTTTTGCCTGATTTATAAATTAAGTTCTACATGCATAGAACCAAACTAGTCCTCTGAATGTGGTTGACAGTTGTATGGCTGGGGCAGTGGCACTGGGATTTATCCCTACTACATGTACTAGCTTTTTGGGATCCTATTCTCTTTGAATGTATACTTTGCTCAGCCTAGATGTAGTAGGGAGGGCCTTGGACCTTCCACAAAGCAAAGTGCCTTACCCTCTCTTAGGATTGGAGGGGTGGGGTGGGAGAGTGTGTAGAGGGAATGGGAGGAGAAGAGGGGGTGGGAATTTGGATTGGTATTTTTTTTAAAAAAAAATCAAATAAATAAAGAAAAGAACATGGTGAGAATAAAATAAAATAAGTTCTAACCTAGAGTAAACACACAGAGGAACCAGCACAGCCAATTTGAATGTTCTACCATCACTGGACTCTTTGGGTACAGTTACCTTTGATAAGGGGCATTTTTCCCCTAAATTCTATGGTTTGAGTTGTGTTTTGTGTGTCCAGGATTTGAAGAGTTTCATGGCTATCCTCTTTGCACCTGAATGTATGCTGCACCATCTGTTCTTTCTTTAGGTCCACTCTAGGCTCTGCAGGTGCACAGTTCACTGAGCAGACTGGGACTGGCCACCTTGGGGTGTCCCAGGAAGGGGGACTATGAGGCCACTAACAGTGCTGACCAGCATCCTTGTTCTGACTTAGTTTGAAACGTTGCCCACTGTGTCACAGATTATCTTTCCAACAATGTTAGGCTTTGAGAAAAGCTATAGATGTTTAGTTTCTTCTAATACTGGGGGCATTGTGCTAGGAAAGAGAAATCCAGGTGTACTGAAGTAGCAATGACTTCTCACAGATGTTTGACTTTGAGCCTTTGTCCTTGAAAGCCTCAGTTTCCTCCTATGTTAAACATGTACAGTATGTTGTTTCATCTTAAGGAACATGCCTAAGCATATATGACCCAACCATAATTCTGTTACATATAAACAACAGCTAGCTTGCAACAATCATATTCCATCATCCCTTGTGTTCTAGACCCTTCCATCCTTTTCAGGGAGCTGCAGAATTTCTTATAAAACTTCCACAGAAACTTCAGGTCCACAGAGTTCAAAGAACCCAAGCCTTCCAAGCCTGTAAATTCAGAATCATTAACGTGACTTGGTTTCCACACGCTGTTGTCAAGTAAAGGTAATAATCTCAGTCAACTCCTTAAGGCACCAAGGACACCAAGCATCAACACGCAGATACCATGAGATATGCTAGAACATACAGTGTCAATATATTGTTCTCGCTGCTCATTATCAACAATGTGCTAATGACTGGCAAAACAGAGCTGATGGCTTTTTTGACCATGACCTACATAAAGGAGTCTTATATAGTATATCAGGACACACCTGGGCCAAATCATTCATACTGCACTCTTACAAAACAGCACAGCGTGTTACCTGTGAAACAAGCTAAGATTTTCAGCTCTACAGACTGCAACTTTCCATTCCTCTGTAGATACTGGCTGAAGTCTGAAACTCATGGATGCAAAGCAGTAGGAGCCCACATGGAGGCTCCTATGAACTAGCAAAGCACCAGGACTTCCCTCTTGTGTCTCCCAGAGTCTAGCGAGTCTTAGAGCAGAAGAGGGGAGAGTTTCAACTCCTACTTCTGCTCAGCAACAGGCTTTTGCAGAACCCTTTACCATACACTGAAACGTGGGCAGCACAGAGGCCTGGGGGAAAATAGGTGGTCACATCAAGAGACGCTGCCCAAGACCTCGAAGAGTATAGCATGAACCATGTAGAACATTTTCAGTTTGCATCTACACAGAGCAGAGGAAACCTTCCATGCAAGTGTGGGGAGGAAGAGAGCTGAGCAAAGCAAGTTTACTGGTTTTTAAATCATGAGGAACTGAATGGAAATGGAGTTGAAAGATGGTACAGCTATTAAAGAGTACATACTGGTCTTTGAGAGGACCTAGGTTCTGTTCCCATGACCTGTGGCAGGTGGCTCACAAACACCTGTAACTCCAACTCCAGAGGGTCCAATGTTTCTCACGTCTCAGGGTACCTGTACTCATGTGGACATGCACAGATATATACAAACAGACACACAGATACACACACACACACAGAGGACAAAGGCCATTTTTAGTATGTGTAAAAATCTGAATTTATACAGGAAGAAAAGCATTTCATTCTAAAATATTTTGTAAGTCTATGGTGTACTTCCATGTCTCTTTAGTCCACTTGTTTTATTGTTAATGGCTATTTTTCAAGACAGTGGGTATTGATCTTCAAAAATAATGGACATTTTGATAAACAATGAACTCAAAGCATTTTATAACTTTATCAAATAATTAAATTGAAATGTTTATAAATAATTTTCATATGTGCCATACCCTTTCGATGACATGATATGGCCAAATTGACAGCATATATATATATATATATATATATATATAAAGAGAGAGGGAGAGACAGACAGACCGACAGACAGACAGAGAGACAGAGACAGACAGAGACAGAGAGACAGAGAGACAGAGACAGACAGAGAATTATATAGTTATTCTTGTTTGTTTTGTTTTTCAAGACAGGTTTCTCTGTGTAACTGCTCTGGCCCTCCTGGAATTCACTTTGTAAACCAGGTTGGCCTCAAACACATAGAGATCTGCCTACTTGTGCCTCCAAAGTGCTAGAATTACAGGCTTGCACCCCACTTCCTGGATAAAGATTATGTTTTAAGAATCCAAAACCTGATATGTCACGTAATGCACATGATTTATATAAAAGGGACAAGATCTTTAACCAATTTAACTACCAAGATGATACGGACATGTGACCTTCATAGAATTGCATAGTATCTTCTTCATCTACTCTATTTCACATTACCTACAGTGTACTATTGATGGTGTCTTTTCCACCCAGTTCTCCAGTCTCTGAGACCATTAAGATTTAGTGGTACCTGCAAAAACAGAATCTCTGCTTCAAAACCTCAGGCTACTTCAATCCTGAGCCATATTACCATGGCCCAAAAGCAGCTCTGAGTATCTGACAACATGCTGCACTTAGCTAGATCCACGAGATTCCACCCGGGGTAGCATCTGAGGACTCAGGGCTTTCTCATATCTGTGGTCTTTTCACTACCTACAACCAGCATCCTCCAGGGGCCTCTCCCAACTGCCTTCCTATTTCTTACGTTTAGTGTCGAAATCCCTTGGTTTTCCAAGCATCTGCTTCTTTTCCCAGCTTCCTATATAAATTTTTAGAAAGAAAAATGGAAGAAGGTTCTGTAAGGACCAGGTGGATCTAGAGATCCACCCAGAGAGATACAAGTGGGCAGGGGAGCAGAGTTTAATGCCATGGGGTGATGCAGAGGCTTAAATCATCCCACTGTACACATAGGTTGCCCATTATGTGGGCTCACATAGCCCACAGTCTCCACACAACTGCCCCACTTGCAACAGAGTAGGGGAGGAGTCAGCAGCAACAAACAACATCAATGGGTGAGGTTCTATCTACATGGAAGAAACACCCAGTTCAACCACCAGTGTAATGTTCTAGGTCAAACTCCTACAGCACCTTAGAGGCAGATCTTCCACCAAATAGTCCCTTCAGAGCCTCCACGGGGAAAGATAAACAGTGCTCCGAGAGTGTAGACACCACCGGTGAGCTCACCATGGGTACCCCTCACCCATGTCTCTCCAGCTACCACCTAGTCTTTGTAACCTGGATGTTAACTCCTTGATGCCTTTTACACTCTTGTGTGGATTTCTGTTCTTTGATCCTTTAGTCTTTGACAGAGCACAAGATGCTGGGTATGATTTTTTTAATCAAAACGATCATTTGCAGCCAGGGGCCACTTGCAGATGGCATTCTTAGGCCAGTCTCTCTGAACATAACTGAAAACTGGTACTCGCACCTTCCGTATGTCTGCCAGGAGACTTCCTCTTGTGTTGGGAGCAGTGAGACCCCAGATCCTGAATTTCTTGTAAACAACTTGTTTTCCCCTGATCTGAGTGCCTACAGCTGCTCTGAGACCTTCAGGAGTTCCTGATGGCAGGACAGTAGTTTCTGGTGGGTTTGACTGGGGCGTGGCTATCTCTATATAATCTGCCCCTGAACACAATAAAGGGGCATTCTTGGGAAATTCAAGGATGACCCGTGTCGCTGTCTCTCTGTCTGTGTGTGTTTGTGTATTTTAACCTCCAGCACCCTTGCCCGAAGCTCGCGAACTGGGTAATAGCGCACAAAGCGCAAACACGGGGGCGCAATGTGCGGCAATTGGAGGTCTCCACGGAGATATTGGCACTCCTGTGACCACTCATTACTGTCGCTTGTAGGCTCACAACTGGGTAAGATTGATGATGAATTTTCTTCAGCACTATAAAAGCAAGCCAATAGGAATGAGGATCTAGGTTGGTTTTAACTTGATTTCTCCATGTTCTATGACTCCAGAATGCAGTATCTTCAACAATAAGGTCTTGTCGAGTTCTGGAGGGTAACCAGGAGCACCAACAATAGACTGTACTGTTTGGGAATCTATGGACCCTCAATGGCCAATTCTGAAAGAAGTATTCATTCCTGGCACTTGCCTTTTAATTTGCTAGATCTCTGGTGTTTAGTAAGGTTAGTAAGTATCTAGTAAGGATGTCTAGTGAGGTCTAGTAAGGTCTTATAAGGGTACCAGATAAAGTGTCTAATTAACCCCATTATATTGAAACTCTATTTTAATTTATATTATGTATGTGTATCCTACTACTGGAAAAGTTTTCATTTGTCTGTGTATATGTGTGTGTGCATGCATGCATGTGTGTGCAAAAATAATTGTTTTCAATATGACTTCTTCAAGTAGAAAGAAGTTTATTATCACGGTTGAAGAAATAAAACTGCCATGGGAAATCATGCTATTTCATAGCTCTGTCTGCTGTTTATAATTCCATGCTTTCTCTTTGTCTTCTAGTCATGTTCTTAGCAATATTAATGGTATGCTTGGCAAGAGAGAATGATGCTATAAGCTGTTGATGAGGACATGTTCATGAATTCTGGTTTTTTCAAGGGTTAAATGCTTCTTCACTGGATGCTCTTCTCCCCACAGGCAGATAACAGTAGCTTGACAGACATTAGAAAGCAACCATGTTGAAGATATCCCAGCTGAGGTGGTTGGAGATGTTCGGGTGTAGAATCAACATTGTCCTTTGTTCTTCATTCTTTGAATATTATTTCAGAACAACTTGGAAGATGGCTCAGTGGGTAAAGGGCTTGACATGAAACCTTGAGGGCCTGAATTCAGATCCTCGGCCCCCTGGTCAACTTGGTCTCCTACAGGGAGATGGGAAGTAGATACAGGAGAATCCCTTGATGCTCACAGACCTGCCATCTGTAGTAGCAAATGAGGACCAAAATAGGTATAATGCAAAGACTAATCGCCCACAACACTGCTTGTCCCCTGCTTTCCCCAGGCAAGGCACAGCACATGTACCTCTCTCTTTCCCCCAACATCCTGAAGTTATACATGCCTTTCTAAATATAATTTCTGCATGTTTTTAGTGAAATAAGAAGAATAATATTCACTCTTTTTATGATGAGACAGACATGATACTGCACTAACAAGGCATCCAAATTCCTACTTAAATTGTTTATTATTTTGTGTATGTTTGATGCACATGCACGGGCATGCATCACAGTACATGTGCAGAGCTCAGTGGAAACCTTTGGACAGTCAGCTCTCTGTTCCAGGAACTGAATTTGGATTTGGGGGCTTCCTTTACCTGGTGGCAAGAGCCTATACCCATTGATCTATTCTTCTGCCCCCCCAATTTTGTTCTTCTTTATATCTAAAACCATGCTTTATATTTATGTAACAATAAAACTTACACATTAAATAACTCTATGATAAGATGATGCCATACAATTGCAGACATAAGGAGAAAAGGGGGACTTTTCACATTACAAACACTTATCTCTTCAAATATTAAATCAATCTTTCTAGATGGGTCAGTGCCACAGATGCAGGGCATGTCTAATGCAGGGCGTGTCTATTGCAGGGCGTGTCTATGCAGGGCGTGTCTATTGCAGGGCGTGTCTATTGCAGGGCATGTCTATTGCAGGGCATGTCTATTGCAGGGCGTGTCTATTGCAGGGCGTGTTTATTGCAGGGCATGTCTATTGCAGGGCGTGTCTATTGCAGGGCGTGTCTATGTAGGGCGTGTTTATTGCAGGGCATGTCTATTGCAGGGCGTGTCTATGTAGGGCGTGTTTATTGCAGGGCGTGTCTATTGCAGGGCGTGTCTATTGCAGGGCGTGTTTATTGCAGGGAGTGTCTAATGTAGGGCGTGTCTATTGAAGGGCGTGTCTATTGCAGGGCGTGTCTATGCAGGGCGTGTCTATTGCAGGGCGTGTCTATTGCAGGGCGTGTCTATTGCAGGGCGTGTTTATTGCAGGGCGTGTCTATTGCAGGGCGTGTCTATTGCAGGGCGTGTTTATTGCAGGGCGTGTCTAACTACTATTGGTCAATGGAATCAAAAAGAATTTCGTTCTTTAAAAAGAATCAAAATGATTCTACAGTTTCACATCTCTTTGTTAGTGTATATCTTGCTTTCCATTTAAAATCCCCGTGACCCTTCCAGAAGCAGAAGTCACCGGTGAAGGACGCAATTCCGGAGTGAAGCTACTCCTCAGAGGGCGACTCCAACCCCACCTCTGAGTGGAGCTCTCAGAGCCTCAGTCTCAGCCACTACTTTGACCTTAAACCATCTCATATTATATCCGTGAGCATTTTAATTAATAAAAAACATGGACAAAAATTTCCAAGGAAATAATTGAAAGTGACCTTCAAAGAACAAAGTCCCCATCTTTCCTTCCACTCGGTTTTCCTTCAGGCCCCTGCATTCTAAAGCAGTTAGATTTGGTAACGTGCTCTGTCTTTTCTCCGAAGCATGTAAGTGGAAGTTTTAAAAATAGTTTGGATCAGAAACATCGTTTGCGAAAGAGGTAACGGACATAGAGAGTGACTAAGCAGTTTTCCAGGGACACTCATGACTAAGCAAGGCTCGCGTGGCCTTCGGAGTTTAATTTATTCCGGAGAAGGGCCAAGTTCCAGACTATGCAACTCGCACATGAGAAAGCCACCCAAACAAGATCACTTTCCTGAATTTTAAATAGAAGGTTTCAACTGCTTGCAAGTAAGCACAAAATTCCAAGTTTCACTAGATAAGATCCTTCAGAATAGGCTCAAAAAGAAGATAAAGAGAAAAGAAAAAGAAGGGAAAAGAAAAGGAAAAGGAAAAAGAAAGAAAAGCTCACTTTTCAATAATCTTAAAGTTACATTGTCTGATGCTTTGTACAAAGTGCAAGATTAAGTGATTTCTCCCTTTTCTATACATTTCCTAATCATTGTCCCCAATACTTAGTGAAACTATCTTGAGACCAAGTAGTTTCCTTTTGAAAGTTTGTACACTTTAACTTCAGTCACATATTTTAAAATAGAAGTAATCCAGACTCATCCATGAGTCCCAGGAATAAATTTCCTAAATACCACGGGTCTGAACACACCAATTCCAGGGAGTGAGTTTGCTATGTAGATGCACTATGTATTGGAGTGGGAAGTGATAGCTGGGTTATATTTTAAATTCTAGGTTGTCCCTTGCTGTTGACCAAGGTTTCTGTTCTGCCTGGTCCCACAGTTATGAGCCATCCAGTCCCAAAGAAATCACACTGAGGGCTACATTAATCATAAACTGATTGGCCCAGTATCTCAGGCTCTTCTTATTAACTAATTCTTATAACTTATATTAACCCATATTTCTTGTCTATGTTAGCCACGTGGCTTGGTACCTTTTTCAGCTAGGCAGTCACATCTTGCTTCTTCTAAGGCTGGGTCATCTCTATAGACTGTGCTTCTCTCTTCCCAGGATTCTTGTTGCCCTGCCTCTACTTCCTGCCTGGCTACTGGCCAATCAGCATTTTATTAAAAATAATACAAATGACAGGATAAAAGGCTATTGTCCCACAGCACCTTGCCAACAGAAACATGAGCAACATTTTATCACCTAAAGAGTCCGAAAGAAGTGACTTTAACAATTCAAATCTCAGGGACAGACAGAAGGCTGATACACACAGAGATAAGTTAATGGTTGGAAAAAAGACAGATCCTAAAACTACAGGCTTAGCCAGGTGAGCAGAAAAACAAGAGTCCCCAGCGTAAAGGAAGGCTTGCAGGCTCTGCATGGAAAGCCCTCCATAGGCAGGTTGTGAGCAGGACTAGAAGTTAGCTTGATAGACGGTCTTCTAACGAGCCAGGCATGGAGAGTGTGCAGGGAGGCTCTTAACCAGCAGAGAAGCGCCTCTCCAGTACTGTTGCTTTCAAGATTTTTGAGTATATGGGTCACATGGCATTTTTCTATTTTTATGCTGAACTTTACATGCATGGGGGTATGTTTGTATATCTGCTACAAATCCAACGGAAAACAGCTTAGAATGTTTACACACGGAGAGAAAAGATACAAAGCTTCAAGGATTTTTTAATCGCTCTCACTGAACATTACTATTCACCCACAAAGGGACTTCCCTTTCCAATGCTAACATTGTTATGACTCAATATATGTGATTTTACATTCTCAGTGTTGGTTCACAACAATAACCTAAATTATATATATATTATATAATTATATATAAATATATATTTATACGTATTATAAATATTTATATATACTTTTAAAAATAAAAATTAAGCAGCATGAAAAGACAAATACTTTTTGTATAGAAATGAATGTAACCAAATTGGAACAAATGCACAGAATCATGCAAAAGAAAATTATAATGTATTATTGGGGGTTTGCTATGTACTTCTCCCCCAATTTAAGAGAAGACGTAACACATGTTTTTAGAGCAGTGAACTATATACAAATTCAAAACTGCCAAGGTTTAACATAATTTTATGCACTATAATGGCTTGAAAGGAAATAGTTGCATACATACATGTCCCCAAATATATTACTGAAGGCAGTATTAGTAATGGAAAGATTATCTACCAAGAATTCTTTCTTTCCAGAATGGTATGGATGAATTAACACCCTAAGCTTGAAGTGATAATTTTATGTTAATCATTTCTACATTTCAAAAGGCATCAATACTTTGGGGTATTGAGTGTGTGCTCTTAAATATATGTGCATATGTGCATTTGTCTGTGTGCATGTGTGTGTGTGCACTCACGTGTGTGTGTGTGTATACACATAAATGCTCTTTGCATGTCTGCTTTTCCTGTACCGGCTAGGTTCATCTTAGCAAATTCCAAATGAAGAATTAAATGTCCTTGACATTCCATCTAGTAGACAGTGGGTGGCACCATCTTAAGCAGCGCCTGGTGGAGCTTTGAATCCGACAGTATTTAGTATTTGCTTTATTTGGGCTACAAACTCTACCCAAATTTGAAGGACTTTCCACATTAGCAATTAATAGGGCCCCATTATGCTAACTATCATCCAACTTAGGACATCTTACAGGAAAGATAAGAGATGAATAATTTGAAGTAATTTTCTTGTAATCATGCCAATCACTTGAGCAAAGTAGTTATTAAAGGAAACGGTATTATGATGAATTATAGGACATCTCACATTGAATACCTTTTCTTATCAGCTACTTAGAGTCCGCAATGCTTGAAAAAGGCAAACAAGTAGAAGTCTATTCCGAATAACGCTCCTGTTATTGTAAATAGAGGTTTGTTTAGTAAACCCCGCATTTTAATGAGCCGTGAAAGGGAGCCTTTACCTTACTTCCTGCCCATCTCGTTGAGAAGAGCCGAAGTTCATGGGCTGTGCTTTCCCTCAGAAGGAAGGCACATGAAGCATGAATCACCTTTGATGACAAGAAACCCTTCCAGTTCAGATCTGCTCAAGTGATTAGACATTATTTATCTAATTAAACGTTCAAAACACATCATTATTGAAAGGAATAAATTTAGTACATTTGTTGAGCAGTGTTAACTGAAATGTAACCACATCATTTGACTTTTTAACATTTTATTATATCTATTAAGTCTTTCTGGGCTTAATTAAATCAACTTATTTTTTACAGTTAATTTAACATGATTTCATTTTCGTTACGGAGTCGGAATCAGATATTACAGAGAAAGCCAACTGTATACACAAATTAAGCTTTGATTCCTCAGGTGTTCCCTGCATCTCATTCAAGTCTGCTGGCTCAGGATGTGTGCCATAATTTCAAGTCGATGGTATTTTTCACGCAGAGGAAGACTCATTCCCCCATCTTTGGTATTGTTATTTTTTTTTAAAGTGCAGACATTTTTTTAAGAGTAGAGAACAATTGTATTTACCCTGTTTGCATCCCATGATCCATATCAGGGAGCCACATTTTTAATACTTCAGGAAAGCAAATAAAAAGAAGAATGAGAAAACATGACCGTGGCTTGCTGCCTCGCTGGCCGCTAGACTTTTTAATTGTTCCTCTCGGAACAATAAAAAAAAAAAAAATCAATGTTGCAGCTCCTTACAAGGAGTAAGTAATGGAACAAGGGCTGGCCAAGAGGAGGCCCAGAACTCGCCACTTCATGCTGACTTCTGTATTCAAGGGCACACCCATCTGTGATCACGTGAACCATCCTGCTTCCTGTCCCAGGAACCCCAAACCATGCAATGGGGGCGAAGAGAGGAGCAAGATCGAGGCCATGATGATTGGTGCCAATCGAGGACTGTGGATAGGATCATGCAGGGTACAAGGCAGCCTTTTGGAACATGTAAAGCTGCGCTTAGAATCTTCGATGGAGGTTACGACTGGAAATAAGCCGGGGAAAAGAATATCCAAAGGTCGGGAATTCTAATTAAGCATTTACATCAGCTCGCAAAGCTTCTTGGTTTCCCCCAAATGTTGGGCTGTTTCGTATTCTGTCAACCTTTTACCAAGAACACTGAAAAAGAGGGCTTTTGAACTCTCATCTGACTACCCGGATTGAGAGTTTAAAAGGTAACCGGAGACGAGATTAGGGGTGCTCTATCCCTCCCCCGAGAACAAATTAGGGGGGAAAAGAAAAAGTCTAAAGCAAAAACAACAACAACAAAAAAAGGCAAGAAAGTGAGCTTGTGTGCGCCTAGGTACCCTCCCCCATCACGACAAGGCCTGGGGGCATCATCAGCCACGAAGCCCTCCCTGGGCTCCAGGTGCCCATTCTGGGTTTACCCCATGACTACTTGGACTGGCTTTGATTCTCCAGGGTAAGTGTTCATGATCACAAATTTGGCCAAAAGATTTTTCATTACCCTCCAACATTTCTTTTCACCTCCAACCTCTAGGCAGGACTCTGGCTTTCCCTTTGGAGCCAGGAATAAAAAGACACGGGGCCATTGGGCTGACCCAAAGGGCCCAGCTGTCAATCACAGTCTCGCCATCTCTGCTGCCTTTCACACCAGGCAGCTGGACCCATCGCTGTCAACCAGGTAACAACCTCCAGACAATAGCGGCCTGAAAGCCTGGTCTAGACACTCTTTTAGCCACTTATTCGCTGCTCTTGGCAGCTGTTGAAGCATAAATAAGCAGTTTGTAATCAGAAAGCTGACATCATCGCTGCGCGGCTGAGAGGAGAGATTGTTCCTGGGCACTGAGCGGGTTTTTGTGTGTGTGTGTGTGTGTGACAACAGATTCTGGGGTGGGGATGCAGATTTGTGCCATGCTAAGCTGGTCTTTCTTTGATTTACAGAAGACAATTGGATCAGATTCCCAGCTCCAGGGAACACCAGAATTATTTTTTCATGTTCAGTTCCTGATGGCCAGTCATATCGAATAATAAACTGGGTACATGTGGCACATGAGCTCAGCGAAGGTGGAGACGTGGCAGGGTGGCTTCAAAGTTTAGACAAGGGACGTTTGTTGGGCCATGGGATAACTCACCAGCCCCTGGCAAGGGACTGTGTGATATAGTATTGGTGGGGGACCCAGGGGCGGGTGGCTACCGCAAGAGTCTGCAGGCTCTGTGAAAGGCAACAGAAAAAGAGGCGTGCTTATTTCTGCTTCCTGTGTGTGAGTGTGCCTGTGTGTGTTTCAATATCAAGTTTGTCTTTCGAAGTGACTGGCAGCCATCCTCGAGAAAGGCAGTAGGTATGAGCCATCCACCAGAAACATTGACTTCCCATCCCCTCTACACTGAATAGAAAAGCTCTGGTAGGTTTCCCTGTTTTCCCCAAGACTGGCTTTGCCGCTAGAACGAGGAGAGGTAGTGTGCGTTATTTACTTATCATAACTGATTTCTTATAATTGTTTCGAGGCTGCTCCCGAAGGAGGGAGGACTTCTTAGGTTTCCTTTAGCACCACTGTTCTGATTGCCCTGATGTCTGCTAGTGACACCTGACTCAAACTCTATTGCTCCACAGTGGCCGAATCCACGCCAAGACACTACAGACCTTCCCACCTGAATAACCCATTCAAGTCGTTTCGCCCATCTCCAATTTCCCTTTTTAAAAAAAGTCGAGTTTTGCAAAAATATTGCCTTCCTGCCCCCCCTCCCTCGAGGGGTTCTGGTATTAGTTTGTTCTAAGTAGCTCATGATTTAGAATACAAAGGCATTTCCAGAGTGCATGTTTAACAAAATGACATAGCAGATAATTGAAATTTATTTGCAATTTTCAAACTACAATAAACACAATTCTCCTTTTCTTTCATTAATAATCGCACGGCTAATGCATAGCAATCCCTCTGCAGCTTTTACAAGCAAACTTGAGCTGCTCGGCTGTAATAGCTGGAAAAGTTAATGTAGCTTGAACGAGGTTTCTAATTGTCCCTGTCTCTGTCATATTTGTCTACTTGAATGGTCCTAAATACCACAGCGATTAATTACCACAGAGCAGGTATTACAAGATGTTATCATCTTTCCCCAACCGGCTGGGTGAATGGAGAGAAGGGGAGATTGTTACAGTGTTTCATCTTTGCTCTTCCTGTAAGACACTTTAACCAGAAGATTTAACGTGTCAAAGTTAACAGCGTTTCTAGCAGATATTCACATTCTAATTAAAGATTAAGAACGTAGTACATTACACTGTGATTTGTCATACATGGCTTGTTAAATAGGAAACCTACCGGGATTCCCTAACATTTTATAAACATTATTCAGGGCTTTTAATGTGGGCAAAGTGAAAGATTGTTCAATGCATGGAAAGCAGGTCGCCCTCAGTCCCACCCCCCACCCAGCTCCCAATAAATAACAAAATGAGACAACTTGGGCTGTCGGGAGGCTGGTTTTGCAGTGGAGGTTCTGTTCAAGCCATGAATCACCTCTGGTTAGTATTTGGCGGTAAAGGCAAGATCTTTATTATTAACCCTAGGCTTCTTTTTTTTTCTTCTTATTCTTTCCCCCCCCTCTCTTTTCTTTCTTTCTTTCTTTTCTTTTTTTCCACTTCTGCTTTTGGCTGTCAGCTAGTAGAAGAAGGTAAGATTCTTTGTTTGAATTGGAGTGCCAAAGGACAGAATAAAGATGAAACAGTATTTCAATATGCAGCCAGAGCCTTTAGCTGCTTCTAGGAGCCCTGATCGCACCAGTTCCAGGACTAATGGCACAGGACTGGTTCGCATTCAATGATTGCCTGAGGAATAAATTAATGAGGTTACTGAGATACCGAACATTTGCATATTCACGGATGCTTATTAGGTAGACAGTGAGTGCCAGGTGCACTGAATTTGGGGGAGAGGAGATCTGCTAAGGAGTCACATCTTTCTCTTCCTCAGAAACGGGGTGCCCTGACAGTAAAAACAATACTCAGGCAAAACTCTCGCTTAATGAACATCTTAGGGGTTATAGCAGCAAGGCGAGCCAAAGAGGGTCCGTCTAGCTCCCAAGCCTCAAGGAAGCCAACATACTGCCCTAGTTATAGAGAGACCTGCATGCAATAGTTCAGGGGCATAAAGGGAACAAATCCCACTTGCTCCCCACTGCATTTTAGGCTTTAATTGCGCTGGTGGTGTGCTCAGCCAAACACAGGATGCCATGGTACCTAATGCAAAATGATCAATTGAAGGAGACCTTTACATTGGTAAACATTATTATTGACTGGTTGCCAATCTACGTTGGCACAGGGGAAAGCTTTTCGAAGAAAATTACATGCAAACCCAAATAGGGGAGATGAATCTGGGCTGTTTCACTAAAGGGTGTGAGTCTCCCCATTTCTTCTGCTAGTGGCTGCTGCCAGGGTGGGGGGAGAACATATTGTTTAAGGCATTTGGATCTCACTGTGGAGATAAGTTTCTGTGCAGCTGTGGGTCATAGCTTGGAGACTCTCTCAGAGCTGGAGGGCAGATGACATACTCCTCAGGTCGCCAGGACTATTAAAACACAGAACAGTGACTGTCCACGCGTTTCAGAGCACTGTACAGGGGGAAAGGCTGTCTTGCGTTTTCAGTATTTTATTTACTTCCATTTTGTAAGACAGATCTTCTTTCTTTCAAATTTATTTTCATTTTATCTTTCAAGAAAAGAATTGACAGCTCTCACCCTTCAGGAGCTGATCTACAGAAATGAAAGTCCTAATGAGTATTTTTAATAACGATGCATATTTAATAACAAGTCCCATTCTGCCCTCCTATTTCACAGGACCTCTTGTATCTTTTCCCGTTCCTGGAAACGGTCTGTATACACACCGCAAATGCGTGTGCATAATGAACAGAGACCCACGGGTTCCACAATGGGTGTTCTCTGCCCAGCTCAGATCTTCTTACTTCACTTAAAAATATTATTGCTAACATCCGAAGCTCTTTAAAAAAAGACTTTCTCCCCTTATTTACAAATAGTCTCTGACTATGAATTATTTAAGTGTCTTCCCAGGGAAAAATCAAAGAGGCTCTTAGTACCCGTTTCACTGCTGCTAAAACTTAAGCTTTTAATTTATTTTATCAAGGCTCAGAGGGTACAGTAATTGTCAGAACAAGCCCTCCATCCCCCCTCAAAATAATCTGCACATGTTTGAAAATTCAATTTCTTTTTCTCATACAAATTTTGATACGCTCACAAATATACAGAAATCAATTATTTCAAGGTGCCGCAATTGTATCCAGGAAGCTACATATTCTCATAAACTAAAGGCATATAGATTTATTAATATGTACCGATAATATCACTTAAGGATCTCTGAAAGTGTATTTCACCTTGAAAGGACCTGCCTGAAGACTGCACAGCAGCGAAATCACTGGAGTCCAGGCTTTTTGTCACACACACACACAGAGCACAGATTTTTTTGATTATGTAGATTTCTTTTCCTACTGCAGTTTCATATGCAAAGCATGCATCAGCCACATCCATGCTATCTCCTAAAGCAGTCATTCTGAAACCCAATCTGGGGACAGTGCAGACTAAATAAAATTTCATTTTGATTTGGCCTCCTGCTGCGAATGGGACTGCTTTGTCTCAGTCGACAGAACCAGCAAGCCAGAAAGGTATGTGGCGCTTTGCATGGCTGGTGGTGTGTCTGGAGGCTCAGGATCGCCTGTGCTCCTGGCTCTCCCACTTCCTGCTTCTCTCTCTCTCTCTCTCTCTCTCTCTCTCTCTCTCTCTCTCTCTCTCTCTCCATTTGCTCTCAAGCTGAGTGCTGTGTGCCTTCTACCTGCAGGGCAGAAGCGGTGGCTAACCCGCACCAATTGTTGACTTTGGCATATGTTTAATTGCTCCTGTGGCTGTTTGTGCCCCCCCACCCCACCCCCCACTGTCTTTGTTGTTATAAGGCTTTGTTTTGGGGTTGTTTTTTTTTTTTTACTCCTCTGTCTCTATTTTGTTTTTTGTTTTATTTTGCTTTTCTCGCCACGTTGGCTCTCCATGTTTCTCAGGGTGTTGAATACTAAAATAGCGGCTGAAAGGGAAATTGTTTAAGAGCTGCTCTGACGCTCCAGAGATTTCCCTGGGAAAAAAAAAATATGTCATGCTGGATTTTATTGTAAATTTGAAGATGCGTTGAACATCTCTGAAGGACTTTTTAGCTTTCATGGCCCTTCTGAGTCGCCTTGGCAGAAAAGCAATCGCCCATCTTAGAGAAAGAGGGAGAATATAAAATAAAGACTGTCTTCTGAGGGGACTGGGTTGTTTACCATTTTGGATGCTCCACCCCGACCCCCCCTCCCCCAATGCAATGCTCTCCTGCGTTGCTGCTCAGTGTGGCTCTCTTTTGAACAATGACCTTCACTTGGAGACATCTCAGGAGAGGCCGTTGGTGTCAAAGCTCCTCTCAAACTTGTCCCACCTTTGGAAGCATGGATTGGCGATCAAGGGACAACCTGCTGTGATGTTCTCAGAGGCCTGCGACCCAATGGCACAGTGCCAGGGGGATGGCAGCCCAGGGAACTCAGTTTTCAGGTCCGAAGGTCTCCTTGGAACTGTCACTGCCCTTGACCAATTCATAAGGCGCCTTGAGGGAAAGATGTGTTTCTCTCTGGTTTACATATTGGCATATCATTAATCTAAATTAGATTATAGCAAACTGGTTAAGATGGATATAGAGTAAATGAAAAATAAATTGCCTAAGAGGAGAGCAGGGAGTCACTTCATTCAGACTCAGGAGTTCTGCATAAGCAATTCCACCTAGGAGAAGGATGAATGGGTAGAAATACTAAATGGCCTCACAGGGACTTCGCTCCCTTCCCCAAAGTGAGCACAATAGGTCCCGCCACATAGCTTCATACAGGGTCACAAATTAACTTTTAGAAATCCAAATATTGCAGCCTTCTGCCCAAGGGCACTTTCTGTGCTGCTGACATTCAAGGGCGAGCTCTTTGCTCTTGCAAAGCCATAACACACGGTGTTCGCGCTGTAGCCCCTCCAGGTTTGAGTTCTACCTCCACTTACCAGGAGCCTAGGGTGGGGAGGAGACACCCCAACAACACAGTCGTGTGTTCCCAGGCTCCCTACTTATGTTCCCCAGGTAAAACAAATTGAAGAACAAAGTAGATGCTGAGCATGTTGGAGAGACGGCAATGTGACTGTGAAGACAGACGTCCCTTGGCATAGGTGTCACCATGTAAGAAGAACATGGTACTGCTAGGCCTGATCTGAATGTTTAGCTCAAAAAACTGGGTGGTACCTATCTGTAACAAGTGTCTTTCTGCTGTAGCCTGACTCTGAGAGCGACATGGTTGTTTCATAGATGCTAATGACAACGTAATACAAATCTGGTTTTTGTCCAACTCATGTGTTTCTAAGGGCTACTTATTAGAATTTAAGGGATTCTTGGTACCAAGTAGATGCTTGAAGAAGTAAGATATGTTAAGTGCTATATAAATTTTCTTTAAATTAACAACTATTAAGTAAGAATGCCCTCTTAAAAATCAGAATTTAAATATGAATATTTAAAATATAAAAATATAAATGTAAGATATGGAAACAAAAGTTTTGAGTATACTCTATTTTATATATATATATTGACTACACATAAGTGTATAAATCTTTAAAAATAATATACATATGAATATAGAGACTGAGTTGTTCATATAGAGTCAACAAGATTATAGTGAGGATAAAAGTTGATAACTGTATCTAGTGTAGTTCTAAACTCTGGTTCACTGAATATGTAATATGTACCAACAGTCAGTATTAAGCAACAGAATATTATTGTGTGCTCATTTGGACTCCATCTGCAAGAAAAAATTATTAGAATATGATGTGGGCAACCTTGAGTTTTGGGGGCATGAGAGAATTCAGTAAAGAAGCAGTGTGTTCTCCGGGGATGGGATGATGAAGTCCTCCCTTTGGTATCCGCCATGCCTGAAGCATGTCATCCCCTGAGTTCGCATGCTCCATAAACATGGCAGTTCTGTGTGTCCGCAAGCACAAAATACACTCACTGAAAGCAATGTTGACACCAACCGTAGTGGAGTCCCTAGCAGTAGGTGAATTTGCTGCCTATTTGTTTTACGATGAGTATCATCTAGCCTTGTCTCATTATCTGGGCTTTTTTCAGTGCAAGGGAAGGACAACTAACAAGAGTTTCACATACACTCTGGTCAAACGCAGAGAATTTAAGAGAATCCCTCAACCGTACTGTCTGTCTTGGCGATAGCGATAGTCAAGAATGTTCAGTGGGGAAACAAGTGAATGAACAATGTAGGACGATCTAAATGAGAGGCCAGAAGGGGCATGCACTCCCCAGCTCCCCTCTTCATACCACCTGAGGGTCAACGCTTGTGGTGAGGGGCTTTAAAAGTCTCAGATCCTCCTCTGTGAGCTCCAGAGACCACCTAGACTTGTCCACAGAGCTGTGTGCTCCCAGAGGAAATTGCTTGCCATAGTATGCTCAAACTACCTAAGAGGACATAGAAATCATAGGAACCTGTGCATTCTGAGTCCAGGTGTAGCCAAAGAAAAGTCCTAAGGGCAGAAGGAGAATTACAACATTCTCTGTAGGAATCAGCATGACAACCACAATAGATTTTCAGTTGACTTATATGTTGTGACTACTGCCCAGTGACAAAGAAAACAGCCCATCATGGAAACTAAAGATAAACTGATTTTTTTAAAAACCTATAACAGTTACATAGAATTCATTTTGTATTCCATAGGTGAAGCCACTAAAAGTCAAAGACTAAAAACAATGACAGCTAGAATTGAGGTCCTGGGCTCTGGTGAGGTAACACTGGAAAAAAATCAAACTCTTAAGCCATATTCCTCAAAGTATCACTGGGTTTTAGAATGAAGCAATCCACACTATCTTAACACAAGTAATTATATTCAATAAAAGGATCATTTACAATGACCACCATAACGATCTTATTCTGAAAAAGAACTACAATATGTAGAAGTATTTAATAATAAGAGGCAACATTCTAGATCCATTTGGTCTGTGAAGAAGCATTCAGATACTTTCTTACAATTATGAGACCTCAGAAACTTTCCACAGTTTGGGTGAGGGGGGGGGCACTAGGTGTGTAGGATTACTAGCCTGGTTTTCCATTGTCAGTGTGTCCAAGACCAAATAAAAGGTCAGATTCTTACTGTTAGATGTTTGATTCCCCGTTGCTGGGTTCCTCTGCCACTGATACAATAAGCCGAATCAAACCGAATTTAAAAAAAAAATTCAGTTGTAATAAACAGGGCAGTGCAAAGCAGAGCACCCCAGGGGACTCTCAGGAAAACAGGAGACAGAGCAGCAAAGCAAGTGCATCTTTGGAGCAGGTCTTAAACAGCTGGTAGGCATTGTCCTGGCATCTCGGTGGGAGGAGCTGCCAATGGCAGGGCAGGCTTTCTCAGGGGCGGACAGGATCCAGGGAGGTGCTAGTTGGTGTAATAAGGACAGGGTTTGGAATGCCTCCCCCCACACACATACACACACACACACACACACACACACACACACACACACACACACACCACTCTTGACCAATGGCCTTCATTTTGAGTAATTTCATGAGTGACCATTGAGCTTACCTAGATACGCTGGCTCCTCTCCCAGAGGACTTGGGTTCAGTCTCCAGCACTCACATGATGGCTCACAGTCTTTTCATAATTCCGGTTCCAGGGGATCCAATGCCCTCTTCCGGCCTCCTCAGACACCAAGAATGAATGTGGTGCACAGATGTACATATGGGCAAAACACCCACATACATAAAGTAAAATTATCTTTTAAACCTTTTTTTTTAAAGAAAGAAGATTGAGTGACAAGATTTGAAAATGGCACAGGGACACTATGTAAATAGAGGAATCCCCATTTGTTCCCATAGTCACTAGGATTCATAGCTGCACATACCTTTCTCCACACACATTATCCTAACGAATGAAAAGAATGTAGGAAGAAGACATGAGCGTGGGCATTTTATCCAAATGGAAGGATGAACGCCAACTGAGAAAGACGGTTGAAATTATCAGGCATGACAGATCAAAACTTGACTGGACATTTAATTAATTTCTCCCCTATCTGCACTCATGACTGATTGAGAGCTTGGGAAGAAGCTGAGATGGGATGCAACCAAAACACAGACAGTCAATTATATTTCATCTTCTGCACAAGTACTATTGTTACTGAGATTTTGAAGGTCAGCTACATCTGAAAGATCTCAGGTTTTCACTTCCGTATCTTTGTTCAATGACTCAAAAAAAAAAGTTAGAGACTGTATATGTCAATCTCTGACACAAACAAACAAACGGAAAAGGCACATTAAATAAAAATTGATAGTATAAGACAAGTTAAACTTCTCAATAGCTCCCTGTAATATAACTTTAAATCCAGAGAATTAGATGTGTCTGTTGTACCGATTCCTCCCAACAAGCTCCCCTTCTCTAAAAGGATACTTAGCACACAAAAGTGGGCCCAACTCTATTGCCAATGTCTGCCCTCTAAATCCATGGCCTAACTTCTGCACCAGGTTCAATGGGGCCCAAATAGAGCCAATGTCTCTCTCTTGAGAATTTATAGCATAAACATAGAAGCTGGCTTACTGGAACTGTTAGAACAGAGTGTATTCAGTGACATTGCAGAAGACGCAGGCATTTTACATTTGGTCCAGGAAGTAGAAGCTGGCCAGCTTTCTTCTCCTTCCATAGACCTGTTTGGTCAACTCATGTTATGTTCATTGAAATGCCAGTACATATCTCAGCCAATTCCCTCCCTTATGCTAAAATTGGCAAAAGTTTATTTCACTTGTTTTCTACTTAAAAGAGTGTTGCGATGCCAAAAACATGTGAGCAAGAAATTCCTAGAAATTGCTGTAACATTCTAGACCTTCTACCACTTAGCCTAAGGAAAGAAAATAAAGATAGAGAGAATGGATGCTCACTTATTCTTTGTTTATGCACTAAGACTGAAGAGTTGTTGAATCTGATAATGGTTGCAAATTCTCTAGATTTCCATCAGAAATTTCTAGAAGATGAAATAAATACCAGAATGCCACTACCTTGGAGCCAAAGGCTGCCGTGTTACAGCACGTTGACAGGGGTTGCATATCAGACTCCTACATATCAGGTATTTACATTAAAATTCGTAACAGTGGCAGAATTACAGTTATGAAGTAACAATGAAATAATGTAATAGATGGGGGTCACCACTTTTTGAGGAATTGTATTAAAGGGTCACAGCATTAGAAAGGTTGAGAACCACTATTATAGAATGAAATGTTCCAGGATGTAGTTCATAGGATATCTTCCCCAAAGATGCCCAAGGCTGCGTTGCTCCTCTGACTTGTTAGTCTTATAAAGCGTGCATCAGGTTAGATGGAGGTCTAGCCTGACTTAAACTCATGACTCTTAAGTCAAGAAAACTGACTTAAAACTCATGACAACAGACAAAAGAACCAAATGTCACATCACTGAAGGATCCAGGCAGACTCAATCCACTACTAAAAGAATCTAAATTGATCAACACGAAGGCCATAAAAGAAAATGGCCATAAGACAAAAAGCTTGGGACTATTGAAGGCAGCTGAATGAATATATTAATTTCTGAAACAAAACCTTGTGAAGGTTTTCAACTAAACTGCTGATATTTCTGACTCTACCAATAAACTAAGTTCATGAAATGGTCTAAGCTTCTAAAAGAACTATTCATGTTATAAATAAAGCATAAACTTAGGCTTATGTCTAGGAAAAGACCACCTTGCAATGTTTTGTATAACCATGAGAAGACATGTTTTAGTAACACTGCATATACTGTGTAGTATAATACAGCTATTATGTATATGGTATTTAATATGATATAGTACTTCACATATCTGTATAGTAGAAGAATGAATATAAAATAGACTATATTTGACAAAAACTTACCCAAACTGTTCAAGGGTTTGTTCGTGTCTGAAGGGCAGCAGAAGGTGACTCTAACTATACCATTATCACTTGCCCACATTAAGGATGCATTGATTCCCCTCTAGCCCATTACAAACTGCTGTGCTCACCATTTATAGACTTCTTTTTTGTTTTGCGTATTGAGAAAAATATTTGAATCTTTTAATATTAAGGAAGGGTTTTCAAAAAAGTGTGTATATGAGAACTGACTTAAAATTTTTTTTTAAAAAAAAAATCTATCTGTGGTCTAGCTACAAGATGATCGAGAGAGCTGTTTTTGCCAGCTATCTATTAGTATTTGAAGAGGATAAACACTAATGAGGGTGAGGAACTAGGTGGAACAAGGGGATAGGCTTTGGAGTAATGGCATGAAATTAAGAAAAGGGAAATTTAGGTTGATTACCAATTACCAATTGAAAATCTTCTTAATGCCGAGGTCTATTAGACTGTAGGGTAATCTTGCGAGGGAAGTGGTGGGACTCCCATTGCTTGGATGTTTAAAATTAGAGTGGACAGAGCACCATCAAGGGCACCCCGTGGCGAGCCATCTACCCTGTTGTGTGAATGAGTGAGTTCACCTTGGTTGCCTTTATAGGCTCAAACTTCCATTCGACCTGGGGATAGAAAGAGGGAAAAAGAAAAGGCATGCGGGTCTGCTCCACATAGCTCAGGATTTGCCCAGATGATCATGGGATCATCTGGAAATATTTCTTCTGCTTCTCATCTGGGGCAGACTCTGAACACTTTGATGAAAGCTCCAAAGAGACAGTTTAGTTGGCAAGAAACACCTTCCCAAGATATATGTTTTCCACCTGGATGCCGACATTTTTCTGAGATTCGTAGAAACCAATATCTTGTGTCAGGCAGCACTCTGCTTTCCAGTACAGTAAAAATTAAAGCAACCAGGCAAGTGACATTTTAATAACATGGTTATTGGGGCATGGTGGGTGTGCACAGTCTCTCTTTCCTAAAAGGCAAACAGATGGAAGGAATGGACGATGAGAAAGAAAGCTAGAAGGAGAAGGGGAACAGGTTTGATCAGCAAGTGATAAGCATTCTGCCGTGTGCCAGCAGCCAAACAAAGTAGACATTCATAAAAATGTGAAATATGGTCATTTCTCTTTGTCTGTGGGAGCTCATCTTGTCACCTAATGGAGGATTTCAGAGAAAAAAAAGGTTTTTTACTTAATGTCTATGTAAGTTAGCATGTCAATGTGAAGTTGGTTTTATCTGCTGATTTTAACCATAGGGATTCAGCCACTCACCATAAAATAAAAACATGTACTATATGTAGGTGATATTGGTCTCTTTTTGGAATATTCTGGATTAAATAAACATAGCCATATTAATGAAAACCCAAAGACATGCAGTGTGACATAACACACACCTTGCTATAGTGTGTCTCTATTTAGAATCAATTGTTGAAATTTAGGTGCCACTGTGGTGGCAGTGGGACCTTCGAGGGGTGATTGGGTCTATGAGCAAGACTGAGTTCCTGCCCTCACGAGACTGGATGAGCTTCTGTGTTCCCACATGTTCCTGCATTGTCTTTCCTGCACACCTATTTGTCCTCCCTCCAATTCCCTTCATGCACTGAAGCAGCAAAGGCCCTGGCCACTACCGTACTCTTAAACTTCCCATCCTCCAGATGAGAAATCAGTAAACCTTTCTATGCAAATTACCATCTTAGCATTTCTCTTAGAACAAGAGAAAATGGATAGTAGGCAAAGATTCAGCTCTAGGCTACTTACTGGATGGAGGGGAGAGTGAGGGCCAGTGATGGGTGATAATTAGACATCCAGCTTCTAGGGTACTCGTTTATGGAAGTAACGCAGAAGAGTCTGAAGCCTTGTGTGGGTGCAGCAGAGGTTCTGTTCTGAACATCTGTAATGAGCAGGTCATGTCTCCACTATGACGATGACATCAGGTACTCTTCTTTGTCCCTGTATATTTTTACCTTTCTCATGGTTGGGGGCTATAGCCATCATCCCTGGCCTTCAGAGACAGGAATTAGAGGCAAAAGGAGTTCAGTACTGTGCAGTGCTGAGTCTCTGTTCTGAAAATTTGTGTATGTGTGTGTGTCTGTGTGTATGTAAGTCTCTTTGTCTACTTAAGCTTGCGTATGCCTTTGAATGTGTGTATGTATATCTGAGTGGGTCTCAGTGTGTGTGTGTGTATGAATATGTGTGAATCTGTTTGTGTCTGAATGTGTGTGCCTGTGTGTGTATATATGTGTGTGTATCTGTGTATATGTCTCGGAGTGTGTGCCTATCTATTTGTGTATGTGTCTCTGACTCTGACACAAAAATATATGTGTTTATATGTGTGTGTATATATATATGTGTGTGTGTGTGTGTCTATGAGTGTGTGTGTATAGCTGACTGTGTGTGCTTCTCTTTGAGTATGTGAATATATTTCTCTGTATATATATATATGTTTGTATAAATTTCTGGGTGTATGCCTGAGTGTGTATATGTATCTGTGTGTCTCTGAGTGTGTGTGAGCTTATCTGTGTGTCTCTAAGTATGTGTGTGTGTGTATATATATATATGTGTGTGTGTGTGTGTCTAAGTGTGTGTAAGCATCTGAATATGTGTATGTACATCCAAGTATGCATCTCTGAATGTGTACATGTGTGTTTGTGTAGCTAAAAGAGATTAGAACACTGTGTCTTGGGCATCTTATATTCTCATGTGCTCTTCTCAATTCCCTTTCATTTTTTTTCCTCTGAGGAACACTTTGTGTGTCTGAGTTTAACATTCTTCATAATACCACATTTCTGTATTCTGACGAAGGCAGTAAAAATATTCTTCCCAAACCAATTCCACACATGAAATTAATCATTTCTAGAAAAGTCTGACTCTTTTCTCTCCTTATGTGATGAACAATTTTTCAAGAACACAAGGATGTGTGGATTTTAATGCCAGACAACATGAAGCTATCCCTTGCCCTTCCCCGTTTCCTGATGCCTAGGATTAAATTCAAGGCCTGGCACACGTCAGGCAGGTTGTACTCCTAGTGAGCTACAGCCCCAAGCCAGCGTTCCTGCAACCTAGTTTCAGAACTGTTCAGATGCTGCTGCTTGGAGAAGGTATTGTGAGGGAAACTGCCACCTCTGCTGGGAGCTGAACTGGTTGGCGGTGAGCAGTGTCCTGACTTTGGCTGTCCCCAACACCCAAAGATCTGACTTGGCCACATCCAGAATGCATGCAGACAGGCAAGACATTTTCTACCTCACAGGCCTGGGAGAAAATCAAAGGGACCAGGCTGGCAGAAAGGGCAGCTCTCCATCAGTTGCACTGTCTTCACAAGGAAGTCAGGGAACCGCCTTCCTGAATATGAATGCATTTGATCAAGAATCTGCTCTTCTAGGTGCTTGTTCGTGTCTGAGAAACCCTCCAGCAACCAGTCTGAGAACCCCAAAGTCACATTCCAGATGTTGGGCACTGACTACTTGCTGTTCATCTGAAATACAAGCCAAAGGTTTCTCTGCTGAATGAGCAGTCCCTCGGAGAACTTTCATTCAGATTTATTCAGAAAAAACATGGCAAAAAAAATTCTGGTAATTTTTGCTTCTTACATTTAGATTAAGGGGATCATTCTCCCCTTAAACCTGAACATTGAAACTTATGTCCACAGTGATAATGATAATTGTTTACATTCTATGTAAATATAATTTTAAATACCTTCATGTATTTGGTCATTTAAGAAACACTTAATTTTGCATTACCAAAAGACAAGTTAACTAACTGGTGGAAGAAAAGTTGAGTTGAAGCTATGAAACAATAAAATTCACACAATAGCCTTGACCATAATAAGAGACCTTTGGCAACTATGGCCACTTAACATTATTTCTGTCATATGTAAAAGAGGGCTTTCAAATGGAAGTAGAATGTTCATATTCCATAAAAAATTATGACAGCATCCTTGGAATCAGAATTTAGACATCCTTCCCCTGCAATTCTGTTTTGTTACCTGGAGCCATGCCTGGTATCTGTTTTGGGGGACTTGATTGATGAGGTAGAGGGTCCTCACATTCTAGCTTTTTCGATTGATCCCATGATGCCTTCCACAAATCCTCCTGGCTGTAGCTGGTGTGAATTTGAACTTGTTCTGGGACCATGTGCCCAAAGTTAACTGCTAAAGCTTTAAAAGATGAAAGTGTAAGATCAGGTGCAGATTAAGAGGTCTCTAAAGATTCCAGAATCTTTCTTTGCTCTTCGTTGGTGACTATGAAGTGTGGTACACAGTGCCCAGAAAGCAGCCGTTCATAAAGGATGAGCCCAAGCTCTTTACAATGGGATCTCCATCTGACAAAGGTAGGGTACCTACTTCTGTGTTCTTAGGTACTGAGTGTGGGGACAGAACTCTGTTCCAGATTGGAGCCTTGGGACCCTGCATGAAAACTCTGCAAAGTCCCAGGGTTGACTCCAGAGTGTTCTCATGTGTGCCTAGTCCCCATGCTCAGACCAGGTGTGGGCACCACTCTTTTGCAAATACAGAAAGGAAAAAGGTGGCTGTCATTTCCAAAGGTCCTGAGCCACTAAGAAGTAGGCACGGGAGTGAAACAAAGTATCTAACTTCAAGCTGGTGTCAAGTTTTGACTGGCTAACTTAGTTACAATCCACCCTCCACTTTTGATTAATGAGGCAGAATTTGAAATAATATTTCAAAGCCAAAGGGTTGAGAAGCTGAGGAATGTTGAAGGCCAGCGACTCTGCCTTACTCAAGTTTCATATTGCTTCCCTATTCTTTCCTGACCAGATGAAGAAAAAAAAAAAAGAGATACGAAGGAAGAAAGAAAACACGTGGAAGTCTAGAAAATCCACTCTGCAAATGAAACCCAAAAAGATTGTATACTTTGATAACATCCCCCATAAAAAAATGAGGAAGTTTTTATTTTTTATATTTTTAAATCAGTCCCCCAACTTTAAAACATATCTTCAGTTAGGTCAGCAGCAAAATCTAAGCCCATTTTGAAATAAAATCACTGGATCCCTGGTGAACTCGTTAGTTGATGGTTTGCTTTTTGCTTTTTAGGTTATTTTATTGTTATTGTTGTTTTTCAACTTGACTCAAAGCTGGGATCATGTGGAAAGAGAGAACCTCAGTTGAGAAAATTACTCCATCAGTTGAACCTGTAGACAAGGGTACTGGCTGGCTTGGGGTGTTGACTTGACACAAGCTAGAGTCATCAGAGAGGAGGGAGCCTTAGCTGAGGAAAAGCCCCCATGAGATGCAGATGTAAGGCATTTTATCAATTAGTGATCAATAGAGGAGGGCCCAGCCCATGGTAGGTGGTGCCATGCCTGGGCTATTTGCCCTGGGTTCTCTAAGAAGGTAGGTTCAGCAAGCCAAGGGAAGAAAGTCAGTAAGCAGCTCTCCTCCATAGCCTCTGCATCAGCTCCTGTTTCCAGGTTCCTGCCCTATTTAAATTCCTATACTGACTTCCTTCAGTGATGAACAGTGTCTTGAAAGTGTAAGTTGAATAAACCGTTTCTTCTTCAACTTGCTTTTTGGCCATGATGTCTCATCCCAGCAAGTCTGTAAGGCATTTTCTTGATTGATGATTCATGCTGAGGGTCCAGCCCACTGGGAGTGGTACCACCCCTGAACAGGTGGACCTGAATTGTGTAAGAAAGCCAGGTGAGCCAGCCATGAGGAGCAAGTCAGAAAGCAGTGGTCCGTGTCTTCTTCGGTCCCTCACACCAGCTTCCTGCCTTGAGTCCCTGCCTTGACTTCCCTCAATATGATCTGGGAGTTGGAAGATGAAATAAACTCCTCTCTACGCTACTTTTGGTTGGTGTGTTTAATCGAAGCATTAGAAACCAAACTAGGTCACTTTGTTCCACAAAGAAGAAAGAGCTTAAGACCTAACAGCAGGGTATTAAGCCAAGCATGGGTCTGTCAGTGCATAGGCCCCAGCTCAGAAAGTGGCCTTAGCTGGCATTGTTTTTCATATACATTGCCTGGTTCTGCTTCAGTTACCTGATTTCAACTGAAAACATAGGAATCCTAGCCTCAAGAGCTAGTCATAAAGAGCAGACTGATTTCTTAGTAGGGTCCGGGTCTTCCATAGAAGTTCAGCCAGAATCTGACAGACTTTCTGTTAAGGATAGGGAAGGGTGCGTGGGTACACTCATCAGGACAGAGCCTGAGTTATTCTGAAATTTTCCTCCTTAGTCCAAGCCTTGGGGAATTGACTTTGAAAGCAGCATCTTTCATTTATGCTGCTATTGGAGTCCAGAATATTTTATCTTAAAGAATTACCCAAAGTCTGTAATGACTTCACATTTGGACATTTATCATTTACACTTGGTATAAGGGACAGTTATTGGGCTTCAATCATCGCATGATTCTCGTTAATAAATCCCAAAGGCAGCTAAGGGGACTTGAACCTTCTCTAATCACAGATCCCACATGTCCCTGCTATTGTTCAGGTGTACAGATAAAAGTAACGTCACCAAAAGAACGTGACGACATCTCTTGGCAAGTGCATCCTCTTGGAGCTATGACATCATTGGGCAAGGAGACCCAGGTGAAGCAATCTATTAGGAAACATGGAGGAAGAAGAGTCTGTCAGGGCCATACTGTGAAATGCAAATTCGGGTGATGGTACTCAGGTTATAAGTGGCTGGTGCATTATCCCAGGCCGTCTGCAGCTGATCAGCAAAAGAAATACAAAGCAAAGCAACACCCCCTATACACAGTTGAGCAGAGAAACAGTTCAGATCTCCTAGATTCTAAGGCCAAAAGCAGCAAGATATAAAGTGTACATACAGATATCTTAGGGCTTGCTGCGGAAGAGGCATTGTTAACAAATACCCACTTCTTATGTTCTTATCGAGTGCCTTGAAGCTATTCAAAATATAGTCATGGGAGCTAAAAGGCCCAGGCAGTTAGGCTGGTGTGCCCCTGTCTCCACGCAGAGTCATCCCATCATTCAATAGCATTTGCCATTGCCATTTTGTCAATAAAGTAAGGAAAGCATCGGTTTCTAGCATCCTGGATTTTTGTCGAGCCAAGCAACCCCCGTGGTCCATGAAAGGCATGTCAAGGGATCTGACGTCAATGGAAATCATTGCGGCTTCATCATGTGCACAACAGGTGCACAAAATAGACGCTCAAAGTGCTTTCTATTATTTGGCTTTTTTGGAATCAAATCAGAATCAAGAACAATAGTGGCCATTTCAGATAAATTTACTTCTGCGCATTCTTGCAGAGCGAGCAGCTGTAAATGAGGGAAGCAGGGAAGCTGGGGCTGCTAGCTGCTTAGAAGGTGGAGGCAAATACTTCTGTACTATGTATACAAGTATACCCCGTATGTAAAATTTTTGCCTTTCATGTGCGATGATAAAACTAGTTTTCTTTCCAGGATTGCATGATTCATTAATACCACCCTTTAATAATTAAAGAGCCCAACTCTGGAGGCAAGAAGTAGCCAAGATGAAAGTTTGCAGATAATCCATTATTGTTCTCAGACAGTCCTGCTGAAGAGTCCGTGGAGATGCGGTTTAACGATTTAAGTTCGAAAATGGGCTGTTTAATAAAATATCGGGTGTTTGTGTAGTTTTTCTCTCCCAGGCAGCATCTCTTGGGTCAACAGGCATTGTGTTGCTAATGGCAAGGGTGAGTGATGGGCAGTCCTCCCTTGTCCATCATTCCATCCTCTCTATGGCCATTCTGGTGCCTCACCGTTTCTGTTTGTAATTTTGGGCAGGGAGAGGTTGGTTGTCCTTTCCATCCTGTCTCTTAGCACACTCTTTTTTTTTATTAGACATCCACCCAAGTAGGGAGAAGGAGGGAGGCAGGTCCTAGTGAAAGGAGCTGGGTGGAGTGGGATTAAGCTGTTAGCGGAGTACCCTCCTCATGGTTGCCCCATAAAGAACTCATGGCAAAGCACTAATGAGTGATGAGGTGGAGGAGGAGGTGGGCAGAGCCCTGTTTGCATTTCTGTGGCTTGACTTAGGCACAGATTGTTTAGCAGACACTGAAAGGCGCATCGGGCTTCAGACACATAAGCAGTCATTGTCCTTTAGGATCAACCTATGCTCGCTCCTTCAAGTCAAGTCTCGAGTTTCTGCTCTGCAGAGTGTTTCTCACATTTCAATAGTAACATTCAGTGTTGCTCCAACCTCAAGGCTCGACATCTCTCAAAGTTTCAGATCTCACACAGAGACCAATATGCATTTATGTAAAAACTGGCCTCTTCTTTATTTTTTTTTTGTTTTTTTGGTTTTTGTGTTTTGTTTTTTTAAGCCAGATATCTGAACGCCAATGCCCCCAGGTGATGGGAAAAGGGAATAAAGTTGAAGAGCCCTGTTTTTAGGCCTAAAAATGCCAAAGTTGTTGAAAGGGAAATTAAATGCAAAAATTATAACATGCTTTTATGATCGAGTTGGTCCCTCTGCTGAGGTCCAGGCTGCTGCAGGTGGAAACAGAAAGGAAAGCGAAATTGTGAGCTCTGCAGATGGCCTGATAACGGGCTGGGACGGGACATGTGACAAGCAACTCTGGTGTGAGCCTGTATCTGATGCATTGCTCTGTGCTTAACCGGTGTCAAACTAGGCACAGCCAATTTTCTCTTCCATGGGTCCCTTTCTAATGTTCCCCCCTTTTATATTGTGAAGCGGGATGTTTTCTCCCCTCTTAAATGCAGTAGAGTTCTTCTGACAAAAGGAACGTGATGCTGTCAGTGAGGGCCACTTCTGTGTGTTGATTGTCAATTACCCTACTCTGATCATTTCTTCTTCGTGTAAGGTGAGACTCCTATATTATTTCTCTGGAATTAATATCATTTAACTCACCTTAACAAAAACCTTCCCTTCCCGAATCCACCCAGATTCCCAGGCTTCTTTATATTAAACAAGTATGTCGTGCTAGACGTCCTGTCCGACGGTAAGGTTTTAAATACGATTCTTCCTCAAGTGACAGGTTTACAAACTATTTCAGTCCCCCAGCAGGCTGTGTGTCCCCGCAGTTGCCCCTATACTGCCCCTGTGAAAATCGCTCCAGCTTTTGTATCCTGGAATAGGCAAGCTAGGAAGGGTGCAGGCCTGGAAGCCGAGCTGCTGCTCCCTTGATGTAACCAGAGGAAGGGTCTGTACAAGGAGATTCATTTCCAAGGCAGCCCTGGTGAATGCAGTTTCTTCTGTGTTTGATCCATCTTTCCCCCTTTATAAAATGGGCTTGCGTCCTCATGCATAAACCACTAGGTAGAGAAATGAGAAGTCTTTTGCATGAAAAACTAAATCCGAAGGTGTGTAAAGCACTTGACGTTAGAAGTAATTTTTCACTTTCTTTCCATTCGGTTTTTTTTTATTGCTTTCCAGAATGAACCTCAGAAGCCAAAGAAACTTTAAAAAAAAAAAGTAAGAAAGAAAGAAAAAAAAAGGAAAAGAAAAAACCGGGGGGAGGGGGGGGAGACCTCACCGCTTTCAGCCCCAGCCCCAGCTAGACCGACAAGAAAGGGTAGAACGAGACAGTTGCTCGCTGCCGGCTACAGTTCCCACTTTTGTTTCCTGTGGAAATCAACACGGGGCAAATTGAAAGAGTGATTATTTGAAGGCTCCACAGTCTTCCCTTACCCAGCGTCTCCTGGATTTTCATGGAAACTGGGAGCAGGGAACGCAGGGGAGATATCAGGCTTGACAGTTTCGGCTGCGCTCCTTGGCAGCCGGCTCAAAGTTTGAGCTTTTCAAACAAGCTGCGGGCGGAAACCTCTGCTCGTTCTACTTTTGAAACAAAAACGTTAGTTGAGCATCGACTTCACCTTTACCTGTCCCTTTTTGACTTCCTTTTGCTGTGTGATTATTTTAGGGTAGAAAAAAATACCACAGCGGTTCCCATGGGTGGTTATGTGGGGAAATTCAAACTTTGTTCTGTAAATTAACCCTTGAACAATGGATTCCCTCCAAGCACTGCACTAGGCTTATCCAGCCGGAGATTTAGTCCAGTCCTTTTATAAGTCTATTGTTTCTTTTCTTACGGACTTTCTAAAAATAAACCCTGCTCTTTACGAGATTGGGGTGGGGGTGGGGGCTGGAATGCATTAGTTACGATTTGCTCAAAAAAAGAAAAAAAAATCACAAATTTCAAATACTGAAATTGAAAACTAGCATTGTCCTTCCATAGATTAAACTTGTTCTGTGTTGCATTGCTAGTGTAGTTCCGTAGAAAATAAACCCTTTAAAATCACCATATTTAAAGGTTCAGAACAGTATGTTTTCGGACTTTGATCGCCCAGTGCAAGACGATATTTTAACCCAGGATGTTGTCGTTTCATGCAAATACATTTAAAAAGACCAGACTACAGAACACAGCATTAAGCGAGGAAAGAAAATAGTTCTCAGTGTAGTCAGACGGAAACTTCATGGCGACTGTAGTACCCATCATGACTGTCCTCGCCCCATGTCCGATCTTGCATGTCAGTGAATGCTCTCCACAGTGCTTTGAGGGGCCTACTCCCATCCTTATTCTGTAGATGGGAAAACTGAAGCCGGGCTCCGCACTAGTCAGACGCTAATGGATAGAAAGGAATGCAAACCTAGGGTGTTCCAACTCAAAGCTCCTGTCCCTACAAACCATTTCTTTCTAGACCCCCCCCCCCCCACTTACTCACTCCTGGGCGACAGGAGGGTGGCAAACTGCAAACTCTCATCCAGTTCTTGATTGTCATTGTAGGCAAAAAAGAAGGCCCCAAACTGCCAAATGGATGCAGTGGTGGGCACAGGGGATGCTCTCATTGTGATGTGGCAAGATAATTAAGGAGACCCAGCGCTGCTCACAAAAACAGCTCCAGAGAAGCAGGGCTTTGGTCTGCCTTCCCTGCGCCTTGGCATCAGTGGCTGAGAGAGGGAGAGAGAGAGAGAGACAGAGAAAGAAAGAGAGAGAAACTTTTCAAAGGATGAATCTAATATTTCTTAAAATCCAAATTTAATTTATGAGTTGTGCCAATCATAACAATATACACAAAATATATGTACATATGTATATATACATACAAACATTATATATACATATATATGTATATATAATGGGTTGATGAAATATACCTTGCGGATACACAGAACAAAGAGATGCCTTATTTCCTGGATTGGAATGGGTGGTGCTAGATTTTGCACCACTCATATATATGTGTGTGTGTGTGCGTATGTATATATATACATATATGTACAGTTATACCTTATTCATGAAAAATTTGTCCCCAAATCTCCAGCAAATGGATCAAAGTATTGTTGGAGTCAAACCTTACACTTTATGGGTTTTTTCTGTGCTTATACATCTATAATATCCAGTAATTCCAGTTTGACACAGTAAGAAGTTAATATGGGCTTCCACGACTCCTTTGTTGTTTGGTGTCATTATTAATTGAAAAAAAATGATTACATAGCAAAAATACACAAACACTGTGATTCAGATATGATGACACATAGGTACTAAGCAAATAGTGGGTTGATGAGGTATACCCTGTGGATACACAGTTCAAAAGGGTGGTTCATGTTCCTGGATGCGATGGGGCGGTGCTAGATTTTGCTCTGCTTCTTGAAATGGCACACAGTTAAAAATGTATACATTAGTTCAGGAGTTTCCCATTTACTATTTTAAAATGTGGTTGTTGCCTGGGAACCGAAAGTAAAAGAAGCAAAACCTCAGGTTAACAGTGGTGACATCTCCATAAGCATGTCATGTAGCTGATAGTGTCTGCGCCGCAGTGGCTGTGGTCCAGGACAGCACTTTGGCTTGGCAACCACTGCCTTCTTGTTGTATGAGTGAGGGTAAGCTCAGGATCCCTAAGCTAAGGTCTCAAAAATAGGCAACAACGACGAGACTCAAGTTCATAGTGCAATGAGAAGCACTGTGGACGTGTTTGTTGAGTGGAAATACACACACACACGCCTATATCAATATAATGACAGCTGTGCTCATAATGATCTGATGATGTCTGCTCTCTTTCTGTATTAGTCTAATAAAGCAGATCTGGTTTCTCACACTTAACATGGTGATAATCTCAGGCCACCTGAACCTAAAGGCTGCATTCTTCCCACAAAGGGCGACACCTTTCTTTAGATGTGGTAGTGAATTTTCCTTCCTGCACATAGCTTATATGTTCCACTTGAAGATCTTCATCACATATTGGTGATATTAACTGTTACTAGTGAGAGATGAGCATCTATGTACACATACGCAAATGAGCATGTGCGGTCACACATACACACGCACAAGCTCATGAGCTCCATTTAAAGCAGCTCTGTCTGAGCTGAGAAACCAAATAAGGAGAGAAACGATAGACTTGTCAATGAACACCTAGGAAGAATAGATATCAAAAGGTATCAAAAGTTAAAATTAGATCTCTACCTCATAATGTCGCAAGAATATCCGGCAGACAGAAGTGTCTTAAATATGAAAATCAAGGCAGATACTTAAGAAAAGAATGTAGCTCCACCAAGAGCTTTTAAGAGTTTCTTGAGAGCTGACCACAGAGTAGACAGCACTGAGGCACCTTCTCCTTTAAAAGAAACACCAACTCTCTTTCCTGGCCACCCAGTGTCTTGGCTCAGCCTTCTGTGGCACCATGATGATCTTTCATGTCCCTTTTGTCAACGTTTGTCTGTCTGTCTTCCTCTTTCCCTTGTGCGTCCCTGCACTTGTTAGTTTTGTCTGCCTGGTAACTTTATGGGGCAACTGTTCTTCGGTGACACTGCTCAGAGATAGACATTCAGAATATTGTCCTCAGAATTACAGTTCTAGTGCCCGGCAACTACCTATATTTGAATGTAATCACTGGTGGTTTAACTATGTTCTCCCAACCTTGTAACATATTATTCGATTGGCCTCTTTATTTTGGGGCACCAGAAGAATTTCCACGCTATAGTTCAGCTGCATGTTTGGAAAGAGTTTCAAGGAGTGTGAGAGAGGACACAGTACTTAAGAGGACTTGCTGCTGTCAGAGTGGACTGGGGTTGGGTTCCCAGCAATCACACAGTGGCTCACAACCCCCTCTCACTCCAGTTCTGGAGAAGCTGATGTCTTCCACTCCACAGGCTCCTGCATGCATGGGGAATACAGAAACTCATTCAAATACGCAAATGTATACATAAAAATAACAAATTAATTTTTAAAAAAATCTTTAAAATATTCAAGAAGTTTCACCAATGCCTTCCTATATCTAGGCACAGTGGTCAGTCCTGTTAGTGACCTTCATACAAGAACCGGGACTCTCAATATCCCTGCAGACCCCAACCAGAGCCTTATTTCAGAGGACAAAATGTAAAGACCAAGGTATCCTTGTATCTTAGAATTCTACCTCTATATACAAAGATATATTTGGGGTGGGTTTTTTGGTATGTATATAAAAATTTACTTATCAATTTCTAGATATTTTGTCTCTGGTATCAGCTGAATGTACCCGCCACTGCGAGGTTACAAAGTAGAACATTGGAGAATCTTTTATCCCTCTGTCCTGAGCTAGACCTCCCACACAGACTACCCTCACAGGGTCCTGCTGCTGCTGCTGCTGCTGCTAACGGGGAGGAGGAGGAAAGGGAGAAGGAGGATGCCCTTGTTCTTTTCACCCCAGGACCACTTGCTGCCCCAACAATTCAGAACAGTTACTGGGACATAGATTATTTTAATGTTTGTTAAAGAAAAGGTTAAATCAACAGCAATACCACAGCACAAATCAACCAAAGATCATGAAAAAAAAGTGCATGCATACACACACATTAATGCAAGCAAAGCTATTCCTCATTGGAAAGCTAGCATGGATATTTTTGAAGGGTAATGAACCAATATGTTTGTTTTGCTAACAATGAAAGTACAACCAACGTCCATGAGCAGGGATGTGTTCTGGGGTTTATGTGTTGAGGAGAGAGAAAAATCCAGTTTAGAGGAACGGGGCAGTGTTAGAGAAAAGAATTTGTTCAGAAGAAAGCATTTTCAGACTAGGGAGGACAAGCCTGACTCTCATCAGTAGAGCAAGAATTTGAATCTGAAAAAGATGTTGTCAGCATATTGGCTCAAGGCATGACTTGATATAACAAGACATTGACAATGCACAGAACTGCATGAGAATCATCTCTACCATTGCAAGGTCTGAGAGCCCATTACTTCTTACTCCCAGGTAGTGTCTCATTGCATGATCAGACTACAATTTATTCGTGGAAGCAGTGCATGAATATTCAGGCTGTTTCCAGTTTGGGGCTATCAGGGATAAACCCGAATGGACTTCAGTGTAAAAGCTTTTGTGTGTGCATATGTTTCTACTGTTCTTTTATACATAAATTCCAACCAGTAAGTTTGTATCAGAAAACAAATGCTGCTTGCCTCTTTGAAGAAAGCTAACAATGATTCCCCGGGGAATTGTGTGAGGTCACCTTTCTGTCAGCCAAATGGGAGTCCTAGCTGACATCTTTAAGGGTCATTTTAACTGTAGCCACCTTCATGAACGCAGAGATCCTGCTTCTTGATAGCTGGCTCTTGAATAAAGGCCTTTGCATGTAAGGGTCTGTGAGAAACACATTTTAAAGTGCTTGAGTTTCTAAGTATAAATGAGAATTAATAATATAAAAACTATTTTGGGATACAAGCCTTTTTATAATATATACTTCAGAGATATTTTCATATACTTCAGAGATATTTTCTGTCAATTCTGAGAGTTTACGCCGACTCGGTATGTCTTTAAGGAGCAGGCGTTTTTTAATTTTGATCAACTCTAAGTTCGTAGTCTCATTGTTGCAGCTAAGATATCTAATTGTTCCAACACTGTTTTATAAATGTTTCATTGCTCTGATGCATCTAGAACGTAACAGGTATCCCATTATGGGGCATCTACTAATAACATGTCAATAGAGAGCACCCACAAATTACTACAAAAAAATTTCCAAAACTGCATTTTAACTCTTGAAAAGCTTGCGAACACTGTAGATTCAGCCAAATTATGAGAAATTACACGAAACAGTAGCAAACGTATTCACCCAGTTTTTCTCAATGTAGCATTTCAGATCAGCAGTGCACAGCTATTGCCAATTTGTGGGTTATGACCTATTTGTGGGTCAAATGACCCTTTCACAGAGGTCACATATCAGATATCATACATATCAGATTACATTACAATTGGCAATAGTAGTAAAATTACAGTTATAAAGTAGCAATAAAAATAATCTTATGGTTGTAGGTCACCACAACATTAGGAACTGCACTAAAGGTTCCTAGCGTTAGGAAGGTTGAGAACCATTGGTCTAAGACACGCATGAACCATATAGTGAAACAACTGGTCAAGCTTTTTCAGATTTTTTTTTTAAGATGGTGAACACTCATTTGCGGATGTTCTACACAATTTAACCACAAGTGTAGAATCACGTGCTGTGCTCGCTCAAGGAGAGAACAGCTCACCTTGAAGGTCGCTGGGGCAACTTTGCCAGCCAGCCACACCACTATTCTGTTCCCTAATGCAATGGTTTTTGCCATTTCATTTTCAAAAATGTTCTACAAACCGAATCATAAGTTAGCTAATGCTTCTGAGATTGGATTTTTTTTCCCCATTCAAATCCATTCACATTGCTGCAGGTAACAAAAGCTTGCTCTTTTTTGTTACCAAATAGAATTTTCTAGGATGGATGTACCACACCTCATTAAGCCCCACCCCTGTCAAAGGACAGACAGGTTGTCTCCAGTTTGCAGCTCCAATGAGGAAAACTGCTGCAGCATTTTAGGCGCCAGTTTTTGTGTTTTGATTTTTTTCTGTAAACATATTATTTTTTTGTTCAAATGTCTAAACACACAAGCTGGATCATATAACTCTACACGGTTAGGCTCCCCCATACCATGGGCAGACACCTTCCTTTCACTCATGTTCTCTCCAGCACGGGACGGATCTATTTCTTCTGTGCCTTCCCTGGTATTTGGTAATACTGCTGGTTTTGATTTGAGACATTCCTCCAGGTGTGTGGAATTACCTCCTCATGGTTTACATCTGGGTCTCCCGAATGACTGGCGATACCAAGCGACTCCTCCAGGTTATCTGCCGTCTGCATCCTCTTCACTGAACTGTTTCTTCCATTATTTCCATTTGTTTATTTATTTACTTACTTACTTTACCGAATTCCCAATTACATTGTCTGCAAATATTACAGCCCAGTCTGGAGCTCATCTTCGTGTCTTCCCAATCGTGTTTCTTTGCCCACTGTGAGTTTTGTTTCTGAGGTATTCGAATTTACATTGTGGCTCTGACATGGTGTCGAAGAACTCTTCTGAGCCTCAGATGTGGAAGGTTTTCCTTGTACCTTGTTTAGGCTCATGGCTCTTTTTGACTTGATTTTCATGTAAGGTCAAAAAACGTGGGTGAATGTTCTATCATTTTGCACTTTAACCGTGTCACCAGCATTTTGTAAAATGTCAATCTTTCCTCCGAACTATTTTCGTGCATCTTTGCAAAACAGTTATTAGCAAAAGGAAAATCATTCCTCCATCCCACCACCCATCCCTGCCTCCTTCATGGATTATCACCGGATATATCAACTATAAAGCAGGGCAAGCCCCAGGTAGTTGGTCAGTCAAAAACAAATTTCATGCTTTAAGCTTTGTGTACATGTCGGGAGCAGGAGAGCTTTTTGTTTCATTTAGTTTAGTTTTAAAGTTTTCTGTCTTCTTGGGTTTTTTGTTTTAATTTTCATGTTTGATTTGCTTTATGTTTAAGATAGAGAGCAGAGAACAGAGAGACAGAGAGAGAGCATATGAAGTTGGGTGGGGAGGAAGGTGGGGAGAAACTGGGAGGAGTTGGGGGAGGAGAAAATGATCCAAATGTATGGTTTAAAAAATTCTAAAGTAAAAACAATAACAATAAAAATTCTTTTAGGTATACATGCACCGAGCTTTCTATGGTTTCTTTATTTTGTTATGCGTCTTTCTCTGTATTGATTGATACCTTATTGGCTGCAATTACTTCAGTAACATTCTTCCATTTTGTTCTTCTAAAGAATTTCCTTTAGTTTAGGGCCTTGAGTTTCCATATAAATTAAAATCATCTATGTTTGTAGAAACCACTGCCAGAGTTCGATATGGATTACTTTAAGCCAACAGAACAAATTGCAAAGAATTAATATCTAACAGGTCAGGTCTTCCGTTCCATGAAATACTGCGTATGTCTTCATTTAGTTAGGGCTTTGATTTAGCTCACCAGCCATGAATAATTTTCAGCTTTGAAACTTTATATATGCTATGTTAGACCCATAACCATTTCATTTGCTTTATAACAATTATATATAGTGTTTTTAAGGATTCTACTCATTTATTACTATTTCATAAGATTATGACTGGTTTTTCTTCGTTGACTTTGTAAGCTAGAAACTTTCCGAGCCTATGTGCTATTCCTGAAAATTCTGTTGAAGTTATTTTTGTTATTTAGAGAATTATGTCAGCTAGAAAGAGGGAGTCTTGTTCCACTTAGATGCATTTATTGCCTGGCTAGGACTTTCAGCATCATGTTCATTAGCGCTGATGCAAGTCAACTTTCCTTATTTCTGCCCCTGGGAGGAAAAATTCAAACTTTTGCATTCTCTATAAAGACAACTACCAGTTGTTTCAGAGTCCATCCTCACAAAGTTGAAGCTGCCCTCCTTGCCCATTTTCTGAGTTTTAATCATGACTAATATTGGTATTTGTCAAGTGATTTCCTGCATTAACCAATATAACCATATCATTCTTTTTCTTTTAACTTATTGATGTGGTGGATTGCATTGATTGCTTATTGTATGCCGAATCAGCTTCGTACATCTGGAAGGAATGCCGTTTGGTCATGGTACATAATTCTTTGAATGCATTTCTGAGTTTAATGTTTTGTTGTGGCTCTAAATGACTGAGTTCCTGAGAGATGTGGTCTGTTAACTTTTGATCCTCTGTACCTGATATTAAGTACTGATACCAACTTAAAGAAGAGATTGTACTGTGGGACTCCTACTTGACTTCTGAAAAAGTCAATCAATTGGTATTCCTTTTGTTCTCAATACTTTGTTGGGTTCCCAGCAAAATCTTGTGGTGCTGGAGACTTCTTTACTGAGAGCTTTTTAATCTACCAATGCAAAACATTTAGAACTTTATGACCATTTTTGTTGATTTTCATTTGTAGTTTTGAGGCGTTAGTACTTTTTTCATCATTGACATCATCAGCATAACATATTACCATCTGTGTCCTTATGTTTCGTCTTTCTTCTTTCTCATTTTTCTATCTCTTTCTTTTTTGCTTTTTTGTTTCTGTTTTTAATGCCAGGGACTGCCCATGCTAGGCAAGACCTCTACCAGTGAACTATACTGTACCTCAGACCCCTTCCTCCCTTCTTGGCGACTGCAGATTCTTTCTCAGCGTCACTTGTTTACCTCCTGGTGTCAGTGATATCTGTGCCTTCTTATTTTTATTGGGTTTCCTGTACCTACTTTCTTAGTTCATCCTTCTTCTCACTTTCTGTGCTAATATCATTTGCTTTTGCTTCGTGATCTTACTCCCTTCTCTCCTGAAGTTTCCTGCATGTCTTCTTTTTTTTCCCGATTATTCTACTAATCTGTTTTTTTTCTTTTCTAATGTAAGAATTTAGTGTTATGTGTATTTCTTCCAATACTGCTTTACTGATGCCTTGCGAATTTTGAAAGCTTTAATTTTTTAGGTTTATCTTTTAATTTCTTTTAAAACTATATTCATGTACAGATATGCTGGGCAATTTCCAGGATGGTGGAGAATTATAGGTCAGAGAACATATAGCTGCATAATTTCATTTTCAAAACAATAGACTTGTTTGTGACCCAGAACCTGGCTGATCTCTTTAAAAAAGTCCTTGGGTTCTTTTCAGTTTATACTGTTATTAATTTTCTCTATATCCAGGAATATTTTTTGATTATTGAGAGAGCTTTTCAAGTCTGAAATTACAGTTATGTATTATTTATCTTCACTTTGTAGCACTGTCAGTTCTGACTTGTGAGTGAACTTGCATGTAAGTGGTGCTTATGTGTCTGGTGTTAGATCTTATTTGTGCATGGATCCTTTCAATTTTTTGTATATGTGCATGTGTATGCATGTGAGTGATTTATATATGTGTGCAGTATTTGTGCATATGTCTGTGAAGGTATGTTGTGGGTACTTGTGCTTGAGTGTGAAGATCAGATCAATGTCTCACATACAGTCTCATTACCCTCCACCTTATTCTCTTCATTCAGGGTCTCCCTCGGAACCTGGAGCTTTTAGTTTTTTAATTAGGGTGGCAGCCAGTAAGCCTCCACTTACTCAGTCTTTCTGCCTCCACTCCCTCAGTGCTAGGGTTCTAGGCAAGCACAGGACCCCATCTGGCTTGTTACCTAGGTGCTGGGATCTGTATTACAATCCTCACACCTCAACAAACACTCTAAACCACTGAGTCATTTCTCCAGATCCTTTTATCTGTAAACGGAGACTGCTTTTTCATTTTCTGGCCACCCAGACTCTAATAATCACATAAGAACTATGTTAATTACAACAATGGCCAATGACTTAGGCATATTTTTAGCTAGTTCTTGTATCTTAAATGAACTCATTTCTATTAGTCTATAAAGCATCACAAGGCTGTTGCCTATGGGCAAGATTCCAGTGTCTTTCTCCTTCAGGAGCTATGTGGCATCTCACTGACTCCACCTCTTTTTTCCCTGCATTCAGTTTAGTTGAACACTCCTACCTCTATTAGGCCCTGACATAGGTCAAAGCATCTTCTTTATTAACCAGTGGTAATAAAACATATTCATAGAATACAGAGGGGAATCCCACAATAATTATCAGGCAATTTTTTCTTTGCCCTGAAGTCTTTTTACCTTTCATTATTGCAGTCAAAATTGTTTTTTCTTATTCAAATTACTACCTTTTACAACTCAGTCACTTCACCCTTGTATATGCTTTTGTGTCTGAAATGAGTTTCTTGCAGAGAGTATAATGTTGGATCCTTTTTAAAAAAATTACAGTGACAATTTTTATATTTGGATTGGCATCGATAGCCAAGCAGTTATTGATAAGGTAAATATTGATATTAACCCTCGAAAGACTTTTTCTCCATTTTCCTTTTGCTTCTCTATTCTGCCTGATAAAACCTGTGCATTTTCTCAACAAGTTACCATGATTTATTAACAATATCACTCACTATATAACTTTTTGAAATTTTATTATAGGCTGTTTTATTAAAAATAAGTTTTAATGTATGTCAATCATTTTAATGAAATACAAAAAATTAAAATTCTGTCAGTTTGAAACAGTAGCCAGTAGCATTTTTGACTACCTCTAAAATAAAACATGATAAGAAATAGTTTTTTGGCACTAAAAACTTTGGAAAAAAATAAAAGCATCACAGTGAAAAATAAAATTCCTAAAAATAAAATGATAAATCTTTTAAAAAGAATCCATCAAAATGTTGGCAAATTGAAATAGCTATAAAAATGTAGAGGGACATACCATGAATTTGATTGAAAGACTCTAACTAATACTTCTGAGTATTGACATCAATATATTAGTAAAATTTATAACTGTAAAAGATTACTCTATAATAATAAAAGAATAAGAATGACCAAATACATTTAGTACCAGCAAGATAATGAAAAAGGCCTAACTATCTTCTCCATTTAGTTATCTTAAAAATGTAAAAATTAAAATGTGATGCTCATTCCAGAACAGCAAGATGCATACCCAGCAAAGCTTTCAATCACCATAGACAGAGAAAACAAGATATTTTAAGACAAAACCAGGTTTAAATAATACCTATCCAAATTCAGCCCTTACAGAAAGTACTGGAAGGAAAACTCCAACCCAAGGAAGTTAGCTGCACCCATGAAAAGACAAGCAATAGATAACCTCACACCAGCAAATCCAAAGAAGGGAAATACACACACATAATCACCACCAGCAAAACCAAAAATAACAGTAATTAACAATCACTGGTCATTGATATCTCTTAATATCAGAAATAAAATATACAAAGGAGGCATACTTATTATGTAAAATCTTACCATTTAATTAACAATTTTTAAATTATTAACAAAATGGTATGTTTTATTTTCACAAATTTGACTTGAATCTGGTAGAACATGTCCTCATTTTGGTTTATGCTCCTACAGAGGCTAGATCCTACGAGTAATAAATACTTTTCCTCATTTTTTTCTCATATTTATTTAACAATTATATTTTTAGCATAGCCAATTTTTCTGTAACTTCTTTTATAATTATATTATGCTCTTAACTCAGTGTTGGGATTAATGGTTTCCTGTTTTTATTGTTATTTTGTTCTTTGGTATCAACATATGTGGTATAATATAAATTTATGTCTAATTAGAATGATGACAGCACTCTATATATTTCAATATGTGAAGTTAATAAATTATTTATTCAATATTCATAAAAACCCCTTCCTCTTCCATTTGACCTGTTATCCATGCCTTTTATTTATTTTAAAATATATTTTTATATTTATTTACATTTCAGTCATTGATATCTAATTTCACCATAGCATTGTATGAGGCCTGTGAGACTTCTCTGTGTAGAGAATATTGACTTTTGCTTTGATGCTAGTATAACCATGCTACATTCTCACCAGGCACAAGGAATATTTAATATAATTTCTATTACACACCACTGGTTGATTTGGACATTTTCATTAACATTAATTCTGTCTGATCTGACCTGCTAAAGACATAAAGATATGTCTACATCTCTCCCTTCTGTGAATTCTTATTCACCTGTTCCCTGAGTCTCCAAAGCTCTCCAGCCATGTGATATGTAGCCCGTAATTCTAGGATATATTTTTACAAGCATTATGTTCTCTGGCAAATAGGTCAGTGATATTTTAAAGTACCTCTCAATTTTGTGATCTGCCATTTTGCCTATTCAAATGCACACTTCCTGACAGTATCAAGAAACACAGACTTGTGCCCTTTTCATTCCCTGAGTGATGTATTTGGTCCATTTTTGATACTATGACATTTTACTTTTATTTATGGTTTTCATTTGCTTCCTTCTCTTTGAATAAAGTGAACAATAAATCACTTGGTTAAGTTTTTGTAGTTTCAGGTGTGATGATCTTGTTTTAACTGTGCTACTATTCCCCTCACCACTTAACCCCTCTCTTTTTCACTACTGAAGATTGAACCTAGGTTTTTTTTCTATATGCCAGGGAAACACTCTACCACTGAGCTATACAGCTAGTTACACCTATGAGATTCCATTAAGACACACGTGGCCCTGGAGTAATGCATTTCTACCAATGCATTCTCATACCCAGAATGTTTGTCCCACCCTGGGCTCCAATGGATGAGGTCTCGGTATCTAATCTTCAGCCCAAGGAATTTAAAGGATGTTATTTTACATCTGAAGGAAAAACAGATCCTGGGTTTGTAACCTGCTGTAGTGCCTCAGAATTGGGACGATGAACTTCACGTTTTCTATTTGCCTTCCTCTGAAGCATAGGCCTCTCCATGGAATAGAGTGTGAGAGTGTCTTACTCGTGTCTTTTTAAGGCTGTTCAGCAGCACAACACTTAACCTGAGTTTAAAAAGAGACCGCAGCTGTGCTTCCCAGTCACCCAGACCCAGATAATCACACAGAAGCTGTATTCATTACAGCACTGCTTGTCCAACGGCTTAGGTGTATTCCTACCTAGCTCTTCTATCTTAAATTAACCCATTTCTATTCATCTGTGCATCTCCCTGAGGTTGTGGCTTACCAGAATGGTTCTGGCCTCTTCAACACCTATATGGCGTCTCTCTAACTCTTCCTTCTTTCCTTCTCTTCCTTCATTTGGATTTCCCACCCTTCTACAATCTGCCCTGCCACAACCAAAGCGGTTTCTTTATTAACCAATGGTAATAAAACATATTTACAGCATACAGAGGAGAATCCCACATGACTTGAGTTGTTAAAGAGTTGTCTAATGCAATTTTAATTTCCAGAACAATAACTGTCTGCACCTTGCTTCTTGGTATTCTGTTGTTTGATTTCATTGCTATTGTTTCTGTCTTTTGCTCATCTTAATTAGCCTCTGTTTGAGGTCAAGGTTGCTCTTTTCCCAGAAGACACTAATTCTTGAGATTTGATATAACATATAGCATGGAAAGGAAGCTATAAGGTAGCTTCTAAACTGGCAAACTATATCTTGAGCATTTACTTTAAAACACAAATTTCTCAAACTATGAAACTTAAATAACATGTATCTTAATGTATATAAGCTGACTATAAGAACAACCTAAGAAGTCGGGCAGTGGTGAAGCATATCTTTCATCACAGCACTCAGGAGGCAGAGGCAAGCAGATCTCTGTGAGTTCAAGATCAACCTGGCCTACAGAGTTAGTTCCAGGACAGACTCCAAAGCTACAAAGAAACCGTGCCCCCCCCCCCGAAAAAAAAGCAAAAAAGAAAAATAAAGAACGACCTGAGAAAATGGATTTTATATCCTGAATGTGGACCTGACTTATTAATCTTCATTGTTAAATTAATATTTAGGAACTATTTATTTGCTCAGCTTCTTCAGGAAAAGCTTTTATAAACACATAATGCTGTACCCTAAAGGTGAATAAATTCCACAGTGGTGTCAAGGGTAATATTCTCAAACCATCCCAACTACAACTGTTGGTGTGATTTTATATATTTCAATTTCTCCAGAATCATTTCATTGATCCCATTTCCTATGATTTTCAAGGTCTTTCAGGGGGTGTAAATGCATCTTAAGAATATTCCTGACTTATGACCTGTGCAGTTTACAAAGTTAAAGTATCTAGGACCTGGATAGACTGGTATAATTAACTTTCAAAATAGTAGCTGTATCAAAAGTGCTTCTTTATTCTGATAATCTTATGAATTCGGGTCAAAATGGGGCAGACAAGGGTTCCCTTGGATATTTTTTTTTTTTAGAAATGACTATACTTTTTTGAGTCATTTAAAATAACTATCTCTAAACATCACCTAAATAAAATAGTCCATGGTCTTCTTTTCATGCTTGTAACTGAAGCTTAATTTATTCTAGGGTTTTGAACTAAAAAGTAGAAGTTTGAAAAACCATAGTTATAATTGAAAGTTTATTTTCTATCATTAATTCATTCTACAATGGCATGCACCAAATAATGCAACCATAGTAAATTTTCCAAGGAAATTTAGATATCATTTGCCAAACTCTTTTATTTTCAGATGAGGAACCAAGTTCCATAGAACACCAGTGATTTGTGTAAGCAAACAATCACAAATTTTGTAGCATTTATGTTTTAAAACCAAAATAGGATGAAGGCAGAAAGTGGAAGTAAGCTGAGGTACCTGAATTCAAAATCCTTATTGGTTGCTTTCCCTCAAGTAATGGGATAAATTTCTTGAATTCATGCTACTTGCGTGTCTTCTGATTATAGCCTAGTTGATGGTGACTATTTAAGTATATGAAATTCAATACTCCTTTTTTGCTAACATGTATTATTTATTTATTATATATGAACATCATGATGAGTAAAATACACATGAATTGTCATTCAAACCTCATAATCCCACAAGGGAGACAAGACCACTAATCCCACTCCATAAACACTACAAGATTTTCTGTGTATGGAAATTTTAGCACCTTGTGTAAGTCAATACATCTAGGGAGAAAATCTGATCAGAGGGATAATTTCTACATTTGATTCTCAATAGTAACCACAAAGCTTTGTGTAGATCATGGCTAATAAAAAGATTCTCTCATATCTCTTTGCAGTATTTTATGGCCTTCCCTATCTCTTTTTCTTGCTTGCCATACCTACATGTGCACCTACCTCTCTTTACAGGACCAGTACTTGGCTCCCTTGCCATAAATGTCCAGCTCCATTCTTTCTCTCAATGAGTGCAGTATGTCCAACTTACTCTCCTATGCTCCCAGTGGCCAGGGGACTTCCTTATCTGCCCTCTTCTCTTTCCCTGGTCTGTCTCCCACTCTCCCATCAGTTTCACTTAGGAAGCCCTCACTTCATATTATCGGCACTCAGGTTCCCATCCCCTATTTTTCATCTGTTTCCCAAGAACCCATCTAGAGATACCTATGTATCCAAGCCAGGCACTGAAAACCTGGATGTGCTGGAAAGCATTACAGACAGCTGATTTCATTCTTATTTTTCCCTCAGTGGGTCATCAGAGAAGATTCCCAGTACTGCAAATGAATAGTTTGTGGAGAACTTTGGCTTGTAAATTCCACAGACTAAAAGGCTTATTTGTGTAATTGTTGCAAGGAAATGATTACATATTTTCTCTTTCTGACTTTGCAAAACAAAATTGTCAGCTAAGATTCCTTATTGATCCTCAGTATAATTTCATTATTTTTATTGTCACTAGAGATGTACAAAATTAGTATCCATTCCTCTTTGACATTTACCCCAGGCTGCCACTTCCTCTTCCACAGCCCCTGCAAGAGGCAGGTACCGAGAAGCTCATGCTATTGTTCCAACAGGAAAGGTAGGAGCCCATTCACCTTATGGCTTTCCATAGTTCAGTGGTCCTGACCCATGACTGTCCTGTGCAGCTCCCCAGACTCTGTGACAACACAATGTCTCCATCCGTGGATGAGTGATGCTGTCCCAGAGCCCTGTCTGTATTTGGGTGCCTAGTTTCATCTTCCATCTTCCTTATTTTGTATGCAGTCTACCCATCTTTCCATAATTAGCTACGTTTTCCATGACCTCACCTCACTGCAAGAAATTTCTTTCTGGTCCATCAGACCACAGTTACAACAGAGATTAATTTGGTCTTTCGCTATAAATCCACTGGAAACCCATCTCCTCCACTTTGCGTACTGGACCCAGAGCAATGTTCTCCTACTGGAAGTGAGGGGTTTACGTCTCACTTCAAACTTCTCAGTCTCTTCAGCAAGAGCTGATGAGCTCTGGGTGGCTGTTGCCTTTTAATGTTAACATCTTTGGTCAGGAAATCGACCCCCCCCCCCAGTGTTTTCCTCTAGAATGAAATCAGCCACTTGGATAGAATTCTACTCACGCGAATCCTCGTCTCTATACAACACACATGGTAACCCTGACTGGCCACAGTCAGATGGCTGAAGTCAGAGGGGAGCTTATGCTTCATAACTGAATCCAGCTCCTTCCTTGCCTGATAGATGAACAAACTAGATGTGGGAATTGTACAGCCCCTAGGGAGGCCTCTTGTCTTATGTGGCATGGGCTGAGAATATGTGGAAGGGGCCCAATGAGAATAAGAAAGGACACATCTGAGGCTGATGTGCGGAATCATTAGCACTGTCACTCCGAGCTTAGGACAGATAATCAGCTAATTCTGAGTCACAAGTCGGAATACAACCCTGTTTAGTTGTGTTGTTATGCCTATAGTGCCATAAGAAATTATTTAACCGCATCTTTTATAAAAGCTTAGTTTAAATATCAGCTCTTGAGCTTCAAACATGGGTGTAAGGTGTATGAGGATTTAGCGCCCCCCCCAAAGTTACATGCACATCAACATTCAATCAGAGTGTACAGATTAGTCAAAGAAAAATCACAGGAAACTGAACTGGGTAAGATTTAAAAGCAAATTGTAGAGAGAAAATAACCATGTGTGGACAGTGACCCTGGGATGTAGTGACTGATGGTATGGCAGGAGGTGCCATGGAGCCAGGAGCACTGAGAGACAAGAGGGCATCCATATTTACTTTCAGTAATAAGCGGTCACATGTTTACTGGATTTGTCTATGATCTAATGACCAGTTATAACTTCCGTGTGGTGACACATCCCCTATGGCCACGGCTCCCGGTATTTGTCACATGGCTGGACTTTGGGGTTGAAGCAAAGACTAGAACAGTCTGGAATGGTTTCAACCGTGCAGTCTCTGTTTGTTTTTATACTTGGCATCCTGAGGCAAAGACGTGTGTCAGAGAAGACCCCGTCAGTACACTTCTGTAGCCAAGCCAGCAGCCTTGGGAGGGAGGCAGATGCAGGAACTTCCTCATTTATACCTCAGGACTAACGAGGTCCAGTGGGAAGCACCCCAGAAAAGTCAAGATAGGACAGACGCCAGCCGTCTCCCTGTATGCGGCAACAAGGCTGGTAGAGCAGAGGTCCCTACCTCTGTAGCCCACAGTGAGGAAGGAAAAGCCAGGAGAAAATGTACAAAGGTGCCAAAAGAACCAGGTTCCCTGGACACAGGACCAGAAAACCATTTTCTTCATGTTCCAAGTGTGAAGAACACTAGTCAATGACACAATCCCACAGCTCAAGAAAGTGGATTTCCGGTAACCCTTTACCCTGGTGCATTTGAAAATGACCATAGGAATTTCTGTTTGGTTTAGGTAGACTGCCAAGCTGTGGAAATTGATTTACTAAGATACAAACGGTGGGTGTGCATTCTTCAGCTGGTAGACATCATGATAATTGTTTAAAAGTGATACTATTTAGATTTTTGTGCTCTGGAGTTCGTGGGGAAGGGATTACAAAACTATGTATTTTCAATAATGAAAGAGAAGAAGGCTCATCCGGATAGGCGCCGCGCAACTTGTCTCTTCCAGCAGAAAGCCACAGAAAACTTTCCTTCCTGGCTTTGCAAGGCTACATCCTCAGAGGAATACCAATGAGGGACAAAGGCTTAGCTGTGTTGCGGCACCCACAAATGTAAAATCAGTTTGCAGTGGAGTTAAGAACGACTGAAAGCTTTTCTGTTTGAAGAGGAATCTGAAACAATACCTCGTGATGACTAGAAGTTGTCGTGATTGTTCTAATTGATGTTATTCTCGTGTGATCTGGGTTTATTGTGTATTTATGTGCATTTGCTTATCGCAGGTCATGCTTCAGCCCGAGCTTTCCGCTCCATTCACACATGAAGCTAACAAATCAATCATGGCATGTATGTATATTTCTCAGCCCCGCTTGTTTATGTCAGATGGGCCTGCCATATGTAGTCTCTATACATTTTATGCCCACATGTTTATATCACACAGATAATCCATCTGAGATTGATTTCCACTTTACTTTTAAGTCCCCGGGACTGACAGTGAAAATATCCATCCTGAAATCCAAGCTGAAGTTGTGATTTTTGCCATAGAAGAACAAAAAATAAAAGCTATTCTTTTTTCTCTTATAACTCGGTTATGGATCCATTTAAAGTAATGTTCCTGTGGCTCGTGACTAAATTGTGCTGGGGAAGAAAGTTGCCATCGGGGTGCTGCAGTTCTCCAGTTTCACACCAGGCATTCCCTCTTGCTGCCTCCCCCCACCCCCCAGCAGCACTAAAAGCAAAAAGATGGTGTGAGGGAAACACAAAGACGGTCCCTTGCAGAGAAACACACCCTGACATCAAGCATCTCCGTCAGGGCTGACAGAGAAATGGCATGTTCAATTTTCACTTTATTTACAAACAATCAACATCTTACGCACACGTGCCTATCTAACTTTCATATCCCTGGACCCCCAAAAAAACCCGGGCTAGGAGAACAGCAAATACGCAAGAAGCTAGGGGACGCGCTGGTGCTTCCTCGAGCGCCTTTCCAAATGTACAATCCACAGATACACAGCAGGGAAACGTGCCTCTCCGAGCGTCAAAACACCACGGTGTTAATTCATATTTATATGCAGCTGTGCACGGCCCTTTCCGTGCCTCAGCACCTTTCCTGTCCACAGAGGGGCGCCGATTGAAGTTGGCATGCCAGAATTCAGAGGTCTGATATTTTTGTCCCCTAAATAATTTTCTCACATGAACCCGGGAGAAATCTCTCTTATGTGTGTGTGGCCTTTAGACGTTCAGAGGCATAGACATGTAGGAAGAACAAAGTGCATCCTTTAAGAGCTGGAGCCCTTAGAAGTTGCCCTACCCTTGTGTTTTCCTTACTAAAGCAGCCAAATGGGAACCTCACCCACAGTGATGGTTCGTAAGCAAATCTTATGGAGAATGAGGGAGGACTGCATTGTGCAGAAGAGTCTAAAAAACCTGCCAAAGCTATTAGGGTCTATTGTGTCATTCCAGCTGCTATACAGGCATCCTTCATCCATGTGTCAAAAATGCTTACTAAGTTTTTCTCCTAGCAGAAAATAAGCCATAACTACACAATAGCCTTTGTCTGCTTTGAGGCTGGCTAATGCACACACCAGGACCACAGGTACCCTTGTTTCTGCACCTAAACCTTCAACTCACATGTTATTCTTCCTGAGTGTCACACAAGCGAACTCAGAGGGGCCAGAAAGAGCTCTGTGCTGGGACCCTCCTTGATCAGACCTCGGTATCCAGTGCTCCGAGAATGCCTCCACTACTCCTCACAAGTCTGTGCCCCCAGGATTCTCTGGAAGCCTCCCACATATTGAGGTTCATGCACTACCTGAATAATAACAGCCTGAAGCTTCCACGGTGATTCAGACGTTTACCTACAATTAGAGGCATCAATGAGGCTGGTGACTTTACAAACACAGGTAGGAAGCAAAAAGATGAATGAACAAATAAACAAACAAAACATAATCCAAGGAAGATGCTTTGTTATCGAAAGAAAAATAACCAGAGCTAGGAAAAATTACCCAAACCGTCTAAAAATAGCAACATTCCCACACAGAGACAGAGGTCCCCAGGGGCAGCACGGTACAAACAGGACTAGAACAACCAGACTTTTTTTTCATATGAAATTGCATAATTCCTGGACCAGTCAATACAAAGGCCCAGTTCTCCAAGCTCCTTTCACGGGGCTCTTCATGATAGGAGCCCCAGTCCTTTCTCTACTACAGAGCAGACTAGTCAAGACTAGACGGTTTCTAAATAGAAAAGGCTGGTTTTGTCTCACAGTTCAGCAGATTGGGAAATCCAAAGGCACGGTGTCTGCATCTTCCTGGTTTCTGTCAAGGACCTCAAGGTACTCTGACTTAAGGAAGCTCATGAGAGGGCAGGAGGTATTCCTGGAAGATCGAAGAACACTGAGCAGACTAAGCAGTTTCCCAAAACCTGTGCTCAAGACAACCCAGCCATCCTTGTGGGAACAGCATTCATTCTTTCATGAGAATGGACTCCTAACTCAAACCTCCTAAAGGCCCCATGATGACATAGAGGACCAAGCCGCAGCATGAGTTTTGTTAGGGACAAAAAATATTTAAGCAATAGTTTCATGTCACACTCCCCCACCACACTTACACAGTTTTTCAATAGAAAAAATAATTAATGAAATTCAACAAAAAATTAATTACGCAAATTGAGTAATATGGTAACATATATAAAAATTAATTATGTACACTAAAACCCTTGAAAGAAATGATCAGTAGAAAGATACATGCACATTTTCCTCCCTATGACCTGAGATATTCTCTTTCTAAGCTTGGCCCATAGTAGTCTCCCAACAGAGTCGAAGCCCTGCTTTGACATTTGGAAGCAAGCTTCTGTCTTCTCTTGTGCTTGTGATCAGTGTGGTTCACATGACATTGCAAAAGCATCTCTCAGTGTGTGTGTTCCTTTAAATATAAAACTATCCTACTTCTGGCCTGTGGTCCTCAGCTAAATTTCTACAAGTCCAGTCTTTTACTCTGAAATCCTTTGAGTGTGGGGAATCTGCCTTGGGAGTAGCAAACAGGTCGAAGTCCCCTAAGGAGACAAGACTGTGCCTGTATCTGCATCTGAGTGTGAGGGAATGGAAGCAGGAAGCCCAGAGCACTGTTAGTAGCTGTGGACACAAGTTTGCCTTCGCACTACCTATGTGGAATTTCAGCATTGTTTTTAAATAGGTTATTTTTCGAAAAGCTATCCTACTATGATCTGTACAGCAGGAACGTGCTTGCCTCTCTTACGACTTACTCTCATTGACCATACTTAATGACCAGGCAGAAACATCGAGGGAAATACAAAGAGATAGCACAGCATTACAGGAGCTTTTTAGATCATTTTGCTGCTTTCATGTTAGAGGGTTGATTTATGTGAATCACGATCACAGGAAGTTAGAAGATTGTAGCATACCACCAGAGATTCCGAGATGAGTTCTGTCTGGAATGGAACCATCCAGGTCTGTGGGTTTCTAGGTGGATTTGGGGTGCTGCCGAAGTGATATGCAGGGTGCCTCCAGTGCAGAGAGCTAAATGAGTCATTATGAAACTTCCATTACTGCAGCTTCGACTAATGGCTCGATGAAAGGATGTATCAAGGGCTACAAATGTGGTGGCCAATGAGAGAGTAGAAAAATAATGAGGTGAGTTTGTCCAATCTTTAGGTAGATAAAATTCTAATAAGCTTCAGTAGGGGGTAAGTGTTTGGGATTGGATGTTGGCTGGTTCCAGGTGTGAAGGGTTTTCTACAGCCTAACTGAAATGGGAAGAGAAAGAGGGGGTAAGGGAGAAGGGAGGGAAGGAAAGAGAGAGAGAGAGAGAGAGAGAGAGAGAGAGAGAGAGAGAGAGAGAGAGAGAAATTACCATGCTTTCCTGGAGAGCATGTTTCCATGTTCTTGTCATGTGCTTGTTTAGACACTACCAAGCGTTATGTTTCTGCAAAACACTTCAGAGTCTGATGGAAGCTGTGCATGCCACGAGTCATGACGCAGTACACTGAACTCTCTAATAACAGATGTAATAAATGTATTTTGACATGTGCTTAAGATGCATTTCTTCTCTTGACACTATGATGTAAAGATGTACAATAGGAAACCCTCAGCCATATAGATCTGTTTTCATCCACACAGATCCCCAAAGCAAGGAAGGTGGAGTGAAAAGAAAATCAAATGACACGTTAGGCTGCAGTCATTGGAGAAGACTTGATTTATACCCCACTTAATCAAGGTATTAAATTCAACATCAGCCATCTCTAGAGAAGGTGCCTATTCAATCCCATGCTTTGCCCCTAGCCATCTCTAACATCTGCTGGTGTTAAATTCTTCCTAACATTTAACCTAGATCTGCCTTACTACTGTAACCCCACTACTTCTTGTTTTATCCCCACTGACGTGGGAGAATAATTGCCCCCTTCCTCTTTATAAAACCTCTTTACATGAGTAAAATGGATATTACGTGTCCCTCTGCGTTTCTTTTCTGAGAATTGGATGTGTCCAGTTCTCTAAACATTTTCTCAACCTTTTATGAGAAGTTACCCCTCATGAGTTAGCTCTTTCTGTGAAAGGCGGGATGCCCCAAACCCAGGATCCAAACAAGGTATGTCCACATCAAGTCAAACGGGGTTACCAAGCAAGGTCTATTCATGAGTGCCTCTTAGCATACCATAGCCAGGGCAGTTCGGTTTTTCTTGGCTGTCTTCTCCTAGACTGGCATTTTATTGCATCCTAAACTGCAAGCATCACCTGGAGAGGGTGATTAATTGCCTTTCTCTGTGTGGCCCTCCCAGCCCTCTCAGCAGGGTTGTCCTTTCTGGAATCATTCCATGAGCTGAACCCTTGGTTTCTTACCAGGCTTCTTCAAACAAGGCTCTTGTGCTGAGTGGTAAGCTTCAGTTTCCATATTAGAGGCTAAAGAAACTCACTTGGTGTACCTTCCCATAGTGTCTAGTTTTCGTTTTTAACGATTATTTTGAGTTCACAGCAAAATTGAGCAAAAGGCACAAGGATTTCCCATGCCTGCTGTGCACACACTTGCACACATATATGCGTGCATGCCTGTGCAGACACGTATGCATACACAACCACCAGCACCCCACCAAGATAGAAGCCAGTGCCACAAGTTGGGGTTAAATACTGCTCTTGGTACTTTTGATTGTGTGGCTTTTGACAACCATGTGAGAACATGTGCCCACCCTGTTCCACATAGCATGGCTGAACATCCTTTGGCGTCACCAAATTCTTCTTCCAATTACCCCAAGCAGTCACTGCTCACTTTCCTATCATCATGGTTTCTGCTCTTCCTGAACTTCATATGTGAGGGATTATAAATTATGTAGTCATTTATGGGGATGAGTTTTTTAGTTCTCAAACATGAATAAGTTAATATCATTTCCAGAAACATCTAGTGCCTGGATCATACTGGAGTTGGTCTTGGGACAGACTAACCCTCCCCCGGAAATCATTCTCTCTCTCTCTCTCTCTCTCTCTCTCTCTCTCTCTCTCTCTCTCTCTCTCTTTCTCTCTCTCTCTCTCATTTTTATTAGTTCTTTGAGAACGTCTCACAATGCCTTTGGATCATATTTACCCCTCTCTGACTTCCTTCTAGATCTCCTAGATCCCCCTTTGCTACCAATTTAGTGTCTTTTTTTTCCTCTTCACAAGTACAGTTTCTGCTGTCCATATAGTCTTGGGTGTGTGGCTTTTGCTGGAGAGTGGTCTACACCGGCGAGTGCACCTCTAAGGAAACCCGGCTCTTCCTCCCTCCATAGCCGTTACATGCTAATAGCTCAATGGGTTGGAAAAGGATATTCAAGCCTTTATCATAATTATTGGCATGAAGGCTAAAGGGCCATTGTGCAGGATGAAACCTTGAATGTTCAAGACACAATACATAATGTGAATTGACAAATATCAATAGTAGCGAGTCCCACAGAGCAGACCCAGAACAGGGTTGTTGGATTTCAGAGCCTGGGAGTGCTTTTGGAAGAAGCCTGTAGTCTGCTGCTATTCACCTCTTTGAATTTATAAACCTTTGGTTCCTGGTCTTTCAAGGCAGCATGAGAAAAATACAAACATTTTAGTGACAGATGAAGAAACAGACGAAACATGAGGACGATAATGACGACGAGAGGCGCCGTTCTCCAAGCGCTTCCTGAGCACTGCCCGTGGTTTTCCACCTTCAGCCCCGCTGCCCAGCTCCTGAAATAGACGGTCGCCATTGTTGCTTTCCACACTGCCAGGAGCTTCCCGTCTCTGAACTGACGCTTTTTTGCAATTTGAGTATAAAAGGTGTTTGTGTCTCATAAGTCATGATTTAAATGAACTTTACAAAGTGTTGAAGCCTGTGCTCTACATAATGGATTCTCTTTGCCATCTGTCAAAGAAAAATGGCAATACCCAGAAAAGCATGTGTTAAGTATATCTAACAATCACAGATGTAGCTAAAAAAGGGGGGGGGGGGGGAATGAAAATAATTATAAAAGGATGAGGTATGATTTTTCTCTAAAATTTATGATAAAAAATTGTTACTCTTTTATAAATTGTTTTTGTGCAAAGAGAAGAAAGGGCCTACTGAGGATCTTCTGTGCATAGTATGGCCTTTGGGATTGTAACCTCGCGGCAGCTGTGCTTACCTGCATGGACCCACTCAACTGCAAGCAGTCAGCGTTCCACTGCAGATAGGAGGGGGGCATGAGACCCCCCAACCCTAGCAGAAGAGCTGTTGCCAATTGATGACTGCTGGGGAAAGAAGACCAAACTGTCTGTGGGGACGTGCCTGCTGGTAGGGGCCCAGGTTGCAATGGATGGCCCCACACGCATGCGCACACAGTGGGCTCTAATGAGACTCTGTAGGGTAAAGAGGTAGAGTTGGGAACGAGGAAAGGAGATGGATTGGGAAAGGATCCAGGAAGAGCTGAAGGCAGGATGCTTGGGGATTTTGATCAAAATATAGATTTTCATCAAAAAAAGAATAAATGAAAATAAAAATATTAAAATACAGGAGAAATAACTTGTTCTCAGTGATATTCTCAGTATTCAGAAAGGGTGATAATTCATCTTTTGTTGTTTTTTTAAAAAAATTTTATTTATTTAAAAGTTTTTTTTTTCATTTTACATACCAACCACAGTTCCCCCTCCTTCCCCTTCTCCTCCTTCTCCTTAACTTTCCCCCCACCCAACCCTGTATCCACTGCTCAGAAAGCATAAGGCCTCCTATGGGAAGTCAACAAAAGTCTGACACGTCAAGTTGAGGCAGAACCAATCTTCTTCCTCCTGTACCAGGGCTGAGCAAGGTATCCCTCCACAGGAACTGGGCTCCAAAAAGACAGTTGATGCACTAGGGATAAATTCTGGTCCTACTGCCAGTGGATCCACACACTGCCCAAGTCACAGAACTGTCCCCCACATTAAGAAGGCCTAGTTTGGTCCTATGCAGGCTCCCCAACTATCAGTCTAGAGTCAATGAGCTCCCACTAGCTCAGGTCAACTGTCTCTGTGGGTTTCCCCATCATGATCTTGACCTTTTTGCTGATATAATCACTCCTTCCTCTCTTAAACTGGACTAGGAGAACTCAGCCTCATGCTTAGCTGTGGAACACTGCATCTGCTTCCAGATTACTGGCTCAAGGTTCTATGATGACAATTAGGGTAGTCATCAATCTGATTACAGGAGAAGGCCAGTTCATGTACCCTCTCCGCTATTGCTAGGAGTCTTAGCTGGGGTCATCCTTGTGGATTCATGGGAATTTCCCTAGCACCAGATTTCTCCCTAATCCTATAATAACTCACTCTATCAAAATATCTTTTTCCTTGCTATCCCTCTCTGTCCCTACCCCAACTCAACCATCTCCTTCCCTCATATTCTCCTCTCCGCTCCCCTTCACCCTTTCCTCCTGTCCCCATTCCCAATTCATTCCGGAGATCTTCTCTATTTCCTCTTCCCTGGGGCATCCATACATATCTCTTTTAGGGTCCTTCTTGTTACCTAGCTTCTCAGGGCTTCTGGAGTGCAGCCTGGTTATCCTTTTCATTACATCTAATATCCACTTATGAGTGAGTACATATTGTGTTTGTCTTTTTGGGTCTGGGTTATTGCACTCAGGATGTTTTTTTTTCTAGTTCCATTTGCCTGCAAATTTCAAAATGTTATTAATTTTTACCACTGAGTAATACTTCACTGTGTAAATGTATCACATTTTCTTTATCGGTTTTTTGGGTGAGGGGCATCTAGGTTGTTCCAGGTTCTGGCTATTACAAGCAATGCTGCTATGAACATAGTTGAGCTTACGTCTTTGTGGTATGGTTGAGCGTCCTTTGGGTAGATGCCCCAAAGTGGTATTGCTAGGTCTTGAGGTAAATTGATTCCCAACTTTCTGAGAAACTGCCATTCTGATTTCAAAGTGGCTGTGCCAGTTTGTATTCCCAACAGCAGCAAAGCAATGTTCAAAAGGGGCAACATTTAAATGAAGTCAAGATAAAAATACAGAGTCCCGAGTCTTACTACCCTCCCTCCATCAACCATTCCAGACGGAACTCTGTATTTACTCATTTCAGGGTTCAACAATTCTATTCCACAGCCTCAGAAAATGGCGAAGCCTCTACAGTCAACCATGGCTCTTAATTTTACGATCTTTCAGTAGTTGCAGTTTGGAGCTTACAAACAATATTTGTATGCACACACACACACATACAGACTCCTTACGCTCCTTTTATGCAAAAATAGAATGTGAAATCGCCTTTTAAATTACAGAGTTATAACCAAAAATATAAAGAGTTCCAAGCCCACCCAGCCACAGCCTCTGACTCCACAGAGCAGACAGGCAGCCCTTGTATCCCTCTGAGCTCTCCACCACAGAATCTGCACGCACCATAAAATGAATGTTTTCAAGGGCCGACTTGGGGAGAAATATTCTGGGCAGCCATAAATAACTCGGAATTTTTACCTAGTGGTTTTGAAGAGTGTCAATGTAGGTAAGATAAAGCAGTGTTACAATTAGAATCCAAGCAATTCCTGGCTGCCCAGCATAACGTTCTCTAGCAGGACACACCACAAGGGAGAGACAAGGAAATAGGCACAGCTGCTTGGGAATGTCTGACTCCCCTTGATATCTGGGAAGAGACTCCAATCTCGAAGCCAAGCTAATGTCTCAAGGAAACTATAGCACACCAAAGTATCTATTCTTATTTTCTTCTTGTAGTGCTGGGGATCAGACCTGCAGCCACAGACAGGCTATGCTTGCCTGAGCTATGTACTCCCCTGGTCCCCACACCCACTCTTTAATATAACTTTTCTTTTTCAAACTAGTACTAACCCCAATATCGTACATACACACATCCTTTTCTAAAGCTCGTTTTCGTGTATCTCACATTGGCACCTGGGTGCAATGCTTCTTATTCCTCAGAGACGCACAAGTTCAGAGTATTTTATTAGTCCAAAATATTGATCTGTATAGTATATATGATATACACATGTTAAAAACTAGTCCTTAAAAACACCCATTTTTTTTCCTGATAATTTCTTCTGCTAATAGAATGCAATGTTCAAAGAACAAATTTCTTCTCCAGATCCTGAGAATGCTGGCTCTTGGTTGCTTCTGAACACTGCTTTGCTCTGAGTCTCCTAATATCTCACAAAACAAGCAGGGAAATGGGCCAGCCTGTGCTGTGATGTGACTCATTAGTGAGTTATCTTTCTCCACGCTCCTCTCCTCTCCTCACTGGAAAGTGTTACACAAGCCCAGGTAGACATTATTCCTCGGTCACTGAGAAAAGAACTGTGGCTCCTCATCAGCCTTCTCCTCACACCAGTGAATCTCCAGAAAACTCGCCTCCTCCCGTCTTTAAAGATAGGATGCAAATTCGGGTGAGATGTAAAAAGGCCTTTTCCTTGTGGCAGCTGCCTTGCATGCAATGTGGTTTCAGTTCTCGGAGCAATGGAATCGCTTGCAGGTTTCTTTCTTTCTCTTTCTTTTCATGTATCTCTGTTCAGTGTGTTGGTGTAACTGAGCTAAATGCCAAGGCAGCCCCTGCTGTGTGTGGTCCGCCACCTGCCACCATCCCTTGGCCATAGAGATTCCAGCTATTTAACTTTGGATATGACATTTCTGCGCGGTTCTTCCGAGATAGCAAGGTATGTCAATCACCAGGAGCGCTGCCAATGGCAGTGTCAATGGCGTTGAATTTCCCATTGATGCTGGGGTGACAGGGCTATCTCTTTGACTTCTCTGGCTGGTAGCTCTCATATCACTCAGAAAAGTTTATTTCCCAAGGAATTTTCTTTGTGATATCAAACTCAACGTGACCTTCCTTTTGTAGTCTTGGGGACCACCCACTGTTTTATCGCCTGGACGCTCTTCTTAGTTGACTCGTGGAACACTGGGCTCCTGTGATCTCCTCCAGGCGGACCTTGAAACTCAGGGAGAAGGCTGAGGAGAATGGTCTGGTTTCCATGTTTGGGAACACCAGTGAAGCATGATTAATAAAAGCTCAGAGACAGAAATTGCAGTTCAACCTGAAGGTCAGAAAAGCAAAGCAGCCAGCCACTGGCTCCTACCTCTACCTCAGTACTAAATGGTGATCCTGCCTCCAGGAATCTCAGAATGAGACTGTGACTGAGAGCTGTCTCCTCCTGTTTTATAATCCTCTCTAATTATAGGATTAAGGGCATGCACCACTACCACCTGGTTTCTATGCCAAATTAGTGTGACTACTGGGATTAAAGGTGTGTGTCATTGCTGCCTGGTCTGTGAGGCTGGCCAGTGTGGTGTTTTACTTTTCTGATCCTTAGGCAAGCTTTATTTATTAAAATACAAATGAAATGCCACTAGGAATAGATTGGAAAGTAACCTTCAAACTATGAATTCTAAAAAAAACAAAAACAAAAAAACATGTGTTCATACCAATAGAGAGGGTTCTCCAGTGATCAATATAACAGTGAAGTTTTGTGAAATGGCGTGTGTATTGTGAACTCTAAAATGACTGGATACACTTTTGTGGCTACCTCCCACATGACTATGTTTCTCTGTGTGTCACTTGCACATAACAGGTAACTGTACCTGAAAGACATGGCTGTGGTTGGCAATAGGCCAGTTACTGAGGAGAGAAAGAATATCTGAATAAAATTCATGTCTCCTTCATATTTGCACATCCTTTAGCCTTAGGCACCCTGAATATTTTTATTCCACACAGGTAGCCCGCAAATTCTCGTCTGAAGGAGTGAGAGATGTTATTGTTATCCAAGGGAAGGCAGTACTTGGGAAGAAGCAGGAGACGGCTGGAAGGGAGCTTTCTCATTGTCCCTCCTGTCCCCCACACCTGATTGAGAAGGAAGGATGCCTAGCAGGCCACCCCAGCTAGCCTCCTGTCCTGGCAGAATATCTAAGAGCAGCGAACAGCTGCCTTCCACCACCTGGCCAGCTCTCACCTCAGAAAGAAAAAGGCAGAGCTTGTCTAATAATAAAACATACTGTCCTGGAAGGAACTCGCATTTTCCTCTGCCTGGGCCAGACTAGGCTGTAGACTAGCTCAGGCATGGCTGTCCTCACCCAGGGCCATGGCAAAGGTCTCCAAGCACTTCTAAAATCCATAAGCGAAGATTTGGAAAATCCCTATGTTCCTCAGACTAACCATATTTCCTGTCTTCAAAAGAGGAATGCATCAATTAGCTTCTTGTCCCTATGATAAAATGCTTGAGACAATCAGCTTTAAAAGAAAAAAAAAAAGATTATTTTCAGGTTCTAGTCCACGGTGGGTTAAGCCTGCTATTTTGGTGGGCATAACACATCACAGGAGGGCAGCAGCTGGTAGAGCCAGAAACCAAAACAATGGGAAATCCTCTTGAAAGGTGTGCCTTCACAGATCTGAAACCCTCTAGCATCCAGGATCTAGGGACCCTACCTTCTAACCCACGGGACTTTGGAGAACATCTGCTATTCCAGACTGGTTCTCAGAGTTCTCAGCCAGCACTCTGGCCATCTTTGGGCCTCATTGAATGTGTTGCTAGTGCGAAGTCAGTTTTTCAGTATTTGATTTTCTGACTCGTATTTTGGTCTGGCGGTTTAGGGTGTCCACGAAAAACCCCACTTTCCCCTCATGCCTTGGCAGCTATAAAAAAAACTCAGGAGAGACCAAGATGCAAATGAAAAGAACCAGCTGTAGCGTCACTTCTAAGCTGATGATTTAAGAATCTGGTTTACCTCCTGTCCACACCTGGTCCTTCCCAGTCTGAATCCCACACAGGCATCGCCCGCTACCGTTGTCCTCAGGGCCGTTTCCCAAACTCTGCCCACATACATCATGCCTGTCCAACCCAGAAGGAAGGTGGAAATGTTTCTCCTTTATTTTTCCTACACTGGAAAAGTGAAGGAAAAGTTCCTTCTCTCCAGGCGAAGACATAAAATGGAAACTAATGAGTACAAGCAACATGCTTACTGAGTGCCTCCCGACTTTTTTCCCTTCATTGTATGCCTGACTTTTAAAACCGTGGTCAAATATGAAAATGACTAGTATGTTCAGATTCTAAGGTGTTTATTTCTAAACAAAATGAAATAGTCTCCCTGCCAGTCTGGAAATGATACTCCGCTTATAAGAAACGCCTGCCAGTTCTTTGGCAGAAGCCCTGGGAGAAAAACTGCAAGTACAGACAAAGCTCCTTGAACAAGTAGACCCACTGTGTGGGTTCCTGAGTAAGCAAACCTACTGTGCAGGCTCTTGCGCAAGCAAAACTTCCACATTTCGCCCCCCCCCCCCCCGTGCAAGCAAAACTTCCACACTTCGGCCCTTCCCCTGTGCAAGCAAAACTTCCACACTTCAGCCCTCCCCTCTCCTCCTTCCCTCCTCTCCTCACTGTCTTCACAGGCCTTTGATTTCCACTAGCAATGTAGCTTCATAAAGCAACAGATCACACTCTACCCTCACTTTACCTGGAAACTCCCGTGGTAATGGTTGGTGTACAAGACGTCCGTGTTGCTTCCCACCAGTGCCTACACGGATCCAGCTGGGGGTAGACTGACGGGCAAGCAAACAGAGGCGTGAGCAGGCTGTATGTAGAAGAGATGACTTGGCCCATGCACTTCAGGTGTTCAGTGCAATGCATGGAATGACACATGGAATGCCATGCAATATTATTCCTGAGGGTTCTGTGAGCTCCACGGTAATACACATGGGAAAATGGTGAGCCTTGAGAAACCACAGCTACATTGTGATAAAATGTTACTGCTCTTATTTGCAGGTCTTGTGGGAGCGGAAGTTACTGGTGTTACATTTATCATCATCACCATCATTAGTATATATGCTGCGCACCTCTGCAATAAGCTAGGTCCTGGGAACATGTGGACTGACATGACGCCAGCAGGACAGCAGACAGTACAAAGGGCGAGGTGGTTTAGATCAGCCTACGGCCAGAGAAGCACCTCGGGGCAGCAATGGCTTTGTGGAGGGATGCTGATGCTGATGAGAGGGATCCTGGCAGAGGGAAGCATCAGCAGCATTTAGCCAGAAGCAGAGACGATGGTTTGGGAGAATGGGCAACATGAGTGTAGAGAGTACCACTATGGTGGAAGAAGCAGATTCTGAGATGTACACTGTTAACTGAGTTTTTTGTACTGCCTGGTTCAGGCAGTTGTTAAGTCACAAACAAATCACACAGATGCCTCCATAAATTATAAACTAATTGGCCTATTAGCTCAGGCTTCTTATTAACTCTTATAACGTATATTTGGAACTTAATGGCTACCGGACCAGTTGGGACAGAAACCTAAGTCAACAAATGGTGCCCATCTTGTGGGCAACTGCATTCACCTAAAGCCTGAAAGAGCTTGGGAAGTAATTAGACATAAAAAGAAAAATAGAGTTAAGCATGGTTTATTGATAGCAGCATTTTCTCAGGTGGGCTTTGTTTGTTAGAGGCAAATGTGTCTCATTTAAGAGAGGCTTCCTGACACAGCTTTTGCTGCAAAAGTTCTGCAGCTCTTTTAAGAGGCCCTGCCACAAAACACTTAAATGGTGTTTATGAATTACTGAAAGCATGCTTCTTGGTGGTGGCAGGGACCTTGAAACACCATAGAGTTGTGGCAATAAACATGGCTCCAGCCAGTACCTCTGCCATGAGGCTAGAATCTCAGAAAGCTAAGGAATGGTGTGGATCCAGCCATGAAAGCCACAGCTTTAAGCCTAGCTGTATTGCTTAGCAAATTAAAGACTCATGTGGTCAGAAAAAGAGAGATACAGTAAAGATAGTTTCAGACAAAAAAGTCTCTAAACAGTTTACAGTGTGTTTAAAAATATATGTAGAAAAAAAGGACTAGAGTCCTTAAAAGAAAAAAAGAGAGTAGTTGCGTGTGATGGCACACACATTTAATCCCAACACTTGGGAGGCAGAGGTAGGCAGATCTCTGTGAGTTCAAGGACAACCTGGTCTACAGAGTGAATTTCAGGACAGCCAAAGATACACAGAGAAACCCTGACTCAAAAAGCCAAAAATTAAAAATAAAACTAAAAGAAATAGAGGTTAAAATAAAGCCTCGTAAAGATGAAAAATACAGAGAGTCTGGATACTGTATGTTATTGTGTTGTCTTTAAATTGTTTGATGACTGGTGAAGGAGAAAAAGCTGCTAAAAGACATTTGATTATAAATGCTGCTAACTTAATCATGCATATTGATTTAATCTCATATATATGTATAAATATATACATATATATCAAAAGGTATGTTACTTTGGAGAAGAGGTTTTGCTTTTGTCTCCACAGGAAGTGAGGAACTTTAGATTCATTCTATATTAAGAAAAATCAGATGTGGCCAAGGAACACACCCCTGAGAAATCTCTGATAGGAGGAATGGCCCAGATGTCTGAGTTCTGCATCCAGAACAGTTCAAAGACTGATGCCTGAAATGATCAAGCATCACAGGATACTACAGTCAGGATTTGACCATAATTCTAAATTTTCTTTAGGTCCCCATAAGATTATCAGTGCCCCCAGTCAGCAGGAAGTAGCCTGGAAAACTACACCCACATTCCCCCCAAAAAATGGATTACGGATGTTTACCTTTGTTTAGAATGTTGATAACAAGTTGTTACAGATAATGGTCAGTAGAAAAGCTAAACAAAAGAGTTTGATTCAGAGTTCTTGTTTAAAACAATGGGAGGGGAGTGCTGTGGAAAAACGGTCTGTACCCTGTCATTTATATTTTAATAAATGCTGATTGGCCAGTAGCCAGGCAGGAAGTATAGGTGGGGTGACCAGGCAGGAAGTAGAGGCAGGGCAATGAGAATTCTGGGAAGAGGGGAGTTTCATTTTGGAGTCATTACCCAGACAGAAAGGAAGCCAGACACAGAGCAAGCAAGATGTGACTGCCTCACCGATAAAGGTACCAAGCCACATAGCTAACACAGACAAGTATTATGAGCTAATATAAGTTATAAGAATTAATAAGAAGCCTGAGCTAATAGGCCAAACAGTTTATAATTAATGTAGACTTCTGTGTGATTCTTTGGAACTTAATGACTACGGGAACTCAACAGGACAGAAATCTCAGTCAACAGTACACATGACTAGAAGCAGTTCAGTAAAGCCAGAGCCAAAGACAGCTTCAGGGTAATTATGGAAACAGGACCAAAAGAGGAGGAAGTAAGCAGGGACCCAGTCCAAGGAAATTGACTTTATCCCACAGGCAATGTGGGAGCCTGAAATTATGTAGACTGTGATAAAAGTGAACTGGAAGCTAGAGCAACAGGGGATGGTGATAGTGACAATTATATCCTGACATCTGGATATTTGGGAAACAAACAACTGTACCTTGGGTGGACACAGTGTTCTTTAAGCTGAGCTAAGTTGCTGTCCATAACAACCAATGAGGTCACACACAATACTTCCCAAGGCTGCTATCTCAAGATTGTTTGATTTACCCTTCAATGTTACATGTTGTAGAGTTCATAAGCACTCAGTAGATTCCATGTGTGCTGGTTGTTTTGTTGTTGATGTTGCTTTTTTTTGTCAACCTGATACAAGCTAGAGTCATCTGGAAAGGAAGAACATCAATTTAGGAATGACCTCCATTAAATTAGCCATAAGCAAATCTGTGAGATATTCCTTTTCTTGACTCATAATTAATATGGGGTGAAGGGTGGCTCACCCCACTGTAAACAATGCCATTCCTAGGTAGGTGACCCTGGGGTGCATAAGAAGGCAAACTGAGCAAGGCATAAAGAGCAAGTCAGGAAAATGTACTCCTCCGTGGTCTCTATTCAGTTCCTGCCTCCAAGTTCCTACCTTGGCTTCCTTCTGTGATGGATTGTGAATAGGTCAAGTAAACCAAATAACAATATCCTCCCTATAGTGTTTACCACAGCAATAGAAAGCAAACCAAGACACTGCATTCCAATTTTGAATTTGGAAGCTTTGCTAAGTGGAGCTGATTCCTTTTTGCAATGCTGAGCAGCGGCAGCGAGCCTTGGCTCTCATTCAGCCTTGCCATCCTGAGGGGGAAACAAGTCACCCTCCAGTGAGCTACAGTGTGTGTCTGAGATTGGTAGGTCAGGAGTGTTACACTTTCCACTAAGTTTTTCCTTTGACAGTGGGTTTATCAGGACAAAACGTCATCCTGCTAAGGGGCTGAAAATCAAACACAGTCTAAAGCTACGTAAATTATACATGACTCTGCCTAACACTTGAGCAAAGGCCAGGTAATGAGTTCCTTGGACTGTTGGAAAATAGTGCTGCTTATGGAGACTCGGGAATCCTAAACCGAGGAAGACTTTCATATAAATACACTAATTTTTCCCCTCCAGAGAACCCAGGTTTTCTTTAGAATTGCTGATTACAGATTTTTATGTGTGGTCTAGAGTTTGGACCTTCTTTGGGCATCTCAATTCTTTATAAAGGTGATTTGGCCAAACAAAAACTCAGGCCAATTCTCTTTCAAATTCCCTTGGCCTCTACAGAGCCATCAATTTAAGCTACCTTCTGTCTGGATGTCCCCTGCCAACAATTTGCTGCTTGGTCACTGTTTCCAATTGCTAAAGTGACCCTGAGCTGCAGTTGATGGAGGATGCCCTGGTTCGGGCAAGGTGGTGGAGACACCCTAGAACACAGGGATGCTTCATTGACCTGGTAGTCCTGGTAAAGACTTAGATAGCCACATTTTCTTATGCCATAAGATGTTAGTGGTGTGTCATTGAAAACAGAATGTAACATCAAAGACAAGAGGCCATCTATCAGGGCTGTCTGTCCCAAACTCTGTCCTTTGCCACAGGATCCTAGCTTTAGTTCACTACCCAGTATATGGAAAGAGATTTGTGCTTGAATGATCCTAAAGGAACTTGATAAGGTTATATTAAAAACCCCTACTTAGTCCACTGGAATGGACTCTGAGGACCTGGGTAGATGTCTGAAGCAATGGGCAGTATGTATTCCCATATACACTATAATAGTTTCCACACACACAAACCTGTATTAACTTCAGATTTTTCACTTCTATCGAATACATCACAGCTCTCTGTCGCATGCCTGAATTTTGAGCATTGATACATTATGCCTTTAATGAGTGAAGTAAAGACTACATGCACACAAGCACATCAACACCCTACCATTTTACAGATCGCTCTAAGAGCTACCAAGCAACCAATGAGCAGGAGCTATCCATTATGGCTGTGCTGAACAAAGGTATACTTCCCGAGTATGATGTGGGGAGATAGCACCATCCTGTCAATATATTTGAATGCTTACAAATTCTTTATATCTGAATTTTCCACATTTGCCTCAAATAACTCACATTGTGAATGGGAGGGAGAACACACCATCTGAAAATTAAGCCTGTGGCTTTTCTATCAGCTGCAAGCTGAAGCTCCGCAAAAAAAAAAAAAAAAAAGCTTAATGCTTGAAACAAGAGTGAAAGACCCCAGCAGGGTACGTAAGGGCACAGGTCTGTCATCTCAAACTCAGCCTCAGAGCGAGTCAGAGGATCTCCACCAATTGAGGCCAGCTTGAGTTAGACAATAAGACCCTGTCTCAGTATATTTTAAAAGATTCAGAGAAGGGACTCTTTTCTTTATCCAGTACCCTACCAGGGCTCTGGGGTACAGCCTTGTGCCCTCTCTCCAGTTTCTATGGCTCCTTGACAAGTGATGGGGGAAAATGCCAAATGAGCCAGCAGTCATGGCATCTACTTCAATGAAACATGGGGAGAAGTTGTATCTTGTGATGGCTGTTATAAATGCCAAGAAATTCAGTTCAAAGACAGCATTTCTGAGTGCTGAGAGTGGACAGACAGTTATAATTTTGTCTGCTCATGGATATATTCATTCATTCAACAGCTATTCAATGTCTTCCACAAATTACAAAGGTAAAGATTGCTGGGAGGCATGCAAAAGGCAGATCTGGGTCATCTACTCCAAGAGCATCCAGCAATTATGTTTTGTGTTTGTAAGTCTCTTTGTGGGTATACATAAATGTTTGTGCTGGGGAAGCCAGAAGGGAACAGCAGAATGCCTGGAGCTGGAGTTGCTGGCAATTGTGAACCATGTGATAGGCTTGGGAACTGTACTCTGGTCCTTTGCAAGAACAACGAGTATCACTCACTGAACATGGAGAAGTCAAGCTGGTGGCTACCTAGAGCCTGCACCCCCCTGCTGAAAGTGTTTGTTTGCTGGATGAGACTCTGCACACTCCCAGAAGAGAAAGGTAGACACCAGACCAGCTACAAACACTGTGGTCTACAGCAGAGATTGGCCTGCATGACACACTGGTACAACAGCGCCAGAAGAGTTGTGGAAGAAGTCAGCCACTAACAGAATGGGATTAAAGCCCATGCCTGACACTAACCAGGTGGTCAAGAACCTGAGACTAGACAAGCTGTGGTACTACGGGAAAACTAAAGGCTACTGTTTTGCTAAAGGAGAATTGGTGTAGGAGGTCCTTCTGTTCATGTGCTACTTTCATTGGTTAATAAATAAAGAAACTACCTTGGCCAAGTTGATAAGGCGATTTAGGTAGGTGGGAAAGACAGAACTGAATGCTGGGGAAAAGGATTTAAAAACTGAGTTTGTTAAAGAGGTAGGAACATTGAAGGGCACTCAAGCTGAACTAAAGGTGGGATTGTAAAACTCAGTAACCCAACTAGAAAAATCAAGGGGAATCTTTAAAAACAAGTACAGTGAATCAAGCAGAAGACAGAGTATCAGGACATGGATATGAAGCAGAATAAACCGACCAAGCAGGCAAAGAATATGAATGTAAAATACAGAGGAAAGAGGGGGACATGCAGGAAATATGGAAAGGTAGAAAAGACCAAACTTTTAAATTATAGACATAAAAAGGAGAAGAAATCCTGATCAATGTCATAGACCAGATCATTGAAGAAATCTAAAGAAAGGAACAATCATCCATATAGAAAAACACACAGAACACTAAACAGACAAGACCAGGTAAGAAATTCCTCACAGTACACCATTGTTAAAACACTGAATATAGAGAACAAAGAAAGGATATTGAAAGATGCAAGAGAAACACAAAAGTCACATACAAAGAAAAAATATTATGAATCAACTGATTTATGAGTAGAAATTTTGAGAGACTCAAACAATGTATTTCAAGTTCTAAAAGACCACAATTGCCAAGCTTGACTAAGATAGCAAATAAAATGATTTGCTATAGTTGAAGAATAAATAAAAGTTCCCACATTAGAAACAGTCTTTTTAAAAAATGTCTATCCAGAAGACCAAGTCTGAACAAAATACAGGAAGGAAAACTTTAGGCTGAAGAGAGGAATAAATGAGATAGGAAAAAAAAAACGTAGAAAGAAACAAAAAGTCATAATTATAACTGAAGCACAACATGCTACTGATATAAAAACAACAATACAATTATTGCCATCAACATACACCTTTTAATAATAGCTTTAAAGCCCCTGGTTTCAATTCTCCAATTAAAAGATACAAGCTGGATAAATGGGCCACGAAACAATATCCATCTATCTTCTGACTACAGGAAACTCAGCTTTAAAGATAGACACCACTTGGAGTGAAAAACCGGACAAATATTCCAATAAAATGGAACCAGAAAGCAGGCAGGCATTGTTTTCTGATACCTAAAAACAAAAACAACAAAAATCCTCAAACTAAATCTAATCAGAAAAAATAAAGAGGGACATTTCATTCTAATCAAAGAAACATCCAAGAAGACAGTACAACCCTAACCATATTGCCAAACTTTTGGAACAGCCAATTTCATAAAATGTGTTCTCCTGGAATTAAAGATACAAATTAACATCGACCCATCAGTATTAGGTGATTTCATTATCCAACTTTCTTCATCAGAGATGTCATCAAGACAAAAACTAAGCAAGAGACATCAAAATTAAAGCACATTATGTGTTCAAATGGGCTTAATAAATATCTCCAAAACATTCCATCCAAACTCAAAAAAAAATGCTAGTCAGTAGTACATAGAAGCTTTTCTCGAATAGATCACATCCTTGGAAACAAAACAACTCTTAACAAACTCAAAGATAAAAATAACTATACATGTCCTCTCTGACTTTAATACAATAAAACTGGAAATTGAAAGTAAACAAATATAGTGATTATGCAAACTCATGGAGATTAAATTATTTATTTCTGAATGATGAGTCAAAGTAGAAATCAATAAAGAAATAAAACTTACCTTGAATTAAATGAATATGAAAACACAACACAGAAGAACCTTAGGATACATAAAAGGCAGCTCTGCCATGAAATTTTCCGGCTCTGAATGTCTATGTTAAAAGATCAGAATGAAGACAAATAAATGGCTTCATGATGCACCTCAAACATTTTGAAAAACAACAACAAACTAAAAAAAAATCCAGTAAATGCCAATAAATAGTCAGAGCAGGAATTAATGAACACTGAATAGGCTGGATCAAAAAAAAAGGTCAAATTCGAAAAGATCATATTGAGTGAGTTAACTGAGATCCAGAAAAATAGATATTATATGCTTTCTCCCATCCGTGGCTCCAAGCTCCAAAGCTTCAGATGTGAGTATGTAATTTGAAGTAACAACAGAAACAAGGAAAGTCAAAGGGACTATGGGAGTGTTGGGGATGGGTAAGCAGTGGAGAGAGAACAGCTAAGTAGAAATGATTCTAAGGTATACATGGGAAGGGGCTTAATTAAGGAGTGGGAAGAGAAGTAAGACAGAAGTAAAGGGAGGATGTTAAATAACAGGAATGTCTTCCCAGATATTAATATCTATTTGTCTAAATTTACATATACTACATATAAATCAGTGTAAACATATACATAAACAGTTTAAATGAAATTTCCCTACCTGAGCAGACAATGCTGCCTCCAAAAGTCATATACTATCTAACAAAAACTCCAATACCAGGTATGAGAAACCCAATTTTGAGTTGTTGGTCAGGGGAATCCAACAGACTTATAAAACATCATAGGCTATTGCCGTTACCATTAGCTGTCTCCTATCCCAGAGTTGAAAGCAAAGTCCCTATTGCTGAAGACACTATGTCCTTTAAACACAAGACTCAGAGAATCTGGGCTCCTTCTGACCTAAAACCCTCTCCCTGAGTTTTATGGTACCAGAAGATTTCCTGAAAATGTTCAAAGGAGAGCAACAGCTAAAAGTCCTACCCAGCTATAATCACAGGACACAATGAATCTTAAGGTGCAATAGAGGTACACATAGCTTGGTGGTGACAGATAGATTACTAATGGAACTTAAGACTCACTCAACAAGAGGCAGATCACACTTGTACTGGAAACCTAGCTAGTAGGCCATGGATCTTGGAGGAGAACCTACTACACCCGTGTAATTGTAACGACATTCTGAATTGCAGCTCTCATGTCTCAACAGATGGAAAACTTCTTTTTTCAATGGATGGAAAACCACAGCCACCAAAACATGCAGAGAATGGTTCCCAGTCTCAACTGACACATCTAAGCTCCAACTCCTTCATCTAAGGTCCAGAGATCATTACAGAAGGGAGTTGAAAAAGTGTAAAATCTAGAAAAACGGGGTCTTCTATGACATTGTATCTTCTAACAGTATTAGGAAAACTGTATTTAAAAAGTCTTATATGTAACATTATGTGGACTGAGAGGATTGCAGTTACATATTTTATATTGTATTTTTATATATGTATGTATATATTATGTGTGTATATCAATAATTTTAAAAGTCATGACCTTGAGAAAGAGAAAGGGATGTGTATAGGAGGGGTTGGATGCAGGAAAGGAAAGGAGGAAATGATATACTTACATTTTAATTTAAAAACTGAAAACAATTATAAACAACACAAACAAGGCTATCATGATAAAGCAATGTGATATACAAAAACATATATGTAGATTAATGAGCATATACAACTATAGCCATTTGATAAAGATTACAAAATCACAATGGAGAAAACACAGCATCATCAAAAAATGGCGCCCGGGAAACCTGTAGAAGAATAAAGTCAGATCTCTTCCACCCTGGTCATATCTTGCTTCCACTCCCTCCTTCCAACTCCCGGGGAGTCCCTCCTCCGAGTCTCCTTCCCAAGTTTTTGTTCCCTTTTTAAAAAAATATTTCTTTTAATTTTTGAGACTATTGTGTAATTGAGAAATTGCATAATTTACCCCTTCTCTTTCCTTTCTCCAAGCCCTCCAATATGCCTCTGAGTTCTAGCTGTATATTTGGGGATGTATGGCCATACACTGGAACATGGGCAACCTAGCAAAGGCCACACCCCAAGAAAAAATGCCTTGCCTCCCTTACTAGCCATCCTGAGCAAAGATTTTTATGATCTGCTATCAGACAAGATAAATCAGAGAATCTAGGCATCAGCTCCAAGGCATGCAATTAGAGGAAAATTGGTTTCCATGACTTGCTCTTAAAGATAAATTCGAGTGCCAGGTGGTGATGGTGCAACTCTTTAATCCTAGTACTTGGAAGGCAGATGCAGGTGGATCTCTGTGAGTTCAAAGCCAGCTTGGTCTATAAGACCTAATTCCAGAGCACCAAAGCTATACAGAAAAACCCTGTCTTGAAAAAACAAAGATCGATCGATCTATAGATAGATAGATAGATAGATAGATAGATAGATAGATAGATAGAGATAGATAGATAGATAGATAGATAGATAGATAGATAGATAGATAGATGATTCTAGTAATTCTGCCTTGGGGAGTGGGGAAATGAGTATGAGTGAGTGGGGAGCAATGAAATGGATAGGGGGAGAGAGGGAAGAGGGAGAAAGAAGGACTGAGGAAGAGGGGAAGGAAAATGGAGAGAGAAAGGGATGGAGGGGGAGGGATTTCTGAAGTCTGTTTTGTTTCTGGAGCCACAAACATCTCAATATTTAAAAACTGTCTTTCATCTTTATTATTCAGAATTCATTTTGACACAATAAGAGCAAAGCCAGCTCTGAGCCAGGAACCATGAAAAAGCAGTCAGCACTAAACATCCTATAACGCTTCATCTTCAAATTATGTCCATATCATGACCCGCCCACTGCCCACCAAGCTAACAGAGTGTATAGTCCATACCTTCCACTCTGGGATGGCTCCCTCCGAAACCCAGAGGCAAAACACCACATCCTCAGGGTGAATGGCTTGTTGTCCCCTAAACTCACCTCTTTCTGCTAATCTGTTCCCATCACTCAGGCTGCTCGGGCATGAGTCCACTTCCTGTTTTTCACAAATGGGACCATGGAGACCGAACATGGGGCTACCCATGCAGCATATTGTTTTCCTAGAGATCAGCAGGCCCTTCCTTCCTTCCTCACAATGCTAAAGTGCCACCTTTGTAGCTCTCTTTTTGATCCCACTAACTGCAGTCTGCCTGCTATCCAAAGACCCCTTACAGTCCCCAGCCTATCTTCAAAGCTGATAATATCCTATAGTTATGGTGTGGTCTACCTGTTCCTTGAGAGTGTCCCTCTGCAAAGGTTGGATTCAGCCTCTTTTCTTCAGGGCTGTATCTCTAAAGCAACTCCTGGTCCCTGAGTGGTTGTTGCCAGTCTTTGTGACACATGAATAACTTACTTGTCACCTTTCTTCTGTCTCCACAACACTTTATTCCTCTGCAATCACTGTGCCACTGTGTCTGCGTTCTCATAGCTCACTGAAGTCCCTGACCAACCTGTCTTTCTTTCTCTTAAAACCCATGAACACTTTCTATACCTGCTGCCTTTGCTGTGCCCACTTTGGCCTTCCTGACCTCACCCAGTCCCCATGCTGCGGACACTACTCCATGCTGTCTGTCCCCACCCTGAGATAGCTAACCTTTTCCTTCACAAATTACACAGAGCTACCACTTACCTGCTTAGCATTGCCACTCCCACGTCTAGTAGGAATCTGCATATTCCCTGGGAGAACTCCCACTTTCCCAGGACAAACACTCTCAGGTTCCCCTTGTCTTAGTCAATGACAGCACACACCATTAGCTACGACCCTGGATTTCCCTCCTTTGCTCACGCCTCATGCTTACTGATTATAACTTCCAATACCCTCAGTCTGTGACCATCCTCATTACTATGACTTTGAATCCAATATCCTTTTCAATGGCTCGAATTATTGCCTTTTATCTGACTCTCCTCCACTCTTTACCCATGTGGCCTCTTAAAGCCTAAGCTGAATCACTGGGTGTCTCTGCTCGCCAATACCCAATCTTCCAACCTCATGCCAGCACGTCTAGTGAAAACTAGACCATTCTAAGTGACAACTCCCCAGGGCCTCTCTGTTCTCAAAGTAAGATTCTTCTTCCAGTTATGCTGGCATCCTCTTGGCTCACCCACCTAGGAGCCCTGGCATTGATACACCTGGAACCTGCCATCTTCCACCATAGCACTGGGTCCTTTGTACCCTTTTCCAGGCACTTAACTAAGAAGTCTATCCTGACAACTTAATAAAACACTCCTCTGCAGTTCATAAGTGACTCAAGTCTGTTATACTAATTGTTTACATCTATTACTAAGCAAATAAGCCTCCTTAAAAGCTAAAAAGTTGTTATTTTACTCAGAGAAAATATGCCTAGTACAGCATAACTAATTTTTGACAAATGAACATTATTTTTCAGAAAACACTTTTACTAAAAAGGCAATGTATCTCTCCTTGGGGGAATGAATTCCCTACTCGATGTAACACATGACCTTTACTTCACCCTATATACATACATTAACTCAAACTGGGTCAAAAACAAAGTTGGGCAGTTTAAATTGTAAGACTTTAAAAAAAAAGAAAACGCAGAAGTAAACCTTTGTGACCTTTGATTTGATGCTAGGTTCTGCAATGTGACACTCCTAAGACAGCAACTAGAAATATAAATAAATAATAAATAAATAAATAATAAATAAATAGGTTCTTCAAAAACTGTTTCAAAAGATTCCATCCTAAAAACAGAAAGAAAGCATAAGGAACATTCATAAATCATGTATCTGATAAGAGGCATATCCAGAATATATAGGAAATAAAGAACTCCTAGAAGTGGATAATAAAAACATAAATAGCACAACTAAAAGTAGGCAAAAGGAAGGAAACACAGGTGGAAACAGGTCCAGAAAGGATACTCAGCACCAGCTGTCACTAGCGGATAAATGTCCCTGTCACCACAGGGAGACACAGTCACACCCATTACCATGGTTACAATAACTAGGGAAACAAGTGGCTGCTTCTCAGAGAACATGGAGAGGCTGGGTGCGTCATACACTGCTAGAAGAGTATGCATGGACTCGACAATTCTGCAAAATAACTTGGCGGTTTCTTAGAAGAGGAAGCCAAGTTACTGCATACATCAGCAAGTCCTGTGTGAAAAGTCATTTTAAAAATCTGATAGTTGGTATGTTCATTTTAAACAATTAAAGAGAGTTTGAGTGGAGGGTAGCTTGCATGGGTAGATAAAAATGATCTAAACAGCTATGAATCATATGAAATGAAAATCCCAGCATCAGGGCTGGATAGCTCTAAAGTTATTAGATAGAGAGGACTCTAAGGCCCCCAAAATGATATAGACAATTGCTTCTATTATAGACTGGCCACCATAAAGATCTGGTAAGATGTAATTGCTGAAGACACCCCATGAGCTGGTCACAGGACATAAAGAAATCAAGCCAGAACTGGCCTAGAATTTTCCTTCCTGGAAAATAGCCCTCATAGTCCTGGAACATGCTATGTAGGCTGGGGAAGAGTTGTCATTAACAGTCATTCTCAGCTATGGACCCGTGTGCAGTACTACCAACAAACAAGGGAAAATACATCTACTGATGTAATAGTGGCACATTTGTCATGGAAGAAACCAACCATTTTCCATTTGGATTTGATGCACATGCCACAGGAGGAAATTTATGTCTTGTACTACAAATCTGGTTAAAATCCCATGGCTGGGAATGTCTAAGGTCCTAGCAGGGTAGCTATGGCTGTTACTTTGCTAAATCGGTATGATGATACAACTTTCTGAATAACTACGGCCATAGAGTAGTGTTGCTGTTAGGTTTGATCAGAGAAGCTTCTTTTGGCAGTGATCAGTGGCAACTAACTGCAGAGACTCATAACTGGCCAAACGCTGAGAATAACTTACTCAGACATAAGTGGAACATCAAGCCACTTGCTTCAAGGCTGAGGGAAGATCATTAACCAAGAGACAGAAGGAATGTAAGTTCAGGAGGAAAGTTGAAGGATGATGTAGAACACCAATTTCCAGTCATGCACTCTTGAGCATGCAGCAGCTGGAATTACCTGCACGAGATTCTGCCTGTCAGAATCTAGTAAAAGATGGGTTAGGGGTTTGTGAGTCTCAGCTCTTCCTGTGGTTTCATAAGCTATTGTGTTTTTACAGGGAGATTTTCTTCGGTGAGATAGCCACAAGTAAGGTCCTTATGTTCCTGTAAACAATTCCCCATTCATACGCTATAAGCAACACTAATGAAGTTCGTTCAGTCACTTAAGAAATAAAACATAAGAGGACAGAGGAGACTAGTTAGGGAAAGGAAGGGAGATGAGAGACAGGAAAGCATAACAGAGGTAAAATACAAACAAATGCATACATGTATGAAAACATCACAATGAAACCCATTATACATAAATACTATGTGCTAATCAAAATTAAAACATATATTCACTCAAAAATTCATACATTACTGTTCAGAGCAATCATAATAAGATAAAAGGGTCATAACAAAAAGGAGCATTAATTGATGGATAGGTAAATAAAATTCACACAACAGATTATCTTTTCATCACTCAAAAGAAGGAAGTATTGGCACATGGTATGGTGTAGATGAATATTTAAAACATGTTAACATGAAAAGGCTGTTACCAAAGCCATATATTGTACATTGTGTTCTAACGACATGTCTAATACAGATAAATCTATAAAGGTAGAGAATAGATTAATGGCTGTCTAGGACCAGGGGGACAATAAGATTGGGGTGATAAAGGACTAAAGAGTTTCTTCCTGGGTAAATGGAGTTTTAGACTTGATTGTGGTGATGGCTGAAGTAAATCAATCACATCTTTATTTATTATCTGACGAAAGCGAGGAGCCTCACGGTGATACGGCTCCTTTATCTCTTTCACTGCTGCTTTCCCAGTGCTTAGAATAGAGCTTGGCACATAGTAGGAGCTCAATAAGCGTTGTGGTCACTCACCCTAGCCCAGCACTGTAGAGACTGCAAACAGCAGGGCAAAAACAGCATGCAGCTCTGCCTGGCCGTAGCAGGGGTACCTGGGATTTTCCAGAACAAGATAAATATTTTAGATTGGATCGTTTTATTAATTGGAAAAAAATGTGGGTTTTTTTTTCTGTGAGCTGTTTGATAAGCAGGAGTTGCTGCATTATTAAATGTTCTAATGAAGTGTCCTCTCGCAGAAATTGTTTTGTCTAAACACACTGGAGTCTCATCTTCATTTTAACTTCGCTAATTAAGTTATACAGAATGATCTGCAGTGGGGATTTCGGCGAAGACCAATGGCGGCACACACTGGGTACAGTGTGTCTTGGATACTTCCTGCCCTTCCTAAGGACTCGGTAGATAGCAGCCAAATCTCGCTACTTCTGCAGCCCGGTTACTCCTTGCCTTCATGAGAACTGTAGTGGGTTTCCTAAGGAATCTAGCTGTCAGAGCAACATCTGTTTGTTTTTTCTGTAGTTTGTGTCTTCCTTTTAATTTTACTATTGAAAGCAAAATGCGATTTTAAACCCCTTTATATTCAAAGTTCAAAATTCTCCACTGTGTGCTGTAGAGAAGCACTTCCTTTTACGCCTTATGTATCACCACAAAGCTATTTGTAGATGCTGCAGTTTTTTTTTAATTAAAAATAAAAAAAAAGTAGTCCCAGGGGGCTACCTTGAAAAAACACAAACATTCAAATAGCCAGTAAAGTCTGGGAATAGACCACAAGGTCAAAATGCAACTGTACGTGTGCTTCCTACAGTATCCCACAAAGCCTTTTATTGAGTTCAAGATTTTTAAAAATATAGTAATTTCCCAGTAATCTTAAACCCATAGCATTTGAATCACACACGTGTATATTTTATACCAAATATTTTCACTGCTTCGTTTGTTCCAAGCAAATGTAAATCTCTTTCTCTTCTCCCTGTCCGCCCCCCCAAAAGACTGCACAAATGAGATGCTCCAATAAATGCCATTAATTGTTGTTAGCCAAACATGTCATTAGCCACAAGGAATCATAAAGACATATCTTTCAAGAATTCTAGAGGTGCAGCGGGCTATGCTAAAGCCTGTGTTTTTCTATATGGAACGCGCTGTAATTGAAAGTGACACCATCAAAAACACCTTTGTGCTTCATATTAATATATTTCAAACGAAATAGCTGTGTGGAAAGCTAACTGTGTTTGGGTTTTCTACTCTTCGTCTAGGGTTGTCATGGTAAAGAAAATATTTTTACCCGGGACTGGGAAGTAGTGGTCTGGCACCGGCCGCTGCGGTGCCTGCCGATGGATGAATGGTGTCTGCATTGGCCCCGAGCACCGCCAGTCTCACCAGTGCTAGCTGGGGTCCTTCTGGGAGTATTCGGAGGGGAGCTTAGGGAAGGGGAATGCAGCTCAAGACAGAACGGGATAGGAATCCGCAGCAAATATTTAAGACATCGGTGTGAAAACAAGTGTAGGAATGCAGAGACGAGACTTCCACTAGCCAGCTACCATCCTTTTATTTAATCAAGATTCACCGGAGAACTAGAAAAATTCCACTGCAAACCGCTTTGTAAATTCCAGTACCAGACAGGATAAAATACACGGAACAAGTCTAAGCTTCACCTGTGTCCCCAGCTAAAGACAGCATGTACTGAAAACTGAACTCCGGTGAAACAGTGTTGGGAGGAAAAGCCACAGCCCTGCGATCCTGGTGATTAGTGCCCTGATTACAAAACCACTGTGGGCCTAGGGAGATAGCTAAATTGTTGGGCAAACATAAGGATCTGAGTTAGGATCTAGCATCCACTTAAAAACAAAGGCAATCATGATGGTGCATCTTTGGAACCCCTATATTGAGCGGAAGAAATAAGCATATCTACGGGCTTCAGCCAGTCTGGCTGAATTGCCAAACTCCAGGTTCAGTGACAAACATCAACCTCTAGTCTTTGCATCTGCATGCTTACATATGAATGCATACCTGCACAAACATACCACACACACACACACACACACACACCAGGTAGGCTTGACACTGTGATTTAGATGGGATGCTTTCATGTGTGCTTGGCCATCTCGCCTTCTGCCATGAGATGTCACAAATATCCTCCTTCATACATGGTTTTCTCCAGATATGGGCTCCTTGTTCTTCAGCATCCATAACTGTAGAAATAAATCTCTATTCTTACATATCACTCAGTTTCATATATTCTACTAGAGAAGCCCATAAAAAAAAACCTAAGACAAACCCCTGTTTCTAACTTGAAAAAGACCACATGGGCCTCTGACTAAAAGAAAATTGCATATTTACCTTTAAATTATGATGAACATGTATCCAACTTCTACTTGTGTTTGGCATATTTTCTGTAGTGCTCTTGGTTGGAAGTGACAACTACTTATATTTGAATGTATTTTTTCAAGTCACACCCAAGTATCTTTTTATGTAGATCTAATACTTTTCAACAAATCTCTCCTTTGTTCCACAGCCAGAATTCTCTGAAGTCCCAGACAGGACTACAGCTCCGATTTTTCTTGAGATGGGTGAACATTCCTCAGACACCTTTTCCAATAAAAATTGAGTTAACATCCCAGATCTTTGAGCGGATATACTTTCAGCCCTGTACTTGAATTTCTTTTCCATTGCAGGAATACGAAAAAAAAAAAAGTATTCCTCCTTGAGATGTGTATGTGCTTTGAGGAAATAGGTGCCTACTGACAATTTTAGAATACCCGAGCTCTCCAAGGTTGAGTGGTAAACCTTCACCAAGCAAAGGAACAGCATATACGCTGGCCAGTTGCGATCTGACATCAATGCCCTGGACATTAATGTCCTGCTCTTTCCCTAGTTTATGCATTCGTCTCTTTTTGAATTGCTTTGGGGATATGCTTTTTCTAAATTTCTCCACTTTATCTAGAAGCCAGAATAGACAAACTATAACAACAATAAAAAAAATGTAGCTAAAAAGAAATTCACTTCTCTTGACTCAGAAATATAACCTCAAATTATCAGGATTGCAAGAAGAAAATGTTTATAAAATTTCTAATGTCCAGGATAAAAATGTGGGGGGGTATATCCATTGCTCTCTATCCCTTAAGGTTATTCTACCCTCTAAAATTACATATATGTGGATGAGGCATTTGACTCAAGGGCAGATCACTTTTCTGGTACTTATAGATCCCCGGGTTCCATCTCCAACACTAAGCAAATAAATAAATATGCATGCTCACCTGTATAGTGTTTTCTATAATTAAAATTATATTGTTCTCCTTCCTAGCCACAATGACATTGCCTCAAAAATGCTATTTTAAGCATATTAACCATTTACCCAACATTAAATATTTCTGTGCTAGTGCTTGGAACTCACTAGATCTATTCCTACTTTATTTTTAATATGTTCGGTTGGATTTGTTTCTCATAAGCAAAAGATTTGTTTATTATAGGCTCACTCTTCCAATGCTAACCCTCCATGCAGTGGATGGGTTTCCCCGTGGCATTCATCACAGGCGCTGGCATGTTGGAAGTTAGCTTTGCTAATGGTGAGCATCCTCTCTTCATTGACTTCTAACCACAATTCCCATTTGTTTTTCATAACATTTTCATATTAGTTTTTTAATTACCTGAGAATGCTAGCTATTTCTGAGGAGATTAATAGTTTCCCTATTCTCGAAAAAGCAATGGCCTGGCTCACATTAACATCCCATCCAATAACAATCTCTCTCCCAAAGTCATCCGTCCAACACACTTCTTGCTCCAAATATTAGAAAAAGCTCAATTTTTCGTCACCAAATACAATGCTAGCTATGGGCTTACTGCCATGCCTTTTATTGTGTCAAAGTGTATTCCTTCTATATTTAATTGCAGTTTATTTAAATCAAGAAGGGATGTTGAATTTTAACAAATGCTTTTTCATCTCTTATAAGATGATACTATGTTTTGTATCAGATGTATCAAGGCTTTGTAACATATTTATTTGTTGAAAATAGTGCTTTATTGCTATCTTCCAGGAATAAATCCCAATTGGTGATGATGAGCAAGGCTTTTAGAGCAGTGTTGAGTTTGTTTTGCTAGTATTTTATTGGGGACAATTATACCTGTGTTCACCGGGGAAATTGACCTGGAGCTTCTGCAATCCTTGCCTCGCCTTATTAATGGGGTAATACTGGCCTCATAAAATGAACTTGAAAGTGTTCATTCCTCTTCAAACTTGTGTAAAACTAATGGAGAATCGTAATGAATTTCCCTTTAAGTGTTTTGTAGCATTTACTACACCATTATAATTCCTTCCTACATTCTAACACTAATCCTTGTGACTCATAGATGAAGGTAACTCTCCCACACTATCAAGGAAGTTTCTCTTCACAGTAAATGAAAACCACTGCGGAAACCCACAACTGGACACAATGCAGACTTGAATGGACCATGGGGAGCCGGAGACCAGTGGATACATGTCCAACACTGCTCCTGTACTTAGGGCTCAGGGAACATCACAGAGGAAGGGATGGAAAGCTTCTAAGGGTCAGAAAAGCAGGAAGTCTTATACAAGACCATGTCTCGCTGAAATGATTGCATAAACAAGCCCTGAACGATGACAATGCCAATAGAAATGCCGATGCAGAGTGGGAGAAATCTCATGAACCCACTCCTAGACAAAGAGCTACAGCCTAGACTACTGCGGGAGAGGGAGCACTGGTCTCTCTCAGGGATGACCTCCCTAATCAGTTATCCAATATCCATGTATTGGTTATCCAGTATCCATAAAAAGGAAGCATTTTGTAGGAGAGGAATGTTAATTTAACTGGATATTTTATGATTGTGTTGTAGAAATTTTAAAGGCTGCTGTGTTGTATTCCCAGGTTTTCAACTGTTATGGTATTTCCGCAGAGACACTGAAGATAGTTTAGCTAACCCTTCCTGAATAGTCTAGCCTATCCTCCAAAAATACAAAACCTCATTCTCAGAAAGCAAAGTGACATGATGTAGTTTAATTTTATTCTCTTGCTATTTTCGAAGAGCATGTTTTATTAAAGGACAGATTTTGAAATTTGAAATGTCTTTATGGCCCAGCACATGAACAACTGTGTTGGTTAGCTTTGGTCAACTTGATACAAAACTAGCGTCCCCTAGGAAAAGAACCCTCAACTGAAGAACCGCCTCCATCAGACCGGCCTCTTGGCACATCTGTGGCCATTTTCTTGATTAACGTGCACCATTTGAGTGCTCCAGCCAGAACTCATGTTGAAATTTACTCTCCATGATGCAGCAGTGGGAGGTGGGATCAGGTGAGGCCTTCAAAGGTGATGAGATCATAAGAGGGGTTACCTTAGATCATAAGAGGGGTTACCTTCCCGGAGAGCACTCTCTCTTTCTCTGAGACTACACTGATTTAGGTGGTCCTAGCAGGAGATAACCTTGACTGCCCAGTCCTGTCTGCACATAACCACTTCCCCTTCCTTGTCTCCTTGTGAGCTGACCCATGTGTGGCCCACAGCAGAAACTGTGGTTACTCTGATTCCCTGCTTTCAGAACCATAAACTAAAAAACTTCTTTTCTTTACAAATCATCTGTTCTCAGATATTCTGTTGCTACAGCAATGCCTAAGCCCTATCTCATAGCAATAAATCAACTTCATCGTGAAGGGGAAATTAGCTTCATGATGCAATTGAATTGTGAAATTGGCCTGCATTTCAAATCGCAAACACAGAACTTCTTGGAAGGAAGCAAAGCTGTGGACTTTCTCTTAGCTCCCTCATATTGGTACCTACGAGCCATGTGTACCTTTTGTGCACTTGCAATAGGATTGGTGCTAAGAACTAAAATCTTCATTATATTTAATTTACAAGTATTTGGTTTTAACATATAACTCAGGCCCAGTATGCTCCATAGCACAGGGAAAGGCAACTGAAAATGGAGAGATTAAAACAGTTAACATCATTCTTGACAAGTTAATCAACATTAATGTATTATATAAATCAAGAAAGTAGATAGTTCAGAAACTTCATGATATCATAACAGCATTTAATCATCTTTAAACACACACACAGATGCATACACACACACAAACACTTATATGACCATTATAATTTTAGGAATAAAAACGATGAAAAAATGCAACATGATAACATGGATTTGTTAATAGACTGAACACTCCCTCATGGAAGGGGTGCAATGACATGAACACAAGTCATGAACAAACTCCCGTGTGTTCTACCTTATTGGCATGGTGGGTATGTGTATAAGGTGGTCACATCACACATAGCGGGTAGCATTTCAGCTCAAAGGAATAGCAAGAAAACAGAAAGCATTTCAAGGACTTCCTTTATACCCTTTACTTTATACAGAGTAAAGAATGGTACCAATTCCAAAGAAATTCCTCCAGAACTGGAGTGGTTTCTGAATCCATATCCACTTGTCGTTAAAGTCTAAGCCCAGTAGCTGTGTTTTCTGGATCTTGGTAATAGATTCCCCTGTGAGGAGAGCTATGCAGACTCTGGAGTGACAGGGCCTGAGGGAAGTCATTGGAATACATTCCTCATTCCTTGGTACTCCATTATGCACGAAGTTACACAGGGATGACTCACCTCAAACTATTTTCCCTTGAAATTTGCAGAACTCATATGGTTGAATTCCAGCAACCCATATGCAAGTGCAAAACCCTACCAGAATGTATTTGGGGAAACTATAGAAATGTAGAACTCATTGATTAGCTGGGGGGATAGCTAGGTTAAGTGCTGGTTTCACAAGCATGACGACCCGAGCTGATCTCTAGTACCCATGTCCGAACTCAGAAAAGATGGTGTGTGCTTGTCACCCTAGTGTTAGAGGTGGAGACAGCAGGAGCTGGAGGTTCACTGGCCAGACATCTACCTAATCAATGAGCTCCAGGTCTCTCTCTCTCTCTCTCTCTCTCTCTCTCTCTCTCTCTCTCTCTCTCTCTCACACACACACACACACACACACACACACACACACCAAAGAGAGAGAGAGTAGAAATCAAACTCTAGTTCTTATTATTTATATTTCAGTCGCACAAAATAAATCTAAACTGCCTTTTCTGTGGACCACACCAAATTCTTTCCATCTTAAACTACCTTTGGAATCACAATGGAAAACAGCAGAAGGATGGCAGAGCATCTCTGAGCCCAAACAATTGCCATCTTTGAAAAGAGTGGCCAGCTGAAAGCTTGTCCTAATTAAGGTGTCAACACAAACTGTCTGCCATTGTCTGGTTCTAGAGCGCAGCTAATCTGATGTGTTTTCCCTCCCTGTCTGTATGTTTCTGTTTCTGTGCAGAATGGAATAATCAGACTTACCTGACTGATCCGGTTTCTCCACAAAACAAAAGCATTCATTAGCAGTATACACTGAGAGAATCCCTGAGTCATCACAGTTCCAAATATGTCAGAGAGGAGAACGAAACACAACTTCAAATTTCATCGTATTCCAAATAGCGATAGGCGGTGTTGTGATTCCTAAGACTGCCATCAGTAGTCTAGGCTGTAATACTTTGCTTTCTCTGACTTTGCCTTTTGGCCTTCTATCATGGAACTAGTAGGGACGACTTCAGGAGTACCAAATGTGCCTGATGCTTGACACAGCATTCTGGGATGTGCTCTTGGCTGCAGAAGCAAGTCCCTGCTCTTCATGTATGAATCCTTTTGTATCTTAAATTGAACGTCTGCTGTAGTGGCATCCTTCTGCTGCCAGGAACTGCTGGGGCTCTCTGCTACTTGATAAGGAGAGTTGTGTTTTTATTTTTTATTTGAGGATGGGATGATTTTTCATTTTGAATTATTGTTTGGTTTGCTTCCCATACAATTCCATTTTGAACCCCCAGTGCATGCAAATTGCCTTATTTATTACCCCAAGAACAGGGTCCTATGGTTTGTGTGTTTGCTCAGTTCCTGGCGTTATTGACTTATCCCCATAAAGCGATTCCGTGACTTCTGCTCTCTTTTGTTTCTTCTCAGTAGTCTTTGTGCTTCCCCAGATCGCCCCTGTTAGCTTATCATGTGCCACATCTCAAACATGGAGCTTTCATTTCTTCATCAGAGTCTGAGAATTGATATGTTTAGAATTGCTTTTCTCTGTTTATCAGCCTTCCTCCCACAAGCATTCTGCAAGGCCAGAATAAATGGGGAGATCTTCAGGGAACTCGAACTGATCCAATAACTTCTGGAAAGTTTTGTGTTTTTAAGAAAGAGACCTGGCTGTATCTGGGATTGCTCTTAATTCTCACATAACCCAGACAGGCACAATGAAGTCCCATATAAACTGAACCCCTATAGTGGTTTTGAAACACATTGGTATAGATGGCTAAGTGATTAAGAACACTTGCAGCTCTTACAGAGGACCTCCATTCTGTCCCTAGCACCTACTTTGAGATCCAACACCCCTCTGTCTCCTGAGAATACTTGCATGCATTTTGCACACCTACTGACAAGCAGGAAGACATACATACACATAAATTAATTTTTAAGTGCTCAAAAGTAGAGGTGGGCGGAGTCAAATATGGGCCAGCAAAATGCCTACGGTACAAACCCAGGGACCCAAGTTCAATCTTTGGATGCCAGATAAAGGTGTAAGGAAAAACCCGACTCTACAAAGGCACCTTCTGCCCTCTACAGGTATGTAATGATCCACGTACCCTCAAAACACACCATGCAAATAAAATAATGATAGTAATAACCAACTACTTTATTTTTTTTTACTTTAATACTTTAACTTTTTTTTAGTTCTATAAAAAATAAAATTATGTGCTGTTTTAAGCTGATCTCAAGAACAAAACCGTGTTTTGGTGTTTTGTCTCAGGTGCCCTCTGAGAAGACAGAAAGGGATATGGGGGTGTATAAATAGAAATTCTCGCACCTAAAAAAAACTCTGTCTGTCCTTTGTTTATCTAGATTCTCTTTCTGTTGATGACATCTCACAACATGGTTTTGTCTCTAAAATGTGTCAGCTGAGTAGGTGGATTCACTTTTGATTATCTCTGCAGTGGGGGGGTAGGGGATGGAGATGTGTGTTAGTGAGCAGTGCAAGGTGTCCCTCACAGGTACATCCCAAGGTGGGCACACACAAGGAGACTCCATTCACAGATCTGTTGCCAATGCTTTGTCCTGAGCGTTGAAGAATCCGCAAATGGAGCAGTAGATGTGTGAAGACATCCTCCAAGGAGGCTGGTTACTCCTCTGCATGTTCCGTCTCATGCCCCTCAATAGGCAAACTCATGAAGATCCAGGATTTTTTTTCTCACTTTTATTTTATTTTTTAGAAAAAAATCTATCATTTTCCATTTTACATACCAATCCCAGTTCCCAGTCCCTCCCCTCCTCCCATTCCCTCCATTTTCCCTCCCACCCCACTACCCCATTCACTCCTCAGAGAGGGCAAGGCACATTGTTTCGAGGAAGGACCAAGGTCCTCTCCACTATATCCAGATGAAGCAAAGTATCCATCCAAAGGGAATAGGTTCCCCAAAGGACAGTGCAAGCATCACTGCCAATGTCCCTGTAGTCTGCCCCAGCAATACAACTGCCACCCACATTCAGAGGGTCTAGCTTGGTCCTACGCTGGTTCCTTCCTTGTCTGGCTGGAGTTGGTGAGCTCGTATTAGCTCAGGTAAGCTATTTCAGTGCGTGTCCCCATTATGGTCTTGAGCTCTTTGCTCGTATTCTCACTCCTCCCACTCTTCAACTGGACTTTGGGAGCTCAGCCTAGTGCTTCACTGTGGGTCTCTGCCTCTGTCTCCATCAGTTGATGAAGGCTCGATGGTGACATTTAAGAGAGTCCTCAATCTGACACAGGGCAAGGCCAAATCTAGGATCTTTAATAGAACATCAGAAATAACCTCTTACCCACAACTCCAAAAACAGCAGAATGAGCTAAGAGTCCTTAAACCATGACATCCATACAAAGGGCGATCCTTCCAGCGCCATTGTTGGTCTTTCTGACCTAAATGACTTCTTACTTCTCATCTCTGGCAACTTATCTAACCTCCTGGATTTGCTTTCCACATATGATTGTTATATGAGCTAAATGAGACAACTTAGGAGATGCCCAGGGCAAAGCTATAAAAACCCCTATGGTTCTTGTTGATCAAAGAATAGTATGTTGCTGAAGACAATGGTGGGTATTTCGCTTCTTCTACATAAGGGAAGAGGCATTGTGGAAAGTGCCAGATCTTGAAAAGTAGAGAGTGTCAGACATCCTTTCACACGCTGTGGCAAACAATCCAGAAGTGTTTCTTGCTGTGGCCTGTGACAGGACAGAGGGTCAAATCAAGAAGCTAGGACAGGAACTAGATGGTGCCACAGAGGGTTGGAGCAGAAGGCAGGTTTGGGAAGGTGTCTTTGTCAGGTTTCTGTTGCCACAGCAAAATACATCTAACTGGGTACTTTATAAAGTACAGAAGTATTTCTGTCTTGTGGCTTTGAAAGCTGGGAAGCTCAAGAACACAATGACAGTATCTGATTGACATCTGGTGAGGGCATTGCAATGTCCTAGTATGGCAGAGGTGATTTGTACAGAAAGCCAAAACAAGCTCACCACCTCAGGTCTTCCACCTGTACTTACAAAGTCGTTGGTGTCGCCATGTAGATTCCACCTTTATGAAATTCCAGTTGTCTCTGAAAGTCTCCTGCTTCCAATACAATTGATACACAACTATGGAAATTAGATTTCAGTGAAGAAACTTTAATAAGACACATCAATCCATAGCAGGGACATGATGTAAATCAGGGGCAAGTGACCAAAGCAAGATTCCCTGGAAATGACTTCAGAGTCTGCAGACTCTGGTTGGTGGCCTTTCATTTGCTTCCCGGATCTCCAGATCTCTTCACTAGTGCCTGGCTTGTAGGCTAACCCTCTTCCTGTGTCATCACTGGGTCACGAGGACTTTCCAGGTAGACCAACAAACTAACAAGGGACCTTCATTGAGATGAGGTTCCCCTGGGAGACCAGGCAGCATCAATCTAGCTAGGTCTGACAGTTACAGCTAGTTTGTACAAAGGTGACTAGGTGACATCCCGTTTTCCTGGCTCTGTGGTGACTCCTATGACACCACTCTGTGGCTGTAGATGCTTGTAGGGATGAGAAGAGCAGACACTGTTGGTGCGCGCTAAGGAAATGGAGTTGTGAATGAAAGGTGCACTTACCTACTCCCTCTGGCCCTCCACAGTGCTGGGACTGGCCAGGATATCAGCAGCCTTACTTATCTTCCCGGTGGGGGCTATAGTCACACCCTAAATGACACAGTCTGTGATGAGTTTTTCCTAGACTAAAGATAGAACATCCAATTGTTCTGAACCTAATCAAGAAAGCCAAGGCAAGGGGACGGTAAATATTTAAATGTAAGTCATATTTAGCTATTTCAAAGCAAGCAATGTGCTAGCATAACATTTCCTATGTGTGCTTTAATTAAGCAAAGATGTGGGCCGGCTGTAAACACTGGATCTTACAATCCACTTTCACGCCAATAAACAGAACAGTTCTTATTAGTCTTGTTCCCCGAGTCAAGGAGCAGCGGTTTCACGTCAATGAATTTGACTGTGAAGAACAAAGTGTTTCAACTTCAAGATTGTCATTCAGGAAAGATTTCTGAGTACTCTTTTTTAAAAATTGGCAGTTGTCATTTAATGTATGATGTGATCTACAGCGTATTATTTTTTTTAATGTCACCTAGGAGATCTCAACAGCTTCCTGACATTCTTAATCTCTGGTATAATTGTCTAAATTGATGGAATATCTTTTATTAAGCGATGGCGGCACATCCTGCCCTTTCAGAAGTCAAATAAACAGGTGTGATTATTCAATTCTCGGAGTTCTCAATTCTTTTGTCTTTTTTTTTTCTCCTTTCTTTGAACCCTCCCCAAACTCTCTGGTAATAATAGAAAGGTGACATTGTTTTAAAGATAAGAAGCACCCAAATTGCTTTCTCTCTGACCTTTGTAGCTTTAAGGACAGGCAGCTTCTGCTGGCAAACCAGTTAGATAGAGCATTTCCATAAGGGACGCACATATTGCTCATAATGAGGAAATATATTAGGCCCTCGTCTGGTCTCAGAAAACAATTGAACCCAAATAATGTCACAGGGTGTTTTAGAACTATGGAGATAAGGCAAACGAAAGACTGGAACTTTTTCGCAGAGTACATTCTGCGGAGGTTTGCAGAGTACCTGTCTAAGTTTGAGCCTTAGCCCAAATCTGATGGGCTTCAAGGATACCTGTCCCTCTTCTGATGCAAGCTGCCCATTGACACCGGTGAGCTTAACATGGCCAGAAAACGTCTCGCGAGAAGATCTATTGGGAGTGTGAGGACCAAAACATTACAATTAAAACTTCCTGTGACATGGTGATGGTGTTTAAATCTCTGAAATTACCTGCTTTTCATTGGAAGGGCTCATAGTCTGTTCCCAATTCATTCTAAACTTAAATCTGCTTGTCTTCGTTTAGACTGTCCCCAGCCTTCATTCCAAATGGCACCAGACGCAATGGTCAGTACTCGTCAGCTAAGCATCATCCTTCTCTCCTGAGACCTTAAAAACATGCACATTCTACAAACCCCGTGAGGTCCAGCTGCCATGGCAATGACGGAAGACTATTGCCATTCATTCTTGAGAAACTGTAAGCCAAACAGCACCGAAGGCAAACGGACAATAAAGCGTCTTCTTTGGTACCCAGTAAGTGGGTCCTGCTTGCCCACAGTGTTTCACTCCGCTGGAAGTACCACAGTGGATGTAGTGCGTGTAGGTAGGGGAAAGGCGCCAGCACACGAGAGCCGTAGCAAAAGATGCATACCGTAATATATAAAAAGATTCATTAAGAAAAACAATAGAAGAAGCAGCCACAGTCATTGGCTCGAGATTCATACCTCTTCAGAACGCTCATCCACAATCAGCTTTGTGGTATGCCCCAGGTTTTAATCGTCTAGCAGCCTTTTATTATTATTATTTTTTTATTCCTTTTCTTAAAAAAAGATGGTTGGCTTTGAACGCTGGAATATGCAAATACATGTAAAAGGCTGACTTTCCTGACCATTTCTTTGTGTTTGGGTATACATTTCTGTATGTCATGATATTTCCACACGCACTGGCTTCCTGGCATGAAAATGTTTATTGCGCTCATTAGCGAGGAGGGTATCGGCACTGGTCCAATGAACACAGATCTCCCTTCCGATTTCAGTCATTAAATTGCAATGGGATTCACAAGCTTAACATTGTGGGTGTGAGAATAATAAGATGGAACTCCATCTTTAGCCCAGTTACCATGGAGGCAGTTAAAGGTCATGGTGGCAGCTGCTAACTAGTTGCCTTTTGAGCAGCATTCCCCCCTCTGCTCTGTGTTTTCCAGTACTTTCCTCGCTATAAGTCGGCCATGGAATACTCTCATCACTTGGGGTGACACACTAAGCCCCCTCTTTAAGACAATGGTTGCCAGGACCCTCCACTTTTACTTACATATACAGAAAGACTATAGAATCAGAAAGTAAAACTCTTAATAAAAACACACATCGCTGTCGCGGCGGCATCCGGAATTACTTTCTCATTTCCTGCACACCGCTCTGCATTGCCAACCCAGAGGGGGAAAAAAAGTGTATGGTAAATTCCCATCTCCGTTTAAACTGGTAATGGGTTCAGCCACTGATGCATTCACGACGAGAGACATCAACTTCTTCATTCGGTCCAAAGTCCTAGGAGTTAATTCTGTGTACTGCATGAGGTGTCAGGGCAATTACCTCTGATCAGCCCTATTTCTCCGCACTGCCGGGCTTCTTGGGGGGGCCCCCTGTTTACAGACGCATCACCGCAACATTGCAGCACTTCCGCTCAGCCGAGCTTCTTAATCGAAAGGGTTTGGACAATGTTGGATTTGCAAAGCACAGGGAGGGAGGGGTGGAAAAATTAAAAGTAGCCAAGCAAAATAAAGCGCATGGGAAAAAAAGGAAAGCACCACAGAATATTCCTGATGTCAACACTTCATTTCAATAGATTCTAAAATCCCTGGGTTTTTTTATTTATTTTTTATTCCCACACACACACACCCCAGGAGCCTTGCCTCATGTAGCCTCACTATACGGCTGCTATATTTTGAAATATTTGAGAGGATGTATTGCTTTAAAAAAAATTAAGAAAAACTTATTTTTTGTTCTGTTTAGCTATGTCATAACTATGTGTAGCTGTATAAGCCAGAATACAAAGAAATTTACTAGGAAAAAAATGTTGTGCCTATTTTAAACATACATTTATATAACGTGTCATTTCATAAAAATAAATTAAGTATTATATGAGCCAAATGTTTCAATTCCACACAAGAGTGGTTTCTGGGACTCTTGGCAGGGTGCCACTATATTCATTTTTATTTCAAACACAATGTGAAGTCTTTAATTTTAACGTACTTGGTAACTATAACGGTTAGGCGGTGTTTGCTACAGTAATTCACCCTCACGCTCTCCTGATCCTGCAGAGGCTGCTTTTAGGGACAGAAAAATAAGTTAAGAAAAAATAATAATAATTCTGAAGTTAGACAGGGACCCAACACCCCAAATTTGTGGTTCTTGGTCTCTGAATTCAATAGCAACCAACTAGAAAGACAGAGGGTGGATGGTATTGCTGCCACCCGAGACAAGTGTCCAGCTCTCGACCTTGTTCTACAGCTGAGACGAGAGAGGTTTCTCTTGGCCTATTGATGGGAGCCTTTCTGTGTCTGCCCCCATTCGATGACAGCCAGGTCCTGGGCCAAATTCACTCACAGCTCCTTCATTTTCTGCAAAGATTCTTGCCAAGGGTCAAACCTAGACATGGACAGGAAGACTGCAGAAGGCCAGGGCTCCCTTGAATCTGTCATGCCCTGCTGGAAAGGGGAAAGTCTGATCCCAGGAAGAGGGAACCGTGTGGCAATGACAGAGACATGCCTAAATCTATTCATGGCCAGAGAAGGTCCTGAGGGTTCCAGCGACCTCAGTGGCAGAGTGATATTTCCTCATTAAAGGGGTTGGGTGGAGGTGACAGGGAAGAGAAGTGATTTCCAGTCGCTGGGTGGCTGTATTATGGGGAACACCACAATAACACATTTCGAGCGATCACGGAGGCTTCAGCGCCCCTCTTCTGAGGCTGCACTTCAAATCAGAGAATTTCTTCCTGCGCCTTGTTTACTGTTGATATTTTCTGGCTGATTGGAGAGGAATGACATTTTGACAATTTACTGTAGCAGTAAGCACTGTACAAACAAAAGGTGCTGATGAGAACTGGAACCCATTATTATGTAAATGACGGCTGAGCAACACAGAATCCATCTCCCAGTCACCATCATCGAGACCAGTTTTACTCAATGATAATAATTTTCATGATTGCAGACTTCAGAGTGATCAGAAATACGCTTTAGCTGTTGCATTTATCTACTGCTGGTACTTGACCCCTAATTAAATTCTGAAACTTTTTTTATATAATAAAGTAAAATACAGCTGACATTTCTGTTCAAACAAAGAGGCTCAGACACAGAGCGGCCAAATAAGATAAAGGTGTTTCAGACTTACCTCGCTGTATTTATAGTAAACACAATTGTACGGTGTGTTTGGAGAGGGAGCCTAAAGTTTAAAACGCAGATGTGCGTTTTCGAGTGATTTTCAATTCTGTGCCTGAGCGCTGCTCTCCTTCAGTGATTCAAAATCTCTGCAGTCTCATCCTGGACACGTCATAAAGAGAGAGAGAGAGAGAGAGAGAGAGAGAGAGAGAGAGGGAGGGAGGGAGGGAGGGAGGGAGGGAGGGAGGGAGAGAGAGAGAGAGAGACATAAATGCTCTCTGTAAACAAGTTCTGTGCCTACTTTAACTCTTCCATGTTAATATCTGAACAAATCAACGTGGGTGCTCAGAACTGTACTAGTGAGTGGGCCCCACGACAGCTCCATGGGTTATCTGGGCTTTATAAAAGTGCAAGCTTTTTTTTTTTTTTTTTTTTTGTCACAGAGTTGTTCTTGTCTTGAAAAGAGAAAGCTGGGGCAAATTTTAAAGTAGCATTTTGTTCTTAATAAAAGAAATTAATTGGCCTCAACAGATGTCCAGCGGAAGCTACAGCCCCAGCATCGTGCAGGCATTGGCTTTCTATTCATTCATTCATTCATTCATTCATTTATTCATAGGATGGCTGAAGCAGGGGAGCCTTTGGTTACCATGTCCTTAGTCTCTTGCAACCCTGCCAATCATCCAGCGCATTGGTTTACCTTGGAGTTCTTTCACTGTTTCAGGGCAGGAGGGGAAAAAAAAAATCTTCGCCTTGAATATGTTAATAAATACAACCCAGCTTAAAGGGGGCAATTGTGTGAGGCGGGTTTTTAATATTTCCTTAGATATAACCCTTTCTAAGCAGGCAGTTCCCAAACCCAATGAGCTACGAAGGTAATTACTTAAGTGGGTTTCGCGAAGGGTAGAAAGATGATTGTGCCACATTAAATAACAATTGTGTCCTTAATGATGTGTTGGGCTATAATGCAAACATCCCTCCACCATCGCAGGCTGACGCTCTGGTGGACCTTCCTAATGACTCTGGGGGCTCGCATCCTGCGCTACACCAGGCTTTCAGAGCCTGTGTAAACATGAAGGGTGAGGTAGATTTTTTTTTTTAAGCTGCACAGCCTGCAGCTGCACGGTCATTGATAAATTAGCTATGAATTGCTAAAATACTTCATCGGAATGTAAACAGGGTTGAAGCTCTGTAGCTTGAACAAAAACAAAAACACAGGAATGGATTTGTCTTGAAAGAGAGAGAGAGAGAGAGAGACTTTGCTTTCAGAACACAACTTTCCAGAAGGTTCCCTATTTGTTGCTTCGATTCAACCTGATTTTTGGGAAATCAAGAGAGTGGTGGCATGGGAGTGGGGTGGGAGGGGTTGTTTAAAGATTTTTTTTTCATTTTGAAGATGGAAGAAAGCATAATTTAGTATTTGGTGTGAATCTTGGATAGAAACAGGAAATGGCCATATATTAGGTTTCCTCACACACTGTGAGCATCACAGCAGTGAACTTAGTTCAGGAACAACAAAGACAGGCTAATGGAGACAGTCATACGTGTACTGGAATTCACCTGGCTGCTACCTGACTTAGAGGAAAACTTTTCATACTGATGTAAGCTGAAAACAATTAAGGGTAAATACTCCTTGCTTGTAACTTTTTTTTTGTCTCTTCAGCTGTGGTTGCAAAGATCGTTTCCTCCATAATCTGCAATAGAATCTTCTTGTAGGCATGCGTCCTAGATCTCCACAAGGTCACTCATTTCTTGATATTAATAAATTTGAATAATAAGATTTAAATAAAAGGGACAAAATGTAATGAACCACTCACATATTGGAAGAATACTTTGTACTAAAGGATAACAATTTGATGAACTTTTTTTTTTTTTACCCACTTCAGAGAAAAAAGGTATAGGCTGTCTGGAATCAGAAACTCTTCTAAAGCTTTACTCAATGTATTTTACTCAATATGTGATTTGCTATAAGAAGTCAAACAAATTCCTTATTTTTTATGTTTGTTACGCAAATGGAAGGAAAACTCTAGCGCAACCAAAGAAACCAATTTTAGAGAGACTCCTGGCCCAGAGGGAAGTCTGTGCTGGATGGCTCTTGTGGACAGACACCTCAGAAGTGTCCCCCATCCTGTTCTACCAATGCCTTACCACCACCAGTAACACAATGTGAGTGCCTGCAGTGATTCAGGAGCCTGACTCTGCTGATCTGCGTCCCTACTCCACCCTCACTATGAGAAATAACACCAGGTCTCTGTGTCAGACCCTCCTTCCAACCATGTGGATTGCAGAGTTGCTGTCTCCTTCCCAGCCATACCAGTCTGGGGAGACAAAGAGCATTATTCCCCTGCTTTGTCTGTCTGTAAATCAAGACCTATATAAAGGATAAGTCAGAAGGCTCAACTGGAGAGACAGATCAGTCAACACTGAAGCCTAGAGAACACAGTCCCCTGGGAAGGAGCACTATGTGAGGGCAAATGTAGCTTCTCCTCCCTCCCATAATCCTTTTCACCCTCAGATGGGAGGACTCTGGACACCATGCAATCTACCTGTCACAGGGAGCAGCTTGCACAGACATGAATAGCTCACTATTCTGTGTCCATTTTACAAGCACGAGGAAAAAAATGTGCAGCATACAGTATTCCCCAAAATTACAATATCTAGAAACGGCTGAGACATCCAAGTGTACCACTACTGGGTAGTAGCGCATATCTCAAAAGGCTTCCTCCTTTGTTTGGTTTACAGTCATCCAAGTAACACTATCACATGGGAGGAACAAAATCTACGGGACTTGAACCTGGTGTTTGAGAAAGAAAGAACCTCAAATTTTGTCACGTGTACTTTGATTTCTGGGAGAAATCCACTTTAACAACATTTGTACACAGTTGATCATGAGAAGGCTGCTATTTCCAGCCTCTGATCCACGTGAATGTCTCAGAACAACCCTGGAAATTGGGCTCTATGGTCTAAATCCCCATGTCAGAGTCATTTGAATCTCTCAAAGCCAAGTGACTGGCTGGAGACCACCAAGCTGAGGAAGGGAAGATGAAGATCTGGACAGCTTTGGGTCTCCTAAGCCCGCATCTGTGAGCTAGCTGCTTAGCTTCTACTTAAGCAGCCCCAAGGGAGCTATAAATGTAACCGAGACAGCTACACACCTATTGTGAATGCCTACACTGACTCCTCTAAGATAAAGTGTTCACATGTACTGTGTACAATATCATGGTATGTACACAGATGTCCGACTAATATTAGGAGCTTTTCTCCTACCTTCCCACTAAAATCCCGTACACCTCAGTCTAATGGCCTCCAAGCACATGTGTTTAACGATGCTCTATACTGGGGCAAATTCATTCCCCAAATTTTGGATGTTAGCAAAGCGGATTCATATGTGAAATACTCGCAAAAAAACTGCTTCTCAGAGCACTTCAAGAAAAGATGTAACATGTTGTGATAAAACGCCCAGCACACAGAACATTACTGTGGCATTGAGAATTGCAGGGTTGCTCATTGAGAATCCGTTAGTTTTGTTTTCCATCTCTAAAGGAGCCTCTCCCAGAGCGCTAGTTTGTGCTTCCCAACAACACTGCTAGATGGCCCACTCTCCCCTTATACTTTTGGGGGCATCCAACAGGACATTTCTCTTCAAATAAACCTAAATGGAGGCTGCAATGGGAACACCTATAGAGACCCTGCTGGCCTGCAGTTCCCCTGGGTCTTATATGAAAATGACCCTCTTCAATACACAGGCAAGAGCCCTGGGTTCATGTAGGACGTCAAAGGTGCTTTATTTTCTTACACAATAGTGGTCTCAAACCGTGTTCCCAGGAAACAGACAGAGACAGTTACAGAGCAGGAGGTTGCAGAAAAGACCTGTGGAGACACCCAGTGCAGAGGGGAGGGCGGTAGAACAAGCCAAGACACAGGGAGAAGCCAGACTACTGGGCATCTCAACTCAGTCTCAACTAACCCTGAGAGCCCAGAAGCTGGAATGGGCCTTTCTTTGAAGTGGCATTAAGTTGGTGAAAGCAAATCAGATCTCCCTGCCTCATCCAGGAGCTGATGTGGGGTGCTCTCAGGAAAAGTGTGGTGGAGGTAAGAAGCTCTCTCAATCAAGGGCAATGTCAAGGAAGGGTAACAGATAGCTGCCAGCTGCCACTGTGCCACTGATAACTGGAAGGGAGTCTGAGGGTCTAAAGGAATGTGAGGACTCAACATCTTGCCCATCACATGCCGTGTCTTACCTTAAATCTAGAACGTGGGAGAGTAAATGAATCCAGAGTCAACAACACAGCAATACCACAAGTTGGGGGAGAGGTCCCCAGGGGTTTGCACTTCTACTGAGTTTAGTCTTCTAGGTAGGAATTGTTCTTTGATAAGAATGACAAATTATTGGAAGTCCACTTGAAAATAGCAAAGAGAGAGTTTGTGTAATTCCGATCTGGTCTACAACTGAAATAATGGAGAGGACATTTAAGACATGTATTCATTTTCTCAATGTGGAACATAAGACATTTTCTTCAGAGTGGTCATAGAGGTGATCTTAAAAGTTAAAGGCTGCTTTTACTTATATATTTTGGGGTGTGTGTGTTCAGGTGAGTGCAGGTAGATAAAGAAGCCAGTCTCATCAAATGCCCCTTGGAACTTGAATTACAAGCAGTTGCCATCTTGATATGAGTTTTGAGTATTGAACTGGAGTCTTCTACAACAGCTCTGTCTACACTCTTAACCACTGAGCCATCTCTCCAGACTCAAAGTGGTCTTTGTATATGAAGGTCAAATTAGGTTGCTTCTCTGCTCAATAATCTCTCCAGTTTGTATGTGGGCAAGTTTACTAGCACTGGCGGATAAACCCCTCTTATCTTTAGACTTCACCTCCTATCGATCATTCACCCCTTCAGCCATGTTGCCTCAGACATGTGGGCCTTTTGGCTGCCCTTCTGCTGTACCTACTTACCCCGCTTTGGGCATCTGTACCTGCCAGACATCGTGCACTGGGTGCTTTTGCCCCCAGACACTGTCAAGTTTCCCCTCAGACAAGCTGCCTGAAAAACACACCCCATGTCAGGAAAGACCGTCTTATAGCCTCTGACCTGCCTGCTTTCTCCCCACAGCTCTTATCAGTTCCTAACAAGGAAAAGCTTGGCTGCATTCTTTACAAATGCTTAAATGCATTTGTGTTGACAGAGGTTTCTGTCCTGCCAGATACTGCAGCCTTTCAGTCCCAAAGAAACACACAGAGGTTTACATTAATTATAAACTGGTTGGCCTATTAGCTCAGGTTTCTTATTAATTCTTATAACTTACATTAACCCATAATTCTTGTCTGTGTTAGCCCCGTGAGGCTTTTTCATCTTGCTTCCTCTGTGTCTGGGTGACAACTGCAAACTCAACCTTTCCTCTTTCCAGAATTCTCCTGTTCTGGTTGCCCCAGCTATACTTCCTGTCTGGCTACTGGCCAATCAGCATTTTATTAATGCAGTACAATTGACAAATCTTTACAGTGTAGAAGACCATTATCCCACAGCACATTTATATATTCAAGTATACATATACATATATACATGCATGGTCACATATGTAAAATACATGTGTACACATGCATATTCAAATACACACATAATAAGGGGTTGATTCATGTCCTTCCTATATCTTTTAAATAATCTCTATACTATTTATAATATCCAAAAATTATATAAATAATGATTATACCATTTTAATTAGGGAATAATGAAGGGGGAAAGTCTGTATGTAGGCACCACAGATGCAAGTTTTTTAAAAAATATTTTTGTTCTGTAGCTTGGTAAATTTACTTGTGAAGACCCACAGATTCCAAGAGCCAACTACACATAGCTATGTGTTTCTATGCAATTACAGCCCACACATATATGTATGTGTGCGTATTAAGATGTATGTATGTACTGAACTTCTGTTCTCTAGCATCTCAGTAAGTCTTGGATCTAATTCCTGGCACCTAGCAATTAGCCATTAAGTGAATAGGAAAAGAGTGGACCAAGATTTAAGCTTGTACTGCACCAACGGACAAAGTGTAGCTTGCTTAAAAGCCACAGGATTGACATTTGAATGAAGGAATGAGAATTCATCTCAGCTGAAAGAAAAGCACCTAATAAGAAGAAATGAAAATTTCTATCTTAAAACTCACAATCCACAATTCCTATCACATCCCATTTCTGGGCACCCTATTCTGAATTCCTTGAAAACAAGGCCTATGCTCCATCCTCTTTCATTTCCTAAACTCCTAGCACTGTGCCTTCAATGTCTCATGCACTTACTGAATATTTGTTGAACTCGTTTGACTCAGCCCATCAATAAATCCCAGTTGGAGGCAGAGACTACGGGTACCTGATGCCGCATGAATGTAGAAAGCTCATGTGTTCCCAGAGTCATTACACTTTTTTAAAAAAAAATCATTTTTAATAGCCTGAGACTAGTGCACCAATTTTCCTCACTAAGTTTTCAGGCAAAGACTTAGAAAAAACATTCAACATTACATTGCTATTTAAGAGAATTTGCTAGCTTTCCCAGGAATGAAAGGCCCATTGAGAGGAGTTGAGGAGTAAGCTGGTCAACAGCATTTATGGGGTGGACTCTGTGCTTGGCCTGCCATGGGCTGAGCCACTGTCTTAATGACCCAGAGGAAGGCTCAGGAGGCACTTGGCCTTGGGAGGGAGGTATGTGGGGAGCTTGGCTGAGTTCCTTTATTTTCCTTTGGTGAACCAGCCACTCTACCTCCTTAGGAGAAATTGGTAGTGTGCCTTGCTATGGGGGAATGATCACCCCCCTCTTTTAGAATAAATCCTTCCCATGGAGCCCTTAGAAAACTAAATCCTTCAGCACTCTTGGACACCCCACACCCAGTTGCCCCAACTTTAGGACATTCTGGCAATGAGGATGCAGAGTTTTAGCGACAGGATTCCAGCTTAGCAGAAATGAACAGCTACCCTGGAATGCCTAATAGGGAGAGTCCATCATGCATTCAAACACAAACCAAATGGCATTAGGTCCTGACCAGAGCATGAGGGGAAAGAAACCAAGGGCAAGAAATGGAGAGAAGAGTAGGAAGGAGAGCAGCAATCACTTAAAACATGCAGACACACAGTAAAGCTGGGACCAGTGGCAGGAAGATAGTCCATGGTTTTAAGAGATGAATGTCCTGTAAGTGCTCACTCTAAAATCTATGCACATTTGTGAACATGAAAGTAAGATAACACCATCTCTAATGTCACTATACATTCCCTCTCCTTCCCCTGACTTTCACAGTTTCTACCACAGTCTCCCAAATGCTAGGATTATAGGCTTGTATTATACAGACTTGTATTAGCACACCAGGCTTTAGTAGTGAGTGTCTATGAATATGAACTCTGCAGTTCCCCCACTAAGCCTGAACAAGAAGTGTGTGCTTGTAGAAATTAGCTCAATTTGGGAAATAACCAGGCTAGCCAAAAAGTAAAACTATTTTATTTTTATTTTTTATGAAGGGAAAACTCATGAAACAGGAATGAGAAGTCCAAGCTCAGCTGTGCCCCATGAGAATCACACTCACAGAGAGGACCTGGGCCATTCATCCATTTTACTCCCAGTCCCAGAAAGCCACACCTTAGCTTGGATCCACCTCTTAAAGATAATTGGCTAACAAGGTTTCCCCATCACCTCCCCATTTTGTCTAAAGAACAGTGATCCAAACCCAATACAAAACTATATACAAAAGGATTTAGTGAACATTCTATTTCAAAGAGCCTAAATCTTGTATTGAAAATAAACTTGGCTAAATCATGAAAGAAAGGTAACTACTACTATCTCATCTTCAACCACATCAAAGGCCTGAGAAGGGAGACAATATTACTTGACTAGGCAGGAAGTGCAATCAAGCAGCTTCCAAAGCAAGCAGTATATGATGGAGACAATTGGTTACCCAAGCAATCACCCAAAGTCTCTTTTGCAACATTGAAGCACCCAACTTTGGCTAAGGCCTAGCATAACTGACAGACCATTTTCAGAGGCAGGAAATTTTTCAGAAGTGTCTTACCCTGTCCTGACAAGGTTTGGCAGTTCTTTTCCTTATGTCCTGCTTACGTAGTCCAGATACCATGTACTTTTTCACTGGTCAAGGCATGGGCAGTTCCTTGCCCAAAGGCCAATTATGCCAAGAAGAAAACAAACTCCAAGTGGAGTGTCTTAGGTGCTCAACATTCTCTCAGGATTGGTGCTGTCAAAAGCAATTATGTCTTATGTCAACAGAACCCTAAGTCCTTTAAATGCCATGTTCTATAGATCTTTGTAGTGGTTGAAGATTACCTGTTTAGGAAGAATACAATTTCTATGTATTCTTACATAGTAAAAAACTAATTAATCTGACTATATATATGAGAAACATGAACAACTATTGACCTACAATATTTAATACCTGTATAACTTAAGGAGTAAGAGTTCAATGTCATAATATTTAATAACCTGTAAACAATGTGCAACAAATGAGGACAATGACCTCAAAATGTAAACAATGTATAAGTATCTTGATCAGAGGTAAGAATAATGTATAATGCAATATGAAAATATATTCTAAAAGTTGTATTAATATACAAAATGTCCTAAACAGAGGTAGAAACATGCATATATACAATCTGACAGAAAAACTTTGCATAGGTGTACAAATATTGTAAACAGAAATAACAAATATAATTTCAACTTGTATCAATATACAAAAAACTACACGAATGTAAATTATCTAATAATAATAGCTCACAAGTATTCACTCTATTACCCACTATTATTATCCTTTTTTTCTTTTTGAATCTACATAGTTTTTACACCAAACCCTCTACCTTATACAAATAATAATCAACAACCCATAAATGGTGTTCCCAACCCTAAGAACAAACTTTTTTGGGAGAGAAAATGTTGTCCTCTAGAATTGTTTCCTGCTATCATGGGGGTGATGCTGTCTTTATGGGATCCTGAAAAAGTAAAGTGATGGCTAAGTTTCAAGATTACTGTCTAGTATAGTTGCAAATGACCTTTGAGCGGTCAATAAGGTTTTTTCCAAAGTTCTAATTTGAAGTTCTGGCCAAAACCTCATGAGAAGGTGCACCATTTCAACAGCTGGTACCCAAAAAAACCAGTCTTATAGCAGAACTATCAGTATTATGATGTCATCTCAACCAGGTGGAGTTGTTGCTATGGGGCACCATCTTCTTCCTGGAAACTTCGAAGATTATTGCAGGAAAAAGATCTGTAAAAAAAACTCTATTGTTCATCGTGGGAAACTTAAACATTATTTATATAGCCATACATTCAATAAAGAATATGATATAGACAAAATAGACATGGAGATAGTAAAATTTTACCTAAAGTCTTCCTTCTGTCCCATACCAGATGGCTCCTGATATGAGACAGAAACTTTGAATGTTCCTTTTAAAAACACATTTGGATTTAGAGAAGTACAGAGCCATTGTCCAACTCCAAAGCCAGTTCTATATATTGTTGGGCACCAACTGTAGAAATTAGCTCGATTCGGGAAATAACCAGGCTAGAGAAAGGATGAAACAATTTTATTTTTATTTATTATAAGGGGAAAAACTCACAAAACAGGAACAAGAAGTGCAAGCTCAGCTGGGCCCCCACGGGAATCACAGAGAGAGAGAGCACCTGGGCCATGCACCCATTTTACTCCTGGACCCAGGAAGCCAGGCCTTCACTTGGATCCACCTCTTAAAGATAATTAGCTAACAAGGTTTCCCCATCAGCTGCTCTGCTAAGCAGGTCTATATCATCTTCTGTTCATCCATTCCATAGAAATGTGCTCTGAGCCATTCACTGGGGCTGAATTAGAATTCTTGAGTACCAATTCTTTGCCTGATATGTGACAGACCACAGGTGATACAAACAGTATACAGACCAGCATGAGGCTGTGCTAGGAAATCAGGGAGGGGATCACACAGTTTAAGACACAGCCAGGAGGTGAGCAGATCTGGAGGCAAGCAGTGAGGGAGGATGAAGAAGAGACTTCAGCTGAGGATGGACCATGCCAGGAACAGTCAACTTGGTCAGGTGTGGAACTCCAGAGAGGTCCATAGAGACTGTGCTGCCTTTTCGTAAGGTTCCTGAGCACACTGTCCAGGGTCGATGGGTAATGCTGAGTGGATGGTAGTGAGATTTACAGGCTCCTTAGAAACACAGAACAGAGAGAGGCTCACTGAGCACTGACAGTCTTGTAGGGAAGAAAAGGAGCAAGGGGAAAGGTAGGGAACAAAGCACCAGGGGTACAGGCAGTTTGTGGTACAGGGGACAGAAACTAGCCTTAGAAGAATTAAATGATTTGGTGTGCCATAGCCCATGTTTCAGATCACTGGAGAGTCAGAGACCACATCCCATTGACTAGAAAGCTAGTCTCAGGAGCCATGTTACAAGACACTGGGGACTAATGGGTCTGTGTACACTTGAGGTACAACTCAAGATAACTGGGTCACCAAGATAGACATCTTCTTTTAACCATTTGGCTTCAGAAGGCTATGGTGCAGGTATGAGGTCCCCGAGGTTTTCTTGTATTTTAGCATTCAGATGCCCTAATACCAGCCAAAGGCCTGCCACCTCCTCTTCCTGCCCCTGGTCCTCTACCTCTTCCTTCTCCTCACCTTGTCTTGCCCCTTTCCCTTTCTTTCTCTCCCTCCATTCCCCCCTCTGTCTTTCTCTCACTTTAGTATATATACATATATATATATATACTAAAATTGTCTTTGATTTTTTCCTTATTGTTGTCATTTCTCACCAAGAATTCACAGGAAGTTATCTCTTTCTTTCTCCTCTCATCTGATTTACATTTTCCCTCTGCAAATCCTTTATGTTAAAGGTTGATGCAATAAAATCCAGCAAGGGAGAGGGGACTTTCCATGGTGGGAGGTGGTCTTTCCTTTCTCTTCCAGGAGTCCCTCTCTCGGATGCAGGCTGTGAAGGGGAGGAGAGGAATTTGACAGGTTGATGATGGCAGTAGTGTAAGGAGAAGACTTCATGAGTAGCAACACACAGGCATGAGCTGCAGGCAGGCACAGAAGTCCTGCTCTATAGCCTCAGTTAAGCCATGTGTATTTTCTCGAGCATCAGTATTTCAGATCAAGCATTTCCAAGGATTTCTAAGTCAATCTTACCGTCTTTTTCCCCCTCAGTTGACGTGGCTCACCAACCTGTCAGCCATACTGATCATTTGGCTACTTTTGGTAGCATCCATAGCATTCCGTTCCCAGAGCTGTGCTGGGGTGAAGAGGGCTGTACAGGACAGGTCTAGAAGGAGATCTGCATTCATATTAATCATGGATACACATTTGTGTAATGTGGCCCTTTGGGGCAAGATATACTGAGATCCCCAAAGCAGCATTTCAAAACATGCTTCCGATTACTTCAGATTAGCATATAGCATTTGCCATCCGACAGTCTTGCTATCTGGAGTTCCTGGACGGAGGACAGGTACAGGCCTATGTCAACGTATGTAGGTAGAGCTCAAGAAGCTGGGATTGTGGTGGAACTAAAGATATTCCTACACAGGCAAGGTAATTAGCACATTTTTTTCAATTCGCTACATGTTTAGCTTCAGGTGCAAAGCTATAATTACTAAGATGTGGCAAACCTTCTTTGTCCCCTCATGAACCTTTCTCTAGGGAGTCTGCTAACCTGGGTTCTTGGACAGAGCATCAGGAATCCAGGTCAAACAAGCTTGCAGCTACCAAACCTCACCACATTCGCCATCAGACACTGGTCCGTCATATCTTCTAGCTAAATCAATGCTTACTAACCAAAATTAGAAAAAAAGGTAATAATAATTGGCAAACTGTTCTCCGCTGTCACACATTAATCTTGAGGCCAAAATATTATAAACAGGAATTTAGAAAAACATACCCTAAAATATGCTCTGGAGGGGGAAAAAAATCCACAGTGCCCTTATATGAAACAACATTTATTCTAGTAAAAAAGGAAGCTGAGACGGGGCCAGCTACGTTTGGGCATGCTGAGCTGATCACAGTTGAACAGGTTTCCTTTCCCACCAGCTCCTCAGAGCCTTCGCTATGTGCACAGATGCTGTGAATGTCTAACGGGGGCCATGCACACTCAAACTCTGTATGCCTCCAAATCACAGGGCTCTTTAACTCAATTGCTGAGTTTGACATGGTAAGAGCTATCAAAAATGGGTGAAAATCCTGCCTATTACAAAACTGTTCTGGTATTCAAAGCCGACATTAGGACTCAGGGGAGTGGAAATGACCAGTCATGTCCCTGTGCGATGTTTCAAAAATGAGGGACGCTACACATGATCACTGCCTCTGTGCTTTTCAATTAGACTTAGGACAAAAATGGGAAAGAAAATAAGAAAGGCTCCCCAAGGCTGTCCCTACTAAAAGACATTGCATTCTGAGGATGGGGAAAAGGGAGAGGAGGGTCTGTGTTACACCAGAGGTCACCGAAGGAAACAGAGAGCCATACACAGGAATAATTGGGTGCTCATGGACACATGACCATGTAGCAAATTCTTCAGATGGTCCATTTAAACCACCCCAGAGTTTGGTCTTTCCCTCTGAATGCTGGGCCTTATCACTCCACAATGATGTGGCCTTCCGTTTTGAGGCCATATTTAATTCATTTAAGCTAACCCTGAAAGCACCAAATACTGTCAGAGTTGGCCGAGGGGGCTTTAAATTTATGTTTTAATTACTTGGCCAGTTCATCAGAAGGTAGACACGGTGTCTGTGGTGAGGGCTTTGAAATGATCGCTGACGGAGGCAAGGCTCCCAGCACATAGAGCCTATTCATGGCATGTTTGTGGTCACTACCTGTAAAGGAAAGGGGGCCGAGGAGATGTAGTAGCAGGGAAATTGATGCCGATTTCTTGTTCATCCGATTCCGCCCAAGTACATTTGATTCTGCAAAATGTAAAACTGGAAACGGCCTTGTGAATTTGAAGGAGAATATTGCTACTATGCAGAAAAATAAAATAAATTCAGAATTGGTATAAAAATAGCCCATTGACAAGAAGGTTTCTAGAGGAAATTTAGTGGAGCTTTTTCCCCCTTTCTTTTTTTTTCTGTGAACTGTGTGATCTCAAGTGCAAAGGATGAAGCGCACAGAGGCACTGCCTGTTGGAAGAGAAACCCCAAGCTATTGCCAGTGACACACAGTGGCGCTCCTATGGGCCCTAGAGTAAGGACTCAGTAAAATCAATGAGATTGATTGTACTCTACCAAAACGTTGACTTTGTATGGAGAAGCTGAGAAACTCAAGTTAAGCATGGCTTTGGTTCTCCTCCATGAAGATCCTCGAACTGGTCAATATGCAGGGAACATGGCGCAGCCTAAAGGGATCACGTGCCCAGCCTCCAGCACCACTTTCCTGGGGCAGATGGTCCAGGAGAGTAGAAGGTCATTAACGGCCTCATCCCCATTATTGGAAGCCCAAAGACCATGCTGCTGCAGTCTGCTCTAGGAGGCCTAGAAAACCCGCATCTTTCATAGTAATGACTTCCAGTTTACAGCCTTCATTTGTTATATTTCCTCAATAGCTGTTGTGTTGAGATTAACTGCATAAATGGTCTGCAGCTGTCTGTTATGAATTAAGGGAGTTTAATCAAAGTATTTCTAATGTACAGCATAATGATAATACATGGGGGAAGTACTATTTAAGAGATAATGATGGCTTCAGAAGATCACTGTTGTAATGTTTAGTGCATATGCCTTCAGCATTGAATTTGTTGTTGTTCTGAATATGCTTAATGGATCACTGAAAAGCTGCCTAATGCGGGATTGTTTGATGGGGCTGACAGAACTGGAATTAGCCCATTGCTGTTTACTGCATACAGCCATTAAGATTAATTGCTGCCAGATAATTTTGACTGTTTTTATCTTCTGGAAAAAGTGTCACTAATGGGTTTATAAATTGGTTCACTATTACTAATAGTAAGGCCAGTGTAACAGGATAGAATGTCAGCTAATTCTGAAGATAAAGGTAAAAAGTATGGAGTACTGTACGGCTTGCTGGTTTTAAGGGATACTGGTATCTAATAACAGACAGACTGATATATGATGCTCATTAATGCGACTTCCTCAGATTCGGGTTGAACCTAATAGATGCTAATAAACTCTTATTTGATGTCCCATTAAAAAGCTCAATCTGCTCTCCGCATTAATGCCCAGCGTTGTTTATCACAACTTTGATGACTGAACCCCAAATTCTAATCTGTTTTGTAACCAAGTGCTGTCTGAGCACCTGGCCTTAGTACTGATAGATAGAAAACTCATAGAACCAGGCCAGAGAATTAAGAAGGGGCTTAATTTATAGACGTGGTACATGGTATAAAGTTCTTCTGGCATGTCCCTAATTCGGGCAATTTTGTGAAGTGCAAGCTTCTAGGCACACTAAGTGGATATCCTATGCATTGTTTAGAAATTGTCCACAATTAAATAAAATTTCCAACATATAGGCAATTTAGTGTAGTGGCTAGATAAAACATTTCACATGCTTAACTCTCACCTAATTAGGTTTTTAAAAAAATCGTGTGCATACTTCTCTAAGAAAGAAAAGTGAATGTAGCCATTTTCCAGTGATAGGATTCTTGCAAATGACTTGTGGATGGGCCCATGGCTGCCACTGTAGCCTTCTGACCTGGCTTCATACAGCTGTCTGGAGAAGTTACTCAACAGGTCTATTGGTGAATTCTGCCCATTTACCATACTGATAATAAAAGTCCTTGTGCATTGAACTTCAAGTATGTTCTTTACATCTGAGAGAGCTGGGAATAAATAAAAAGGGATGAGAACAGAGAGATAAACAGCAAACTCTTAAGATGAGTAAGAAACAGGTAATCCCAGAGCTGTGAAGGTACTCTTTCCTCATAATGGATCCTGGGAAGTGGTTAAGCATTGTTCTGCAAATTCAAAAGCATATATATATAAATATATATATTCTTTTATATTCCTTATATTGTACTTAAACATTTTACACTGAATAACTGATATCTTAAAACATATATGAAATTATGTGTGATGTTGTTTCTTTTTCCTTTGCCAACGAGGGCAGGAAGAGAACAAGGGACTTTTAGCTAGTACTCTCTGCAGAGTATGTGAGAGGACAGTAAATCAGGTGCTGCTACATTGGATAAGTGGTTTCTCTTCTGTATGTTTCCATATGGAACTGGGATGTAATAGCTAGGGGAAAACATTAAGTCTTAAGGACAGGGTTTGCAAAGCCTTCCTGCCTCTCCATCCTATGCTGGTCTCATTCACTTTGGCTCGCACTCTATAAGAGGTATATCGTCTCCTATTTGGGTGAGAGTACCGCAATGGGAAGGTACACTAATTCTGTCCAGAGCACCTTAGAAGACAATGATGTCCTGTGAAGCTCTTAGCTGTGTGTGGTCAGATATCTTGGTCAAACATAGTGGGATTTTTCTGCTCAAGAAACCTCTGGTTTCAACACCTGTCTCAGGTCCTCTGTGGTGGTTTAGTGGCTAGGTCTTATGCTCGCAGTTCCTGTCTACTTCGGTCACCTCCAGATGATGCACTCTTATCCACCTCCCTCAATCCTGCTGCTGCTGAGTCCTTTACCAGCTTATGCTGCAGTCTTGGAGTCAACAAAATCTTGCAAAGCAGTTTCATGCATCCAGATTTGAAGAAAGACCTCTGTTTATCTCCCACCCCTCTTCCAGTCTCTTTCAGAATCTGGAACCCTGGGGTTCGGGCCCACATTTCCAACACAGGACCCCCAGAACCTCACCTATGGGCGAGGTTCATGAATGCTTCATGAATGCCTGTATGTGCTGGACTGAGAATGAAAACTAGCCCCAGTTAATACTTGGATGCTCCTTGCAATCCACACAGTGGAGGTGGAGATCCCTGCTCTTACTTGAAGAGGCAGATCTCTCTCTCTCGCTCTCTCTTGCTCTCTCTCGCTCCCTCACTTTCTGCTCCTGCCTGGAGTGGCTAACAAGAGCCTAGACTTTCTTGAAGACAACAGTTGAAAACTGACTACTGAAATTTGCTCATCTCGAGCACAAAGAATACAATTTCCCCAGCAGGTACCTCAGGCCCCTCCACTGTGGCAGGAGTGTCTAATGGGGATACTGCAACCACAGGCACACAGCCACTGCTGCTGGAAAGGAGCTGTGTTTGCAGCATCCCCTGACATCTGCCTCATTTCAATAATTTCCAGCCATCAAACCTCTGTCTGAATGAGCATTAGGAAACAGAGCCATGTTTCGTTACTAATTTGAGTCTCTCACTCACTCACGCCTCTCTCTCTCTCTCTCTCTCTCTCTCTCTCTCTCTCTCTCTCTCTCTCTCTCGTTTGAATTTTATGCTGGTGAGGGGGGCTCTGGTGATGATTTCAATGCCTGTGGCTTTCCATCCCTGTGACCAGGCAAGATATGCTCCTATCATCTTCATGAGGACAAGGTTGGACCTGGTTTGAGCATCTCCCATTTCCTTCTGCTCACTGTGGGCTTCCTCTAAGCAAAGGCAGACATTTCAGTATGAAGAAACGAGCTAAGACTGAAGCCTCATTTTATATGAGGCCATGCAGGGTCACCTGAAGTCTCTCCCAGGTGCGATAATGTTCTTCACTTATTACAAAGCCGAATTTGAAACGGTGACCTATGGGGTTGCTCCATGCCGATGAACAAATGCTCTGAAATGGATTTGCTGTAAGACATGATGAGCTGCTCTAACTTTCCAGGAGGAGAGGGATATTTCACCCGTGGGTGAGGCGCCCCTCACTGTCTGTCAGCCTCACTCCTGCTCTGAGAAAGAAACCTCTCCGGAGAGGAGGTAGCAGATCCAAATCAGATCTACCTGCCACACCAGACTGGGATACAAAGCTCCCGCTGGTTCTGTCTCTCATTCCCAAACACGGAGTATTTTGCCTCACAGTGGGTCTGCTGGCATTGTGGTTGGGCCATTCCATTCAGAAGAACCTTGAATATTCAGAATTATCTCAGTTTACTAATAGATATTCACTAGTGTCAGAGATCTGCCCATACCATTCCTGAGCTTACCACAGCGGCACGCGCCTCCAGTGGGGCTGGTCACTATGCTTACTGTCCACTTCTGGAGTACAGACTCAATTTAAGTTTACATCCTTTCTTCCTTTGCATTCCTTGTGTTTATCCTGTAAAACTCATTCCCTTCACATTGCAGGAAGTCTAGAGAAATGGGGGTGCATTCCATGGCCCAGCTTATCATGTGTTTGGTGTGGTTTGCTCATTCCTTCTACTATGAAACCCCCTAGCATTCTGCAATGGATGCTGGGGTTCTGGGAGCCTGCTTAAGGATTAGTGGTCTGCAGCTCGGTAAGTTTTCTCTCTCAGCCACATTCAGGTCAGGATGCTCTCTCCACAGCGAGGAGTGCGGCATTTCTCCTTGCAAAGCTGAGGAAAGAAATGCTAAATTGAAAATGTCCCTAAGCCTGTATCATTACCTAATTCCACAAGGGGTTTCTAAGCAGGCACAGTAGCAGTATTAAAACACTACAGACAATCACATGTGGCAAGTTGGGAGAGTTGGACACTTATTTCACCCTTTGTTCAAGCCAAAGAGTCCCTTCAGGAGGGATGGTTCTGCCCAATGATTGACAATACACACTGGGAAGGAAGCATGACCTCTGAGAAACCCCCCAAAGGCAGGTTCTTACAACTCAGTCCAACTCACTTCTAGGAGATCGCTTGTGTCTAACCATCTTTGATTCCTGGAAGCATTGAAGTTTCCTTCTTCTGTGGACAAACACACGCACACCAAAACCCAGCGGCTCTCACTTCAAAGGGAATAAAAGATAGTTTATTCTGGAGCCAAGTGTGTGACCATGGCTGGGGAATCGTGGAGCTACGTTATCCCAGGTTCTAAATTGCTATTTAGAAATTGCTTCATGGAGTTTAAAAGCAGGGCAAAGGAAGTCATCAATTAAGGCGACTTTAAAATACAGTGACGATACGTCAGAGAAGTGGTTACAACAAGATGGGGGATTCTCTTCTGCAACCCTCAGACACTCTTTTTAGCTTTGGGGTTGACGGAAGCTAGTTGTCTGATAAGTTAATAGATTCCAATGGGTGGATTTCTGCTAATCACAGGATGTGTTGATTGGCACGCCTTTGTGGCTATTTAGGGAGCTAAAATTAGAATAAGATAAGGTATTATGATCTGAACCTGCAGGATTCCAGCCTCTCCACATCACTGCTGCTCCGATCAGTCAGTCAGTCTTTTGTTTCTTTCCAGGAATTCTCATTTATTCTTCCTTGTTTCACCTTCCTAATGCCTTCCCCTTCCTCAGTTCACCCCCCCGATCTGGCAACAAGAAAATACGAAAGGTACAAAGCTGAGCTTGCATAGAAAATATTTTCCTCTTTCTTTCAACTTCAAAGTATCAAGGAAAGTTCAGACCTACCTGATCCTTGATATTTCTTCCTATGAGCATTCCTGGTCATTCCTTCTGTGTCTTTGGTGGGCGTTTATACAAACTCTCTTCTCTTTTGAGGTTTGCAGCTGCTTTGGGAAACGTCATAAAAACAGGGATGGTTTCGTCTTCCAGCCACTGGATTCCGTATATAAAACAGTGCTGAATTTAAACTAATTGTTCTGGCTATCCCAGGCTATGTACCATCCACTCAAAACTGTAATGTATCTCGGTTCCTGTGTGTCAGGAACTAGGGAAGGTCACGTGTTTGACCCACAGTCTGGGTTTCTGCCTCAGAATGTCTCCTTCAGTTGCAGGAAATACAATCGAAGACTTTCTGGCCTTCCTTCTCCCTTGCATAATACCCAAGCTGCCCAAAGCATCTTCCTCCCTCCCTGCAGCTAGATAGGCTTTCTCACAGCATGGCTGGCCACCGAAAACTAGGAGGATTATTTGCATTAAAAAGGAAGGCTTTACAATGAACTGATCCAGCAGCAGGACAAAGCTAAAATGCCTTTCTGACCTCCAGCTGGTCTTTGTATTCTCTTAGTTCGAGGTCACTCACAAGCCCCTAGGACTGAAGGAGAGGAGAGCTATCCTCCTTACTGCTGGGGAAAGAAGCAAGATCACCCAAGAGCTGCAGTGACCCTTCAGCCCTTTCTTTGAAATCACAGCAAGGGTGGTCCACACTGCTGCTCAAGAAGCCTTATGAATAATTTCCTCCCGTGAAGGTTTTCTCCAACCTCCATTTTATTTTTGGTATTTCTTTCTTTTTACTTTATGTGTATGAGTGGTTGTCTATGTGTATGTATAGACACCACATGTGTGCCTTGTACCTGAGGGAGAAGGGCCAACAGAGAGCATTGGATCCCTGGAAGTGGAGTTACAGATGGTTGTGAGTGGCCATAATTGGTATACACAGTAAATGCTGACTCATCTCAGATCGTCTCGGAAGCCCCATCCACCCTCCATTTTAAAAGAACTGTGTTTCCATTCCAATATTCTCTGCTAGAGAATTCTATGCATACTGCCATATCTGAAAGAGCATGCTACATGTTCAGAGTCCCAGACTTTCATAACTGCATTGATCCATTTTTTAAAAAAATATTTCATGTACTTTTTCACAACAGTGACCGCCAAAGGGATTCAGTCTCTATAATATGTCTTAAGGATGATTCTAGAAATTTTAACTTATCCCCCTCATATTCCACTGTCATTAAAAGCCGCTTCCTGTGAAATGTTACAAGTTTTCTTTGTACACAGGTTTCAGAGTTTGATGTTTGTGTCTGACCTCTCCCAGGGTATCCATGGTGGTATTTCTGCTCCTGTGTTCCATTGGTTTCTGAGATGTAGTTAATTTTTCAAAATGAGTCAGATTTGCTAAAGAAACTAGCAGAATAATGGTCGCTAGATACTGGGAAAAGAAAGGGAAGAAAGCAAGAAAGGAAATTCAGTAAGAGGCAGAGGAGGAGTTAGTTTTGGCTTTTCTAAGCAAAGCAGGGTAACTATTGATATGAACTCACACAAAGGAGGAACCTGAAGGCAGGAGCTGATGCAGAGGCCGTGGAGGGGTGCTACTTACTGGCTTGCTTCCCATGGCTTGTTCAGCTTGCTTTCTTCTAAGAACCCAGGACCACCAGCCTAGGGATGGCACCGCCCACAATGGACTGGGCCCTCTTTATTGATCACTAAATAAGAAACTGCCTTATACCTGGACTTTCTAGTGGCATTTTCTCAATTGAGGCTCCTTCCACTCTAATAACTCTAACTTGTGTCAAGTTGACATCAAACTAAACCGGGCAGATAGATAGATGTAATACACTGCATACGTGCAGAAAATTTTTTAAAGAAAATTAAAACTATTTACAAAGAATAAGGAGGAACAAAATGAGGAGGAGGAAGGTGACAGCTAAGCTCCCTCAGTGAAGCTCAGGGCTTGAGCAATTGATATCGCAAGTTGCTGCTTTACTGGTAAGAGCACAGCATAAGAAACAAACACTTTCTTAAAATTGTGACTTAAGGGATGGAAAGGTATTTCAGTGTGTAAGGCACCTGACTCAGGACCCACATGGTAAAGAGGAAAACCAACGTACATTTTTCCCCGACCTCCACATGCGTGCTATGGAGTGTCTACCTCCCAACTCCCATAATAAAAGATAAATAATGTGAGGGAACTATGCAAACTCCTAAGCATCTTCCAGTCCTCTGAAAATCTACTGCTAAAGAAGAAAGAAGGAAAGAGCATCATGTCAGCTGTCCATCAACGTGAATCGTGTTCCCTCGTGATGCACTCTGGGCTGATGGTTCTGCTCTCCTTCAGAGTGGGGAGTTTTGCTTTGGGAAGTGTGATTGATGTGGTCAGGCCTCCATGGAATGCATCGTTAGTTGGTGGTGGGGAAGCTCAGATGGTTGGAGCTCCATGGTAATGAGGCGAAGGTTAGGGGTTCAGTGCCCATGTGGGCCACTTAGTGTTTGTCTCATTCATGCCCACAGACTATTCCCACTATGAGCCACCTGTCCACAAAATGTATCTCTGGGAGGGGCGGCAGGATGTATAAAGAATTTGGCTGGATCTCTGCAGATCAGTCATGTCTGGAAATCCACCCTTCCGGGAGCCCCTGGTGACTAATGAGGAGCAGGGCAGCATTTAAAACGCTCACTCCCACGACCACCTTGTGCAACTGCCCCTTCATTTGACATCTTTGAAAAAAAATGCGTCACAAGATGAGATGGTGCCAGACAGAGCAGTGGTGCGAGGCTCCGCACTGCTTGCTTCTCACTGTACAGAGAACAACCACTGCATGTCTTTGTAAATTGTTTAACCAGTGTAGAGTGCAGTGGCACGTACCTATAATCTCTGCCCTCAGGAGAATGAGGCAAAGCCCTGCCTCTGACCCAAGCAAGGGTAAGAAATACTAAACTGGAAAATATTTGGTTAAAAGTAAATAAAATTATAGTAGGATTGGGGGAAACGCTTCCTAGCCTCTTAGATAAAACAAAACGTGATTTACATACAAAATTGTTCTTCTTGATTTATGTTGTTGCATCTCTCCTATTCCCATCACCATGATTTCAGCTCAAACCCAGCTCTGTCCAAAATGGACCACCAGTGCACACAGCTCAATGGACCTGCATCCTTCTCCAACACTAAGGACAATTTATGAGATGGGAGTGAGTTATAAAACCTGATGCAAAGGTTTGAAACCCAAAGTCACATACACCTGCTGTGTGGATTGTAACCCCTGCCTCAGTTTCCATTCTTTGACTGTCAAATTCAGTATAGAAGCACAAGCTGACTCCTGAGCTTCTGTGGATTATAAAGCTAGCTAATTTAGAAAAGTCTTTAGAAAACTACCTTGGGCATGTTACTTGTTTAATACATGCAAAACATTGCTCATCATCATCATCTCTCTCTACTTACAGAATGGACTTGGTAGGTAAATTATATTAGTCCATCTGTAACTATACTACTCAAGTTAATCTGAGCAAATTTCCTTCCCTCTATCTTGGGCTTTCCATGAACAAAAAGGCTTACTTGTGTTCCAAGACCACTCTATCCTAGGGCTTGGTTAGCATTAACTTAAATGTTGCAACGAAGTGCTCAAGAAAACACTTACAATATTTTAATGTTTGATATCCATATGAAAACATGTATGTAGAGATATTTTATTTGTATTTTAATAAATAAAACTTGCCTGAAGTTCAGAGAGTAAAACAGCTCACCAGGCAGTGGTGACACACCCTTGATCTCAGTAGTCAAACTGCTTTACCATAGAAACCAGGCAGTGGTGGTGCACACCTTTAATCCCAGAACTAGAGAGGAATATGAGAATGGAGAAAACAGCTCTCAGACACAGTCTCATTCTGAGATTCCTGGAGGCAGGATGGCCATTTTGGACTGAGGTAGAGGTAAAAGTCAGTGGCTGGCTGTTTTGCTTTTCTGACCTTCCGTTTGAACCCCAATTTCTGTCTCTTGGTTTTTATTAACCGTGCTGCACATGTGTGTTTCATGTCTTTGATAAAAGCAGTCACTGTCAGTCACCTGTTTTGAACCCCATGGCAGCTCTTCATCAGCCCAATCCATTATCTCCTACTCTGTGAAGGAAGAAGGAAGCCTTTGCAGAATAACAAATCTCTTGCCCAGCTCTAGGCACTGACTTGGGAAAACTATAGTCTTCAATACGTTCAAAACATTGGATTATGCCATTCATTGAGGGCATACCTTTAATCCCAGTACTTGGGAGGTAGAGGCTGATGGATTTCTATGAGTTTAAAGTCAGCCTGGTCTACTTAGTGAGCTCCAGAATGGCCAAGGAAAGAATCAGTGAATTGAAAAAATAACTCGAGTAAATCACTCAGAATATAACACACATATACAAAGAGACAAAACATTCAAAATAGTTAAAGTAAAAGAATGTGCCCTAATCATCAAATTAACAAAATCAAGAATAATGAGAATGTTTGAACATAAATTCATTGATAGTTTTCCAAAATTGAATAAAGCAAGAGACTTCTAAATAAAACAAATAAAAATAATTCCATATCAATGCTCATAAGACTAAAGTTAAGAAGATTTGAAGCAAAAATGTCTTAAAATAGTAAGAAAGAAAGAAAGAAAGAAAGAAAGAAAGAAAGAAAGAAAGAAAGAAAGAAAGAAGGAAGGAAGGAAGGAAGGAAGGAAGGAAGGAAGGAAGGAAAGAAACAAGGGAAACACAAAGGTACCAACTGTGGGGTACTAGTCTAGTCTAAAGGAACCAGTCTAGACTAAAGAGTCAGTCTATGCCCCTCTGAACTACCACCTACCTTTACAAGGGAGCAACATGAGAATATTTTCTGGTCAATATTTAAAGATTACTATAGACTAAGTCGGTCATGCAATAAATAAACACTAAAGAATACATTCAAATGAATTCAAATGGAAAATGTTAATAACAAGAAGAATCGATGATTTTAAAATACCTCATTAATAACCCATGTCTTTAAGAAGTAGAGTCAAAATCCTAGGATTGATGGAGGAGGGGCACCAGATGTCTAATTCACAGAAAAGGTAGAGAGGGTGGAGAGAGTTTATGTCTACTGGGAGACAGAAAGGCACCCTCCTTTGCACCAGACAGGACCACTGGTAGTCCTGCCCGTGCGTCATGTATGGTTCCACACCCACACACATATGGCCAGCACTAATAGAACTCAGGGCTACTATTAAGAAAGAAAGAAGAAGTCATGAAGTTTGGAGAGAGACAGAATAGGAGTTAGAAGTAAATGTAATGAATAAATATGATCAAATATGTCGTATAAATGGCATAGAATTTTCAAGGAATAAAAAGGCAGTTATATAAGTAAATAAAAATGAATCTAAACTGCATTATTAAAGATACACAGCTTTGTTGCAGAAGTTAAAGTAAAAATTCAAAACGCCTGTTAATAGGAAGAAGGCAGAAAACAGTAGAAGCTGAGTGATTCTATTCTTCTGGTCAAGAGTAGAAACGTTAATGAATTTAAACTCTACCATATTCAATGTGCTTGTTAACGTTTAACAGAATTATAAGGTCAGGTTTTCTGGGATACGAAGCTCATACAATTTATAGAACATGTATTATTTCCTCTTTAAGGAAAAATGAAATCACCTTAAAATGTTCACATCTCACTAAATAACTGAGCTAGGTGTGAAGGTTGGAGGGGGGCCATGCATGGAGAGGCTAGAAGTTTACTCTTTCTGAGTTTCCCATAGTAAACCCACCTGGAGTGTAACCTTTATAAAAATCAAAATGAAAATGCTTAAATTTCATTCCAGTCTAAAAAAGAAGGGTATGAAACAGAGAAATGTCACCAAACTAGTAGAATCAAAGAAAGGAGAAGATAAGCAAAAGAAAACAGCAAAAAGTCTAAAACTGTCAAAATAAATCAGTAATTATAAAAAGTTATTGCTCTAACTATTCAATTTAATAAGTTAGAAAAATAAAGAATAAATCAAAAGAGAGAAACAATTTTTTAAAAAAAATAATAGATTTTCATGAACTAGAAAAATAACAGTAAAAATGCATTAAGTCTCTTGGGAAGATGGCTCAGTCTATAAATACTTGTCAAGCAAACGTGGGGAGCTGAATTCAGTTCCCAGACCATGTTTTATCCCAGATAAAACAGTAGATGTGGTGGCTCTTGCTTCTAATTCCAGGAGCAGTGACAGTGTGGCAAGAGAATTTTTGGTTTAGCTTATTTGGAGAGTTCACAGCCATGGAAAGACCTTGTCTCAACATAAAGGTGGTCAGTACCTGAGAAATGACTTCCAAGGTGAATAATCTTCATGAACAAGACCTCTAACACTCTAAGTGTCAAAATATTAACAGGAGTTTATTCTGTTTGAGATATTCGTGCTTTATATTCCTCTCCTGGAAAAGTTTCAGACACTATTCAAGTTAACCAAACATGAAAATCTTAAGAATCATTTGTACTGGCTCTCACTGGGACAAAAGACACCATGTTGGTTAGCAATTCTGTGGTCTGAGTCACCCCCTTACCTTTCTGATATACCCTGAGTCAAACCAGGACCTTTTAGAATGGCATGGTAGGGCTATGAATGTTCTCTCTGTCTGGAGGATGTTGTCATGGCCTACTTCATGAGGCTGATTTTCACATGGAATCTAAATCTGAATAGAGACTTAGCCATCATAATTCATTCTTGATTTGAAAACAAAAACAGAAGTGTAAACAGAGACTGCTCGTTCATTTCCTGGCCACCCAGACTGTAATAATCACACAGGAATTATATGAATTATAACACTGTTTGGCCAATGACTCTATATTTCTAGCTAGCTCTTACATCTTAATTTAACCCATTTCTATTAATCTGTCTATCACCATGTGGCTGTGGCTTACAGGTAAGGGTAGAGGTCCTTCTTCTTCTGCAGCTTCATGGTGTCTCTTTGACTCTGCCTTCTCTCTCTCTCTCTCTCTCTCTCTCTCTCTCTCTCTCTCTCTCTCTCTCTTTCTCCCCGTGTGTGTATGTGTGTGTGTGTGTGTGTGTGTATTCTGCCCTGCCATAGGCCAATTCAGCTTTATTCATTAGCCAATAAAAGCAACACATATACAGAAGGACCTCCCACATCACAGAAGAACAACTTTTGAGCTGGGTAGATAGCTCAGTGGGTAAGACTTTTGCTACACGAGCAAGAGGACCTTAGTTGCCATCCCCAGAAGCCATGTAAAAAGGTTATCATGAAGACAGACACCTGTAAGCTCAGGACTAGAGGGGTAAGAATGAATGAGAGACGCCACAAAGCTAATTGACAACCTAGGTAAATAAACAAGCTTCAGGTTCACTGAGGAGAGACTGATAGAGAGGGGTGGGAGGATGACATCCCAAGTCAATTTGGCCTATGCACACATGAATACACCCTGACTACTTAAGTGCACAGGTTCTCATACCATCACTATTACTATCACCATCACCAGCACATTAACTAATTAATGGATGGATGGATGAATGGGTGGGTGGATGGATAGATAGATAGATAGATAGATAGATAGATAGATAGATAGATAGATAGATAGATAGATGGAAATGAAAAGATCAAGCAAGCTCCTCGGGCTGGCCAGTTCATGCTTCATTTTTTTTTCTTTCGTTCGTTGTCTATTTCCTCGTCCTTAAGCTCATGGATGTATCATTGTTTTTACAATACGTGGATTGTTTCTAATCAGGCTTAGAAAGGATCATTAACCGCACCTTCAAACTGGCCCATATCAAATATACCCCCCCAAGATTACCTCTCTTTTCCATCCTGAGATCCACAGTAGATGTGCCCCCCCAGAAAAGAGATGTCTTTAAAAAAAAATAGCAGAGTGAAGTAAGAGAAAAAAGAACCAGTCCTTTTCAGCCTGGCCTGTCACCTGAGCTGGGAAGATGGCTTTCATCACACAGCTGATTCAAAGCGAGCAATCTTCTGTAGGGCTGAGGACAGCCTGTGAGCCGAGCGGGGCAACAGGTCCGACTCAGCTCGCTGGCCTCTGCGCTCCACAAGTGAACACCGCCTGAAGTAAAGGTATAAATTATCCGGCTGCCCTGGGATTTCGCCTCAGCGCCTCTCCATTAACCTCCCACCCTCCTCACCGGCAATCACCGAGCAGAGAAAGGGTCTCCATGTGGCCTGGCAGAAGGGAGCGCCAAGGTTTCACTGATTTTTGAATTAAAAAAGAAAAAAATACATATCCTGACTGTGTCACATAAAAGACTCAGCAATTTGAGTTTGGTTGTTTCCTGAGGAAGGTGTATGATTTTTTTAACCCCCTCCTCTATTTTTCGCTTTAAGAAAAAAAAATAATTGTTAAGTTTTTCAACATTGTGGCCTTAGGAGGTAATTTGCTAAATAGGACAAAATTAGCTGATTTTTGGACCATTTAAAAGAACATTTCTTTTGAAAGCATATAAAATGTATTAAAGCAATCTCCGAAGTCTTTACCCCTGCTTGAGATTTTAATTTACTCTGAGCTAATAAATTATCCCCCTTCGCAGAAGCTATTGAAAATTTTCAGTTAAATCCTTTTTAAATTTTAATGTGTTCAATTGAATCCTAAGCAATTTCGACACACACTCACAGCTTGGGGTGGTCAGCCCACCAAGTCAAGGCTGAGAAGGGGTCAGATTAGCGTGGACCCCTCTGCCCCCTGGGATGGCCAAGGTGATATTAACCAGTACGATTTCCCCCACACATCCAGGTCTGATTGTCGGATAATTGCTTCTCCACAACAGCTTTTAACAAATGCCCCTATTTGAAGGCCAAGAGCATTTTCTCTGCCTTGGCAGTGAAGGCGGAGGTGGCAGAGCGGGATGGAGGAGGTAGGGGAAGCAAGGAAGAGAACAGCCAGGGGCTCACATCAGAAGCTGCCCCGGGCTCTGGGTCACTTTGGTCCTGGGGTTCACTGAAGCAGAGGCTCGCTTAATCTCAGGCAGGGCTCTTACACTACCTCTATACACTTCCCAGAAATATTTTTTCAGGCTATCAATTATTATACTTGAACATCGCATCCTGACTCTGGGGAGCCCTTAGACAGGGGCTGCAAAAATCAATCCGGTTTTACAACTTTTACCTTGCCGGAGCCCCAGCTCTTTATCTACATTGCACGTAATTTAAAGATGCCATATCTCTCTCAGTGGCACAGATAGCTTCCCAAGAATGACATGACCTTGATAACGGCAGTATTTTTTTTTAAGTTTGCACAGGCGAGAGCGTACAGGGTTAACTTCCCTCCCAGAAGCTGTAGGCGTCACCGGCAGCCTGGTGGTCCCTCTTGTCAATAGAGATTTTTCTAACTGTGGTTAGTTACACTGAGTGCTGTGTCATCCTCCTGGCCCCTTTACTCGCTTTCTGTAACAGGAGCCTTGGGTGCTAATTTTATTTGATCAGGGAGGAAAATCTATTGACGGTTTCAAAAATTCATAAATTGGGCATGTAGCCCAAGACCCATTTGGATCGGCAAAGGTATGGCATGGATGTGAACATGTGATGTTCTAGGAAAACCCTCCTTTGTTGTTGTTGTTGTTGTTGTTGTTGTTGTTGTTAGGGAAATGGCCCTGAACTCAGATAATTGACATATATATATATATATATATATATATCGGAATTTGTTCACCAAAGCTGCAGGTGCTAAAGGCTTGGTCCCCAGGGACTGTATACAGCTTGGTGGTGTGTGGTGTGGCTAAAGCAGAGGTCTGGCTGGGCTGGCTTTCAGATTCCTTATTTGGCAAACATGTGTGCTCAGTTGCTGGTCCTCTAGTTTCTGGAAGTTTTCTCAAAGCATTTAGCAGAAGAACCCTCTTCTGGTTGTTGAGGTGAGGAGGTCTCCACACAAGGGTTTGGTAACTGTATTGCTGTGAAACCAAATACAAATGTTAAGAAGAACATAAGAAGAACTGGTAAATTAATAACTGAGGTTCCCCTGGTCCAGTCTGGCAGCCAGCAGCCTTCACTCATTTGGCTATCTTGATTTTTGGTTCTAATCTATGGGGCTAAAACTGGAAGGGGAAAAAGGGGCAGCATAGATTTGCATATAGAATTGCTGTTTCTTCTGTCTGTGGGGAAATGCAAAAAGATTTTTTTGTTTTATTTATTTATTTATTTATTTTTCCAAGACAGGGTTTCTCTGTATTACTTGTCCTGGCTGTCCTGGAACTTGCTTTGGAGACCAGGCTGGCCTCGAGCTCAGAGACTCACCTGCCTCTGCCTCCTGGTGCTGAAATTAAAGAAAGGTATGCACCACTATTACATATGTCTGGTTCTACCATTTCCCACAGTTCCTGTGTGATATTCTTTTCAAAAATACATTTTAATTAAAATATATTACATCAACTCTCCAATTCAAATTGATAGCCTCTTTCCTCTTTATCACTGTCACACAAATGTGTAAATGTGACTTGCTGGATTCGTTTTTGCTGCGTGGACACTTTGAATTGGACAATCCATGAGGTGGCTCATCCTTGGAGGAGGCTAATTCACCCTCTCCCTACACACATCAGTTGTCTATAGCTCTTTGTCCTGGGGTGCGAACTTGTGAGATTTTTCCCACTTCTATGCTAGTATGTTCATTGGTATTGCCATTGTTCAGGTCTTATTTATTCAGTAATATTGACAAGAGACAATATCATAGCAGACTTCCTGGTATTCTGGTATGGTAGTTTGAAAAAAAAAATGGTCCCCAATGGGAGTGGCACTATTGGGAGGTGTGGTTTATTGGAGGAAGTGTGTCACTGTGGGGGTAGGCTTTGAGGTCTCATATGCTCAAGTTATGCCCACTGTGGTAGACAGCCTCTCTCTTTTCTCTTCTCTCTCTCTCTCTCTCTCTCTCTCTCTCTCTCTCTCTCTCTCTCTCGTGCCTTCTGATCAAAATATAGATCTCTCAGCTCTGTCTCCAGTACCATTTCCACCTGCACACCTCTATGTCACACTGTGATAATAACGGACTAAACCTCTGAAAATGCAAGCTACCTTAATTAAATGCTTTTCCTTTATGGTTGTGGTGTCTCTTCACAGCACTTGAAACCCAAGCTAAGACATCTGTCTTTTACAATCTTTCTCTCTCCTTTTTCTCAATGATCCCCAAGGCATAGAGATCTTGCCATGTTGGTCATTGTTGTGGTCCATAGGTGTCACAATTGGGTAGGATAATTCATTGTTTCCATTCCTTGGCAGCTTGCATAGTATTTTCTGGTATCATGGAAACTATTCCATAAGAAGGAGGCTTTCAGGTTAGAGCCTGCTCTCATCATCTGAATCCTGTGTCCTAAGTATGTGCTGTCTGCAGCAAAGGACTTACCTTCAACATCTAGAAAGCATCCATAGACAATAAACATTTCCTGTGTTGATTTCGGGATCATTTGGACTAACCTGAGCTGCATAGTATTCTTGAAGCCACTGAATTATCCAATGTGGGACCTGAGTCTGTAATTGAAGCACTTGTATCTAAGTCAGTCTTGTATTGCTATGAACACCATGACTAAGGCAGCTGTTATCAAAGAAAGCATTTAATTGGGGACTTGCTTACTAGTTTAGTTCTGAGGTTTAGTACATTATTACCATGCTAGGAAGTACAGGGGCATGCCATCAAGTATGGTGTTGGAGAAGTACCTGAGAGCTGCATCCCAATTCACTGACTGAGGGAGACAGACTCTGGGCTTGGCACGGGATTTTGAAATCTCAAAGGCCACTTCCGGTGACACACTTCCTCCAACAAATTCATACCTTTTAATCCTTTCAAATAATGTCACAACCTTGTGACCAGGCGTTCAAATCTATGAGCCTATAGGGGACATTCTTATTAAAACCACAACAACTTGAGAGGCTGAGACACAAAAATGATAAATTTGGGGACAGCCTAGGCTACATACTGAAGCTGTGTCACAGGAACACACACACAAAAAAAAAAATACTATGCCATTGCTACCATCCCTTGTCTTTCTTATCTTTCTCCCCAAGGACCCCTACATATTACCATCTATTTTTGGACTCTATAATCTTCTGAGTACATGGATATTGTATAATGGAATACTGCATTATGTGATTTTTGGCCGATTCATTTTTCTTAGCCTTCTAACTTACACAGCTGCATGAGCCATTGCCTATAACCAATGGATCAGTCCTTTTGCGACAGGGTAGTATTCCATGGCATGGATTTCCTACAGTTACCAACACAACTTAAACTTTTAAGTGGGTGTTTGGGAGTTTCAGGTTTAGGAATATTATACAAAAGACTGCTGTGAGAATACAAGGAAGAGAGTTTATTCAGGCCAAGATTTCCATTTCTCTGGAACAAATAATCAGAATTGCAATTGCTAGATCATACAAGAAAGGCATTTTAGGTTTTAAGAATCTGTTGATTTTTCCAGAGTAATTGACTGAATGTCTTTTTTTTTTTTTCCGAGAAGCAATGTTAAGAGAGCTGGCCATTTTCTGCCCTCGTCAGCATTTGCTATGTTCATCATTTGTATTTCAGTTGTTCTCTGTGTGTGACAAGATCTCTGGGATCATGATTTATGTTTCTCCAACAATTTGTTTGACTGACCATGTTTTGACATGTTTATTTGTCATTTTTTGTTCTCTTTGGTCAAATGATTCCTCATACTTTGCCTCACCCTCTGGTGACTTGGGTATTTTTTTAATACTGAATTTTAACAGCACAAACTCCACGGCTGTTTTATTCCAGGGATTCATGGGTCATTTAGTACCCGAAAGACAAGGTATGCACTCCAAGCAGAACAGAACAATTGGCACATCTATTGTCGTGTGTATGACAAACCCTGAGGAGACAGTGATAGTGACTTCTTACCTGTAAAAGATCCACACTTAACAAATTACTCAAGCATGGAAGGTCAGCTGCTCTCCTCGAAGGTTAGAGATGAGAAGGGAAAGCCTAGTCTTACTGCTGTTCTACAACACAGAGCAGGAACATGATGGAGGAGGCTCGTACAGATCGGAAAGGAAGGAAAATGCCCCCATTTGCAGAGGACAAGGTGCTCAATATGAAATAGCTCAGGGGATGTTGATGAACTCTTCTAGAGTGAGCTGGAACATTCAGAAAGCTCATAAGGGACCTTCTTGTACTGCAACTTGTTCAGGTCCTTAAAAGAACCAGCATTGATCTTTCAAGTTCCACACACTCTGTTCTATTTCCCCTTTCAGCACACATGTTTTATAAGTTCTTTCTTGCTTGCTTTGGGTTTGTGCTACTCCTTTAAAAAAAAAAATACTGCTTGGTGATGTCATCTCTAGACCTGACACATTTTCTCTTGTTAATTATTCTGGTATACTTATACATTTAATCCCTATACTACTTTAATTGGATCATACAAGTTGTAGTTTATTCTCTCTCTCTCTCTCTCTCTCTCTCTCTCTCTCTCTCTCTCTCTCTCTCTCTCTGTTGATTTTTAGTAGAGAATCCTTTTCTGGTCCAGAGATTATTTGGAAATTAAACTTCATCTAGTCTCTAGATTTTTGAGGATTTTTTTTCTGTTATTAGTTTGGAATTTGATTTGATGAAAAAAACCATAATCTTTATGGTTTTCAATTATTTCCCAATTTTGAGGTTTGATTCATGGTCTGGTATTCTTGATCTATATGTCAGAAACACTTGAAAAACAGGTATAAGCTGTGTCCTGTGTACTGTCTCCTACAATTTTCTCTGGATTTAAACATTCCAACCTGGAAAGGGAATTATTAAATCTTGGGAGCCAAAGAAAACTTCTAAGGCTCAGGATGGTCCTGAAACATACAACACCCTAAGCCCCCTACCCCAAGGATATAGAAAGAATAAGAACTATCAGGGAGAAGAGACTCTCTGACCTGTTGATCTGCTTATAAAGGGAGTCCCAAGTGTGCAGTTGTGAATTATCACCCATGTGGAGGTGGAAGTTTTAATCCCTGATCCTGTAAGCAATCTCTAAACCCATATTCCATGAAGTAACTATGATATGGTTCACCATACTGGACTTTAGTGGAACAGTTTCTTTGTTCTGTCATTGGTGCCCTCTCTGGGGTGAGTAGAGTTTCTTCCTATATTCCTAGGAAAAGTCACATGTATTTCAACATCTATCCACTGAATCATGTGGTTGATGACATCATTAGCATTTTGCTTTTCTTTGTGGTTTTGTTCCCCCCTAGTTATATCAGTTGTTCAGAGCAGGTTGTGAGGTCTCCATAACTCATTTAGCATGTGTGTTTCCGCCTTGTGTTTCACAGCTTTTTGATATATAAGTATTTGATACAACTTGGAACTGGTAAATTAATACTGAATCATTTTAATCATTGTCAAGTATTCCTCCACACACCCTGGCAAATTTCATAGCATAGAAATATACTTATCATGTTATTTTGATATTGTGGTGGTTTGAGTGAGAATGTCTTCTATAGGCTTATGTATTCAACTGTTTGGTTTCCAGATGGTGTAACTATTTGGGAAAGATTTGGAAGTATGGCCTCATTGGAGGAGCTGTGTTGCTTGGGATGGGCTTTGAAGTTTCCAAAGCCCAAACCATTTCCAGTTATCTCTCTCTACCTTGGTCTTATGGATTAAGATGTGAGCTCTCAGCTCCTGCTGGAGCTCCATACCTGTCTGCTGGCTGCCATGCTCGCCACCAGGATGGTCATGGACTCTAACCCTAGAACCATGAACCCCAAATTTAATGATTTCCTTGGTCATGGTGTTTTGTCACAGCAACTGAAAATTAAGACAGATATCTAGCTCTTCTTTCTATTGATTAAAATTTGCATAATATATCTCCCACACCCTTTTAGTTCATCCCTCTCCCCATCACACTAAGTAATGGTGCCATGTCATGGAATAAAAAACCACATAACTAGGTTATATTTGATTCAGTATACCAAACTTTGTTTTCTTAACTTCGCATTCAGGTCACTTACATTTAATATACTCTTTACTTAGTAAATCTTTAATCGCTATAGTATGTTCTGTTTTCCTTTGCTTCTTTATTTTTCTCTTCGCCTATTTTCCTAGGGTGACAATAACAATTCTTTGAAGTTCCATTTTAATCAACCAGTGTTTTGAAAAAATATCTTTGAATAATTTTCACTGGTTCATTTAGATATCATTACATCATGGTTAATCTAAAAAGTTTTAAATATTTACATTTATATATATAATACATTTATATACATAAATATATACTTATATATATAGATAATCAAAATAGTGTCCCATATTCTGACTACTTCAAAGGCACAAGAGTACTCTTTATTAGATTCCAAAACTAACATTTTTTGTATCCTCAGCCTGACCCTTACTTTCTACTCACTGACCACCATTTTTTCTCTCTGTTCATCAGTTTAAATTATATCTCTTGGTGAATAGATGAGTGTGATTACTCCTCTGTCTTCCTTATCACCTGGTTCTGATCATTAAGTTACAGGCTTCCTATTTGTTTGCTGTTGTTTTGTATGCATTGTAGGGGACACTTCTTTCATTTCACTTGTGTGTGCACATGGTTCTGTTAGGTCAAGAGCATTGTGCTTACTAGGTGAGAATCTCATCATGCTGCTATTTTCAAAACCTCTTGGAGTGTTGTTACTGCTTATTGTAATTGCTAGTTCTAAAACAATGTTTAGTTCTTACCTGGATCTTCATTCTTTTATACACTATATACTTATTATATACATTGTATACATGTTTTACATTATGATAGTTTCCCCTTTATTTCTAGCATGTTTGTGGCTCTCTGTCATAGCATTTTTATCTGATGGCTTTCACACCTTTGACCTGTAATTCCTCCATATGTACCATTTTCTTGAATGACAATTTTCTCTTTCAATTTTTCTGCTATGTGCAATAAGTAATCTTCAGCTAAATTTTTGAATAATATGTTAATAAGACTCTCTGATTCATAGCTTCTGTTTCTGCGGGCTTCCTCTGGCATTGTTCTGGTGAGCAAAGGGGAACCTGACCCCAATGTTGCTGGCATGTATGAGTCAATGCTCACGCTCTCCTCCTCCTTGAACTGTTCCAATGAGATCATGTCACTGCTGGGAGATCTGCCACTAAACTGCCTTGCCACCATCTGCTAGGAAGAGAGAGATGGCTATTGCCTACGTCTTATAGCGCTGATGACACCACTAGGGCTGGAGAAGGCACCTTGCTGAATGGGGTCAAAGTCCTGATGCTCGGGTAGCCAATCTGAGTACCCTCTAGAGGTGGGTGAAAGTGCTTTCTCACTGCGAGGTTCAGGATATAGAAAGTCAAGACTCACCAAGAACTCTCCATTGACAGTACATTGGAGTGGGTCATCACCACCTGGGGTGTGTGGTTATTCATTATCACCAGGGTCCTGGATCTTGTCCACTGCAACCAGAGCTATATGATAAGTGGGAACCTTGCCATACCCTGTAATATAGCCAACGCTGCCAACAGGAGATGTCCAACCACAGTTTGCCTGAATGTGTGTTTTGAATATTAATGTTCATTATCTGGAAATTTTCTATAGAGCCAGACTAGGTTTTTCTGGTCCTTTGTCTTTTCCTGAGCCTATGCAAGGGAAGTCCCCAAGTTACTAAACTCCATAATATCATTTAAAAAAATATGAAGCCACAGAAATCCTAAGATTCTCACCAGTGTGTCATTTTTCCATTCCCACAGGCCTGAACCAGCCTGTTTCTTTCTCCATATTGCTGAGTACTTGTATTTTTTAAAAAATATGATCTCCACCTTGCTGAGTACTTGTATCTTGTTTTTAGAATATGATGTCCCCAGTTTTTAGGTGTATTTATATGAAGAACCAGGAGATGTGTATCTATCTACTTCATATTTCTAGAAACAAGTCCTTCCCCTCTGCTTGGGGGAGGGGTGTATTGGTGTCTAGAGCTAGAGTTTCATGTAACCCAGATTGTCTTCAAGTTGCTGAGGATTGCTTTCAACTCCTGATTCCCCTTCCTCCACCCCCAAGTGCTGCGATTATATGTGTGTTCCACCATCTCTAGAGTCTCCTATCTTCCTAAATCATTATTTAGATTTTAAAAACTTATTTTTTTCCATGACAGTTTCACAGTTAGATTCATTAATGGACAAATGAGCCATATTTTTGAGTATTGAACTTTACCACATAAGTAGCATTTGTGTTCATTAAAATTTGAAAGCAAATATGAACAACAAATAGTTCTGATGATAACTGTCTCATTTTCATATTTATGTGGAAGCAACTGAATCATAAATATTGAGTTATGTTATTACCCCTGTCTATCCTGACTTTAATAAATGTAAAACCCGCAAATATTGTTACTTCTACCTTCTATTTAGCTTTGAACTTAGGAATACAAATGTATTTCCTCATTAAAATTTGAAATATGTCTATTTTTGTGAATAAAATTTCCACAGCACTGATTTACCTTTCTCTCCAGCTATCACGGCACTCTCTCCGACTGACTCTACAATCTTCTCTGCTATTGTAAATGCAGCTAAATAAAGAATTGTTCACATACCTCTCAGCTAGGAAGGAGCAACGAACTAGGAACTTTTTGTCCCTCACCTGCTCAGGGCTTCCCTTTCAATTATGTGGGAAAGAGGTGAAGCAGAAAGAAGGAAGGAAAGGAAGGAAGGAAGGAAGGAAGGAAGGAAGGAAGGAAGGAAGGAAGAGAAGGAAGGAAGAAAGAAAAGGAAGGAAGGAAGGAAGGAAGGAAGGAAGGAAGGAAGGAAGGGAAGGAAGGAAGAAAGAAAAGGAAGGAAGGAAGGAAGGAAGGAAGGAAGGAAGGAAGGAAGGAAGGAAGGGAAGGGAAGGAAGGAAAGGAAGGAAGGAAGGAAGGAAGGAAGGAAGGAAAGGAAGGAAGGAAGGAAGGAAGGAAGGAAGGAAGGAAGGAAGGGAAGGAAGGAAAGGAAGGAAGAAAGGAAAGGAAGGAAGGAAGGAAGGAAGGAAGGAAGGAAGGAAGGAAGGAAGTTCAAACCCCCAGCCCCCAGTCTTTCCCAAATATGGATTGAGGAGAGACCGGTACCACCACCAGAAAAAGGGGCATACTCCAGCCCACCAATCACTGAGGGCATTCTGCCCACGACAGCATGGTGTGGGCATCTATGACTGCACAGCATCCCAAAAGTGCCCCTCAGCTTGTGCTGGACGACAACGGTACTCATCCCCCGCTGGGGATGGGTTGAGTAGTTGATATGTCTACAGCACAGTGCTTCTTCCTCCGGAAGAACAACGTCCTATTAGAAAGTAGAGAGGAAGAAGAAGGCAGCAGTAGGGAGGGGCAAAGGCTGGATGGAAAGATAGCAAGAAGGCAGCAAGGCAAAAAAAAGAGGGCAGGCCACTGCAACTGGACGTTTCTCTCCCTCCTGCCTGTTCCCAAATGCCCATCAGTTGCTTCCTAAATACCATACAGAGGCTTATATTACTTATAAATGCTCCGTTGATAGCTCAGGCTGTTACTAGCTAAACTCTTACACTTAAATTAACCCATAATTCTTATCTATGTTTAGCTACATGGCTTGGTACCTTTTCTCTGTACAGCGTTCTCATCTTCTCTGCATTTGCTGGTGACTCTCGAGTCCACCCTTCCTCTTCCCACCATCCTTAGTTTGGTCACCCCACCCATACTTCCTACCCAGCTACTAGCCAATCCGCATTTTATTACACCAATTCCAATTCGAGTGACAAATTTTACAGTCTCTAAGAGGGTTATTCCAGAGCGGGCCACAGAGGAATGGGTGGCATGGGCAAAGTAATCTCTGCTGGTTCCAACCACCAGTCTGCTCTGTTTGCTGAACCCATGTTAACGCCTTTCATCTCTGTACCAACCATGGGAATAGAAAATGTTTTAGTCATACTTGTAAGAGCAGGGCCTTGAGTAGGTTTGAACACGAGAAGAAAGGAAGAGTGATGCACACCTAGAAGGATGCACAGTGGTGTCTGCCCCTGAAGAACCCTGCAGCAGACACAGAAAGGATTCTAGCTGAAGCCTGAGTCTCAGGATGCAATGTTCTGTGTGACGGCCAAGCAAGCAGATGCTGAACAGGTCCTGCTGGGACCCAGAGGCTCCATTGCTTGCCCTGTAAATGAGTAGGTTGGACTGAGGGACCCCTGAAACCCTTCCTCTCCATGACAGAGCAGACTTCATCCAAAAGCCTGGAGCTGCTGGGCTCTCAACACACAATCCCCTTGTGGCCACCGTCACCTGTGATCACACACGCTGCCCCTTCACACCTGCCTTACCTCCTCACAGAGCTTCACGTTTGCGATCTCGGCAAGGGTTGAATCCTGCCAGAGCCCACACGTTAGCAGACTAACCTCAAGTGACAGGCTGTTTCCAGAGTCTGTACCAAGATCCATGCCCTGCTCTCACATGCTGAAGGACTCACTGGACTGTGAGCGGAGCACCTGAAATAACTTAACAGCACACACTCCCCTCCCTGTGCTAATCCACCAAACACGGCTCTCTTTCCAAGAGCGTGTACCTCAGCCCAGCTCCTCTGACAGACGTCCAAGAAACTGGGTTATAGAAAATTAAGGGTTTAAGAAAAGGTAGTCAGTCCTTCGACCTCAAGGGAGAAAACTGGGCTAAAACCTGGCCTGGGCTCTGGGCCCAGCGTTCTGTGGCGGGTGCGGGTGGGGAGAAGGGGTGGTAAGAGTGTTCCATTTGGTCTGATGAGTTGAATCTGTGGCATTCTTGGTAAACATGGCTTTCCATACTGCTGTAGGATCTTCGTATGAGGCAGCTGTGCAAGCAGGGGGAAATGAATGACTTCTTGGGACACAGTCCCCACCCCCACATCTTTCCCTTGGAAAGAGAAAGAGAATGAACTCTTCTCACCTGGGAGAGAAAGTGGTCTTCCAGAGCCTGTGAGTCACAGCTGAAAGGCTCCACATCTCCACCCCAGATCTCTGGCCAGGCCCTCAGTCCCAGACCGCCCCCATACCATTTTCTGTCTTCTGCAGGGACTACCCTGAAGTGGTGGTGCTTTAGGTGGACGTCGGGCTGCAGGAAAGAGGATCCAGAGACCTACCCCTATACCCGAAGAATCCTGGTGGATAGCTTTTTATTTTTGTGCTTTGACTAGTCCAAAGCAGAGACCTGCCCCAGAAAACCCCAAATGCTTCGAAGTCCTAGAGGTTTATTAATTAATTCATAACATAGAGAGAGAATGGTAGGAGGAAAAAGTTATAACCAATTTCCAAGGCATATGATGACTGAGCATCTTGGTATAACCAGAGGGAATAGAGGGCTGAGCAGACAAGTAGAGAGAGCCCTCATCAGGCAGGGCAGGTGCTGTCACCCTGACCACTACCCCACCATGTCAAGGCCTTTTAAGGAGAAAAAGGAGGTGAAGTGTCCTCAGGTAGATTGCTTGCCTAGCATGTTCATAAAGGTCAGCTGGGCTCCCATCCCCATGCTAAGAAGAATACATTATTTAAAAAAAAAGGAAGAGAAGAAAGAAGTGCTGGCTTCTTTTGTTCTGAGAGCTGTTAGCAAAGACAGAGCCGATGGACAGAGGACTGCACAACCCATGTGGCCGGGTGAACTGCACCAGACAGTTGTCAGTCTTTGGACTGTCTGTGGCTCCCTGACAATGGTGCTCTACGCCTCGCTCCGGTCTCTTCCAGACCGCTCTATCTTCCCACTTAGCTCTGGTCTCCCAAGACAAGCAGGTGGCAGGTACTGTGGAACCTTTTAGAAGAAAACTACACAGTGGTCTGATTTTCAAGGTACAAGCAACCTCCCAGGAAAAAAAATAAATAAACAATAACACTCTTAGGTTTGCACTACAATTAAAAGATGAAGAATATTTAATCTTATCCATAAAAAGAAGCCATTATCAAAAGCAGAGTGACTATTTTACATTACAATCTCTAAAGTCATGAGCAAGAGACCCACATAGTCCTGGGGCAAACACCTGTATTCTTGGCATATCACTATATCAATCGAACACTATATCAAATTTTTTGTTGTCATCGTTGTATTGAATAGAATGAAAATAAGCACAAAGTAGACTGGGTGTTGGCTTTGATACAGGCAGTTCCAGTTATGTGAAGAATGAGACAGGAGGATTGCTAGCTTCTACTCGCTCCAGACCAGCCTAGGAAACACAGAGAGATCCTACTGAAAAGAAAAATAAATTTAAAAACAGAGAGCACAAAGCTAACCATAGGGAAATTATGTGCTTCATTGCTAAATTAATTTTTATCATTGATTATGTTGTAGAAATTGGACAGAACCAAAGCAGAATGCACAGAAGTTCTGGAAGGATAGTTAAATTCATTTTTTCCTAAAAAGTAGAATTCTAAGGCAAAAATTCAAAAATTTCCTTTCTTAATAAAACATACACATGACAAGTAAAATATAAATTTTTTTACAAAGAAAAACAATACAGAGTAGAAATCACATATTGGTATCAAATAATAATTTGTTTAACCCCTTGGCATCTTATATCTTTAAAGCCAATCTCTGTTTATGATACGAGCCACATGATCGGCATTAAAATCTTTAAAGGGCTTTAGTGCAGAAAGAACACCCAAACCTCCAGGGTCCTGGGGCTGTGGGGGATTTTCTGCTTACAAGAACACCATCTTAGCTGGGTTCCTGGCTTTCCATGTCCCAATGTCCTCGTCAACTGTTTGAGAACATTCATACTCATTCTGTTCTATTAAATTTCCAGTCCAAGAGAGAAAGTTCCTTGGGGGTATAGATTCAGTTGACTGAAGGAAAAAATCAAACAACAAAAAAATGTGATAATTTGATGATGCCATTCCTCAAACTAAGTTTCTAAATAACTGCCATGCATTTAAGCATATTAAAAATGCACAGTTCCTTGTTTTCTGTCTACAGGGCTGACAAGCAGGGAACTGCTCTGCCCTGGGAAGGCACAGAAAGGGCCATAAGTTTCTCTCAGGACAGGGGTCCTTTCTGGTCAGGCTTTGCTCTGTATGGGGCCAGAAGTCGCTGGCCTGCTAGAAAGAGGATGACCTTGGGAAACATTGGCCTTTCTTTTGCTAGGAAGACCTGTCTTTGTTGAGCTCCACGACTCTACTTCGGCCGAAGTTGGGCTGAAGGAGGAGCGACCCCTGGGTGACGGAGGTTAGAACAGAAGTATCGGCTGGGCCAATCGCAGTGCACCTGCTAATGAGGCCGACGTGTCTGGACGCAGCAGCTCAATTTGCATTTATCACAAGAGGGAGGAATTAGCAGTAGGAGTGTCAGAGAGGGACAGATGTGCCCCAGCAGGACTGCCACCTCAAACACCCGCTGAGCAACCAACACCAGGGATGCTGCCAGCCCAAGGGATGCCCCTATGCCTCTGCCAGACATGACAAAAAGAATAGAAACAGATGTCCTTCCTCGGGGCCCCCGGGGTCCTGGCTAATGGATGGGGGACAAATTAGCTGGTGCTCGTGGGGTGCTGAATCCCTAGTCCTTAGAGATGGACTGTTGTCTTCCAGTCACAGTGCCCACTCATCTTTTCTGACTCTGTACCCTCAGCCTAACCACATCCCCTGCGTTCTTGACAGGTGCAAAGGTTTTAGCAGGCTCTAATCTCCACAGAGTCTGTGTGAGCTGCTCCCAGAGTGTCTCCAAGTACTCCTTAGCCATCTTCCCTTTCTTCCAAACCACTGAAAAGAATGAGGGGGAAAAATAGAAGTCCAGTAAGCGCCATATGGAAGAGCTGTGATATCTCCCTGAAGATGGGAATTGTGGAAGAGCTGCACCTCAGCTTCTCTGGAGGTGAGGTGTACCTTTCATTGTAAAACAAAAATTTTACGTGAGACTGAGTTAGAATTCCTAATCTGCTGTATTTGTCTACAACCTCATTGTTCAAGATAGAGTAAGCACTTTCTTTCAGCAAAAGGCCAAGGGAAAATTACCATGCTTGTGTTTCTTCCCAATACCTCTCCACTCCCTTATATTGGGAGTGGAACACTACAAAAAATGAATGAACATGAATGTGTGCTAATAAAACTTTATTTACAAAAGCAAGTGGTGGACTAAGGTTGTCCCATCATCTGCTTTGAAGATTTTTGATTCAGAATACAGCAGCTCTCATGGAAAGTAAGTGTTCAGCTTTCAGACCATTCTGGATTGGATGACAGGACACATTGCATGCAGAGGCGGGGCTGTGACAAAGATGTGACCTTAGCTCCTTCTCTCGACCACCTCCACTGCCATCTCTCAGTAGCTCAGCTTGCACTGTAAGGACACACATTGGCTGCCTTTGTCTCTTGGTGCCAGGGTTAAATGAGATGGTGGTTTACAAGGTTGGCATCCTGCAACAAGCAGAAAATGTAGTTAATGTTCCCAAATGCATTGTGATTTGTTTCTTTTTCGCCTACATTCTGAAATCCTTCATTCTCTACTCCATCCTAAGTCTCCTCCCTGTAGAATCCCTTTTCTCTGAGTTTATCCAAACATCTCTGGAGAAGGTTCTAGTCTTGGTGTTCACTTTCTTCTTAGGTGATGATGTAACTGGGGGGAGGGGGAATACTTTCCCTTCCCTTATAAGGTTCAGTACATGAGATCTGCAAAATGAAAGCGACAAACAGTAGCTGAACAAAAGAGATTTTCATCAGTGTAGCACATGAGAATTCCCAGAAAACTGCAACTGGAGGTGATTAGAAGCCAGGGCTTAGATGCCATTGAAATAGAGGGAGATGAGGAAGAAGTTGTCCTTCTGGAAAATATATGACTTCTAATAAAAAGAAATGGACCTTGAGAACGCACCAGAGAGATGGCAAGATGTGGCAATGTCTACTTAGGTCTGGTACAACTTCTGTGATCCATTGTAAGAGCTGTGAAAATCCAAGAGCTTACTTAGAAAACTGAGTTCTTTGGTGATGCCAGACCTTTAAGTGGACAGCAAATTAAAACCAGCAAATTATCTTTATCTCAAAATAATGTTCAATATCACAGAAGTGTAGCCTAGAACACATTAATACAGGCACAATTCTGCTTTGAACTATGGCTTCTGAATCAAAAATGCCCAAAGCAACAATGAAGCCATTACCCATATCCTACCTACCACTAATCCCCCCCAACCCCAAATATGCCAGTAACAGCCAACTTCCAAAGATCACGGGCACACAGATGACAAACCCACCTGTATCTTCCATTCCTGTCACTGCCGCCAGTCATGGGTCTAGTAACTCGCACTTCTCCATTCCATACACATGGATGTTAGTATATTTTCCTGTTTATGTGAAAAAAAAAAGTTATAGGGACTTCGATTGGGATTACATTGAATCAGTAAAATGGCCGTTTTCAAAATGTTTGCTTTACCAACCCATGAGTACATGAGGTCTTTCTGTCTTCTAAAATCTTCTTGAGTTATGTCTTTAGAGATTTCAAGTTTTCATGATAAGTACTTTCACCTCCTTGGTTATGTTTACTCCTAGACATTTATTTTTTTTTTGAGGTTATTCAGAATAGAAGTGTTTCCATGATTTATTTCTCCATGTTTTAGTTGTTGATGTATAGAAAAAGTATTGATGTTTATAAGTTGATCTTGTATACTTGTATGTGCTGAAAGCAACCATTTCCAGAAATTTTCCAGCAGAATTTTTAGTATCTCTTTTGTATAATAGCGTGTGATCTGCAAATAGGGATCACCTGACTCTTACTTTCTTATTTGTATCCCCTTAACTTCTTTTCTTGTCTTGTTGCTTCAAGCACTATATTGAAAAGTTGTGGGCATAGTGGACAGCCTTGTCTGGTTCTTGATTTTAATGAAACTATTTTGAGATTTTTACCACTTAGGATGATATTGGTTGTAGGATTGTCCTATGCAGCCTTTATTGTGTTGAAGCATGTTCACTACAGCTCTCTTCTATCTAGAACTTTTATCATGAAATCATGTTGGATTTTGTCAGAAATAAAAATTTCTAGAGGCCCTGATCCCTGATGCCTCAGAAATCCTAAGGAGTGTGGGAAATCTCAGAGATAGCTGAAGCTGTGAAGAAGCCTTGCTGCAGAAAACTAGTATTACACCAGTACCTTACAGAGTAGGGAATGTCCCATAAATCCAGAAAATACATTTGCTGGAAAGAATTTTTTTTTTTTTGGCAAGTGGAGCTCGGGGAGCTCATGAAGAAGACTGTGGGTCTTGCAGCTGTCTGTGTTCGGAAGCCTTAAACTTTCACCCAGCAATATGCCCTGTGGCCATGGGAAGTCTCTAAGATTTAATTAATCTCTTTGGTGTGTAAAGATAATTAAAACAGCTAGGTTGTGGGGAGCTTAGCCCCAACAAATACATCTGGATCATAGCTCCTGCATCTGTGGCTCAGAGAACTTCGTGGAAGAGGGAGTGGAAAGATAGTAAGAGCCAAAACACTGGGAAGTGTGCTGTGAAATGGTTTCTCCCCAAAAGGCTGCATAAACAAGACTAGAACAATAGCAATATCAGTGAATGTGTTAACATAAAGGGGGGAAATTTTCAAGTTGCCCCAGTCCTAGACAAAGAACTATAGGCAAATATTGACTCCTGGAAGAAGGAGAATAAACCTGTCCCAGGGACAAATCCCCTTATTGGCTGTCCAACAAAGAATGGTCAGCCTTGAAACAATACAAAGGCTCATCATGTTCTATTTATATACACTTGTGGAATATATATAATATGTAATCAGAGAAAATAGGCCATCAATTTGAGAGTGGAGGGGGCATAGGAGAGGTTTGAGGAGGGTAAAAAGGAGGGGCTGGAAGAAGTAAAGGGATGGGGAAGTGGTATAACTCTTTTTCAATTTAAAACATTTATAAAAATATATCAAAGAAAACTGCTGAAATTTAAAAAAGAAACAGAAAAAAGTTGAACCCTGCCCTACAAAACTGGAAGGGATCAGGCAAGCAGAAGAAGTTGGACTCTCACAGTCTCTATGACTTGATTTCTATGGTTGGAACATGTTGGCTGTGAGTCCTGATGGTACAGATGAAGGAATTTGTGTGTGAATACATAGAAAAGGAATATACATCTATATTATATTATTTTATTATATTTACTATACATTTACATACATGTAATGTATTATATACATGACTATATATTATATGTGTGGAATTCATTAAAAAATGAGATCATTGAGTTTCACTAAATTATGCTTTTTGATTGCTGAAAATCTAATAAACTCAGCCAAGACCACATTGGAAAAAATCTTAAGTGACAATGGCACAATGCATGTGTGTGTGTTTGTGTGTGTGTGTAAGCATACATTTTCATGTGATGGTTTATGCAGTGCTGGGGATCAAACACAGGGCTTCATTTTTACTATACAAAGATTCTCCAGCCCCCCAAAATGGTACAATTTTTAATAACACATGAGTGCGCCTAAGTGAAATTCTACTTAAATAGGGATCATAAGTAGATAAGAACATGACAGTCTCTTACATATGAATATTCCATTTCAGAGATTCATGTACCCACACTCTGAACTAGTCTGAAAATAATAAACATAAATTTTAGAGATAATTAGTTTTAAACATCTTAATAATATTGCTGTAACTTTTCTATTTGTTATAAGTTATCATTAATCTCATATTGTGTCTAATGTATAGAGCAAATAACACAGCATGTCTGTTTAGGAAAGAGCATGACATCAGCAGGGACTCCAAGACTGTCTATTGCCTTGAGTGTCTACTCGGGTCTTGGAACACCTCCCAAAGGTAAAGGGGGCAACCTTAAAACTTCTTAGACACTAAAAAGTAGCTGAAATAGCATCTTTGAGTGTCTATATATGGAAGTTTACAAAGACACATGAAGAGAGTGTTGAGAAATCTCAACCCAAATTTCCTTGAAGATCACAAGACAGAACAGATGTCTTCCAGCATGCCCTGCCCTGGATTTCGTGAAAAGGATAACACAACGATTCATGCACCTAAGAAGGTAACAGAACTTTGGGCATGTATAACTTGCTCCAAATCCTTAATCTGTGAGAAGCTAAGAGGAGTAAGAAGACAAAATAGTGAACATTAATGCCTTACTTAAATTCTTACTAAAAAGGGGGGCACATAGAAACACTCTGTAATACTTACGGCATATTTTAAATATTATCACATTCCCACAATTTCAAGATTTAAATTTTTAAATTTTTTGAGTAATTTTATGCATGAATATAGTTTGTCTTGATCAAATTTATCCCTATTCCCTACCATCTAGTTCTTCTTGCCCTACCCCCTGCCTAACCACACCATTTTACCTTAGAATTTCTTGTGTTCCTTTTTAAACCCACTGAACTCACTTAGCACTGCTAGCACATTTATGGGTGTAAGGCCCTCCACTGGAGTATGGGCAGTCTATTATTAAGGACCACATCCCAAGAAAATTGACTCTTTTGTCCCCAGTAGTCACCAATTGCTAATAGCTTTTCAGTCAAGTGTGAAACTTTGTGTGCTTCTCCTCCATCCACCATGTAATTTTGACTGTCTTGATCATGTGCAGGCTGTATGTATGTATGTAGACACAGTCACTGGAAGTTCATGTGTGCAATGGCCCTGTGTAATCCAGAAAACACTGTCCACAGTGGTCCTCACTACCTCTGCCCATTACAAACTTTCTATTCCTCTTCTTCAGTGAACCCTGAGCCTAAGAGTCCCATTTATGGATGATCACTCTTTGGTACCTTATTCTCCTCGTATTGGTCCTTGAGGGTATTTATATTAATCACCACCTATTACAAAGAGAAACTTCTCTGGTGAATGTTGAAAGCTAAACTAGTCTATGGATATAAAGATGGTTACTTAATAAATAATTTAATAGATGTCCTCTTTTCAGAATAACAGTAGTATGTTCTCCCCTAGGATTTAGGACCTACCCAGCCGCGGGTTCTTGGCCCAGTTAACAGTATCAAGCATGAACTCTGTTTGTGGAGTGTACTTTAAATGCAACCAGAAAGCCATTGGTTACTCTCAGAACACCTGTGCCACTATTGCACCTATGGGCATGTATTATCTGGCTAGTTATGATAGCTTATTGGGTTCACAGCTGTGTAAGATGGCTAATGACTTTTCTTCCCAGGTAGCAAGTATAAAAACCTCTATGAAAGCTAGCCAGTAGGGCCCAAGCTTTCAGGTCAATACTAGCTTGGTTTCTTTGTGTTCTATGATGGAGGAATATGGTGTCTTTGACAATAAGGTCTTACTATCAAGTTCTGCAGGGTAATCAAGAGCAATGGCTATAAACTGTGTTGTTTGGGGTATCTATTGGATCCCATTGACCAACAATTGAAATGGTGATAACCCACACCTAGCTCTGGGATTTTTGTTTGATAACCCATGATATCTGATAAAGCATTGTCTCCTATTAGAGGGTGGCTCCATGTAAACTCCTTTTAAATGTGTGTACGTAGTCATTTGGGGAATCACCTACAATATAAGGTTTCCATTCAGGTTTTTCAAAGATTGTTAGTGTGAACTCCTGGCTTCTTGTTCCAACTACCATGCCTCTGCTCTGCTACCATGTACTCTTTCCTCTCTAGAACCGTAAGCCCTTTCTTCTATAAGTTCCCTTGGTCATGATATTTTCACACAGCAATAGAAAAGCAGACTATCACCTTACCTGATACCTTAAATCATTCACAACAGCTTGCATAAAGCATTCAATTCTCTGAAATCCTCAATGGAAATCAGGCAGAAGTCTGTTCTTTTAAGCATTTCATATTGAAGAATCAGTTGTTCTTAGGGAAGTTCACGATTGCAATCCCATATCGGCCTGCCTTCTGCCAGTCTTCTTCCTCCAGCCCATGGCTTCACAAGGTACTTCCCAACTGATGTCTCACTCTGCTGCCCAAATGATTTCTCAGCATTATACCAAGAATCCTCACAAATTCCCCTTCTAAAGAAGTTCAACGCCAGCCACAGTTGATGAAGAATTATCATAAACAATCATAAACAACATTAAATACCTCCCTGTCAAAATAAGTAGAACAGGGACATTTTCCAGAGCAGAACCCCTGATTCTGATTGTTTACCCATGTACTCCCTAATTTGCAAACTTCTACAATCCACCATGGGTTCCCCTGTCATTAGCGCCCATTAGTGGGATTCTACTGGACTAATAAATCAGCATTACTCACAGCACCTGGAGACATGGGTGAGGACACATTCCTGCACGGGAATTTCTAAAAATTAGATAGTGGCTCACCACAGAGGCCCTGATTTCCTAAGACAGGGTTTGGATACAGAAACTGTTGTAGCTGATTCTGACGATGGCCTCATCATTCCAGCTAGCCAAGCCCAGAGAGAAGACAAGGACAGAAAGGGGCTGGTTGGCACATTGAGTAAGGATTCACGTGCCCCCAGGGCCTTCCCAGAGCCATATGAGTCCCTGTATCACACCCCAAGGCTCATCACATGGCTGAGGTTCATGTGACACAAATTGGTCTCATGCACAGTAATACTAATACAAATAGTCTCTAAGAGGTGGGGGCCAGTGGGAGGTTGTTAGATCTTTGGACATGAAGAGCCCATGGAAAGAATTAACAGAGCTCTCAGGAGACGAGAGTGGCTCTCTGGCTTCCTCCCTGATCTGTGACCTCTCCCATATCCACAAAGTCTTATTGAAGTGACCTCCATCACCTTGTAATATACTAAGAGACACACTAGAGATAGCCCTAATCTGCTTAGACTTCCAGCCTCCTTATCTGTGAGCTAAATGAACTTCTTGTCTTCATAATGTATGCACCCTCAGGTATTTTTATCTAGTAACCAAAAGGTGACCAATATACTACTTCTGGCAAAAGTATGAAAGTATGCAACCCTAGTAAAGACTTTTCATATGCCGGGAAGTAATCATGACATTTCTCCACATTCCCTAATCTTCTGGTCTTTCAATAATACCTTCCCACTATCTCCCGTTTGATAATTTTGCTCTCTCTGTTTTTTTTTCGGTCCTCAGTTATGAACTATGAGCCTTTTATTTGTGGAATACTGTGCACTTTTTCCTCCTAAAAAGAGTCCGTGGTTTGCATTAGACACCATAGTTGGTGTGTAGCTCAGCTCTCCTAATGCATTTATCCAACGTGGGATTCATTTATTGAACATCATCCCTTCCTTTTAACCTTACATAATCATTTAATTTACAGTGGACAAAATGGATTTCGTAACCAATCGGTATGATGGAAGGTTATACAGTTACTGACCCACATCTGAGCAACTGTTCTCAGAGCCATCCAAAACCTGGTTTTCTGACTGGCCAGCAATGGCCCAGAGCCAGTCAGCACAAATGCCTTTTGACCGGATAGTCACCTTACAATAAATATCATTTAGCAGTAGCCATGGAAGACCCATTGCTTTTCAGCATTTTTGCAAGAGGATGGATGTCCTAGGGAAGTTTCTAGAGCAAGACAGAAGCAAATCATCGGATGTGACAGAGGCGATCAAGAAGCCACTCAGAATCTCTCCACGGATCTTCGCTGAAAATGGAGGCAGGTGCTCTGTGAAATGGGAGACAGATGTGACGAGATGGACCAGCCATGACTGCTTGTCAGTTCTGTGATATTTTGATATTCTCCACAAAAGGACCGAGTCTAAGATGTATATTTTGTATTTTCTAGTAGGTTGTCAATCACAAGTATTCTGTGCAGTACAAGGCTCCCTGGGTGCAGTTCAACCCTGATTGCTCACCCAGAGAGACAGCACAGATAAATCCTCTGTGACATGGTCCTCTACATCCCTACAAGGAGCTGCCATGAATTCGGCAGCTCATGCTCCCACAGAGGTTGCTGTGATTTAGCAGGTAGAACTGAGCCAGTGAGCCCCTGAATTAATTTCTACACATGGATGAATATTCAATGTTACTCATGCACAGTGTGTTTTAAAAATCAAGTATAGTTTCAGTATGGCCACTCTATACGAAGGCCACTCTGACGTTTTCTACTAAATATGCTGACGTCTTTCGCTGCTCTGTCATCTGAGATGGAAGAATTGCCTACATTATGGTAAGTGGGGGGGGGTGGATTTTGAAAGACTGCAAGGCGGCCTTTCACAAGCACCTGAAAGTCTGGCTGCTCATTGGCAAATTTCTGTGTGCTGGTTTGGAGCGAGTTAATTTTCTGGACCTGCGAGGAATCTTGACAGGCCTTTGCATGTCCTGTTTTCTCTTATCAAATCAGAAGAAGACTTATGGTGATCGGGTATAGGAAATGCTGAGGGACACATGCTCAAAAACAGGTGGGGTAAACAATGGGGTAAAATTGATCACGTTGGTTTCAAATGAAGCACACCCAGTACAGTGGCTCCCTAAATGTCATATGTTTAATGGATTTATTTCTCAAATGCCCTGAAAATATTCATGGTGTGTATGTATAAAGGCAAGAAAAGTATTTTTCTCCAACTATAAATGTTAAGGAGACTAGGACTGTCTACAGAAGGAAATAGTTGAGTGGAGAACTGGTATCTTCTAAAGTCTCAGGAAGTTCTACCATGTTGTTCCTACCAACAAGTACTGCTGTGTGTCCATGTGATCTTAGGGGGCTGGGTCCACTGGACAGCTAGACCAGAGGACAGCTCTAAGTGGTTATATTTTTTAACATATTGATAATCTTTTTTAATTGAAAGCAGATTCTTTTCTCACATAATACATCTTGATTGTACTTTCCCCTCCCTCTACTCCTTCAATTTCTCCTCCCATCGAGATCCAATTACTCTTTTTCTCTCATTAGAAAATGAGCCGGCTTCCAAGGGATAAAAAATTGTCTTAGTTAGGGTTTTTATTGATGTAATGAAACACCATAGCTTACACTTCCTCATTGCTGTTCATCACTGGAGAAAGCCAGGACAGGAAGTCAAACAGGGCAGGATCCCAGAGGCAGGAACTGATGCAGAGGCCAAGTAGGGGAGTTGCTTACTGGCTTGCTTCCCATGGCTTGCTCAATCTGCTTTCTTACAGAACCCAGCACCAGCAGCCCCTGGGATGGCACCACCCACCACGGGCTGGGCCCTTTCCCATTGATTACTAAATAATAAAATGCTTTACAGCATTTCAAGGAAACATTTCCTCAGCTGAGGCTCCTTGTTTTCTGATGAGTCTAGTTGTGTAATATTGGCACACAAAACCACCCAGTACTATAATAAAATAAGATATAATATTATAGAACCAACTATCACATTGGAATTGAACAAGACAAACAGAGGACAAAGAATCCAAGAGAAGATAAAAGAATCAGAGACCCATTTGTTTATACTCAGGAGTCTCATAAAAACACTAAACTGTGTGTGTGACTGTGTGTGTGTGTGTGTGTGTGTGTGAGAGAGAGAGAGAGAGAGAGAGAGAGAGAGAGAGAGAGAGAGTGTATTTGTGTGTGGTGTGTGTATATAAAATAAAATTACCCCCGGACCTTAGCTATCTAGGCTCTGATTCTTGGTCACCCAAGCAATGTTGGGTATGGGTTCTCTCTCGTGGAGTGGACCTTAAGTCAAAACAGATATTGGTTGGTAACTCCCACAAGCTTTGCGCCACAGTTGCCCTAGCATATCTTGTAAGGATGACAAGACACCAATCAAATCAAAGAGTTTGTGGCTGGGTTGGTAGTGTGCAGAGATCGTTCCTACACCAAAGATGCTAGAACATCAGGGCGAAAGCTCTATGTAGGCAGCAGCTCCACTTCTCCAATAACAGACCGATATCCTTATTAATGTGTGTTTTAATGAACTGAAGATGCAGGCTACTGTAGGAGATGCCTGTAGTACAGTTACAGATGTTTCATGCTTTTATTTCAGGCTAATTTAATTTCATATTTTGTTCTTTGTTACAGAGACGGTGACCCATTTGGCAGTGACTTTCTTTGGCAATGAGAACTCCGACAAAGACAAAATCACAAGCATTTCACCACCACTCCCTTTCATTTGCCCTCTTCTCGCTTCATAAGTGGCAATCCCATCACTAGAGAGCAGTTACGAAAAAGGGGATGAATGGGACTCATCCTGGGAGCTAGGATTTCAGCTCCATTGTCAGAGTACTTGCCTTGCATACATGAGACCCTGGGTTTAATCCCTGGCCTCACAAAGCTGGGCATGGTAGTGCATGCCTGTAATCCTAACATTTGAATTCAGGAAGTGATGAAACGAGGGTCAGAAGTTTGAGGTCACCCTCAACTGTATAGAAGTCTGAGTGAGGTCAGACTTGTCTGTAGAGCCTGGTTCAGAAAAAAACAAAATAGAAAAAGCAAAATTCATCTTCTAAGGAATAAACATCCAGGTATAACTACATCACAGTGACCTCATCGCCTTTATGTTCCCAGGTGAGAGGTGTGAATTCGAAGATCAGTACTAGCCTTACCTGCTTCTTAAAGAGCAGAACAACACAGCCAGCTGGATGTAGGGAGTTAGGGCATGGTTGCACTTGCTCATTAGTAAGTTGGTTCTCAACAGGTCTTTCCTGGGGAAGACCTTGGGGTGCGGACATGCTTAACTACAAGATGCCCTGCTACTGCGATGCCTTGCTCTGTTGAAAGTTGAAGCGTTCTTGGTGGGCTACTTCACAAAGTGTTTAACTGAAGTGTTTAACTACAAGCTGCTCTGCTACTAAGATGCCTTGCTGCTGCTTAAAACAGAAGGGTTCTTTTTGGGTTGCTCCATAAAAAGCAAACCTATGTATAGGAAGCTTTCTTGTCGGACTGTCTTTGGACCATCAAACCTCAAATAATACCTGGAGACTTATTATTAATTATGCAAGATTGATTTTTAGCTTAGGCTTGTCTCAACTAGCGCTTATAACTTAAATTAACCCATATTTCTTAATCTATGTTCTAGCATGGTTAGCATTACCTCTCTTCCATCTTGCAGTTCCTGTCTCCTGTCCATGTCTGCCGGGTGACTCCTCCTTTCTTCCCAGAGTTCTTTCTGTCTCCAGAAGTCTCACAACTACTGCCTAGCTACTGGCCATTTAGTTTTCTATTAAACCAATCACAGCAACTCAGCTTTGCACAGGGTACAAATATCCCACGACACCTATGCATCCTGTAGTCAGCTTTCAAAATTGTTGCGCAAGGGAACAAAGAGGAAGGCTGGCAAGCAGAAAACAGTGTGTATGTGTTATCAAAAGCCCCTGGTTCTTCTCCAAAGTGTATATTTTGACTTTTCCTAGAGGGTTTGCCCATCACTACTGTTCTGTGTGATATATGGCTCCCTGGGTGCAGTTAAACCCTGATAGATCACCATGGGAGACAGTGCAGATAAATCCTCTAAGACACATTTCCCTACTGCCCTGCAAAGAGCACTGTTAGTCCAGCATCCTGTGCCTCCCAAGAAGGATGCTATTGTTCAGCAAGTCAGAGTCGGGCAGAAAGCCCAGGCAGACTCAATTCTGTCCCCCAAGACATGTGTGGCAGTACTTTATTCTGTAAGGGCAGGTGGGTGAGGGATGTAGATTCAGTGGGTATAAAGCAGGTGGATTGGCAGCACAGCTCTCAGCCAGACTTCATCTGACCCCATGTTAGGGATTCCAAGCTGGGGTACCCCGAATGGGACAGCTTCCAGACGCTGCTAGCGCATTTCCTGTGGGCCGGCGGCCGAAATAGCCAGTCACCTGGACACTAGAAATAGCCAGTCACCTGGACACTAAAACCTATCGTCTTGAATTGTCCCTGCAGTAGAGGGGTCTCCCAAGTGACGGATTGCTCCTCCAGGAAGGACACAGCTGGGTGGAAATTTGCCTCAAGCAGAAATCTCTTTTGTCTGCCCCAATTTGTCATCATCAGCATCACTTTTTGACTTTGGTTAGCAGATGTTTCTTTAGTGCTCTGACGTCCTTTTTAATTTGCGCATTTATTAATTTGGCTGGCTGCGAGCGGAATCCCTTACCTGGAGAAGCATTCCTATACATAAAGCTGTGGGGCTTGCCCGTGGAATGATACTGGTCTCTCATCCATCACTGCGCAGCAGCTTTGACCCGGATCACCCTTCAATGAGGTCACTGATGACCAGGGCAAAGTTTGGTTTCTCATCTACCTCGCATTTCCAGTGACTGAGGCTGACAGTCCTCGAGTCCGCAATCTACGGGGCGATTGTTTGGATTCTAGCGGGTACCCTCATGACATCCCATTTACAGCTGGAACAAAGGAGCAACCAATTAATCAGGCGCCCATCCTAACAATACTGACCTGCCAGCGTTTAAACGCTTTAATTAAAATCGAAGCACTCTACAAGCCTGGATAGTGGCCCGTTGGGTCTGAGGCAGGCAGGAAACCTCTCCCTTCACCAGCCCCTGAAGCAAACACACAGCACACACAGAACCAACTCCCTTCACAAGACCTTTAATGAGAAGGAAAAAAAAGTCTCCAGGGGTGATACGTGCTCGCTACTGCTCTCCTGCATCCCCACCATGCTCACTGAGAAAAATTACCGTTACCGTAGGACCCACCCTGTGAAGAGAGTCTGTCTCTCACTCTGGTACCCCCTCTCTATCTCTGTCTTTGCCCCCTCTTTTTCTTCTCCTCCCCTGTCTTTCTTCTCTCCAAACTATTCTCACCTCTCTCTTTCTCTTCATTTCTTTTCCCTCTTTCCTCTTCCCCCTTCCTCCCTCCCTCCCTCCTTTTCTTTTTTTAAAAACGTGCAAAGAAAGGGTATTTTTAAATGTTTACATATCAGTAAGTGTAGAAAAGGCTAGCATATTCCTCCTTCCAATGTTAAGCCACCCTTGAGACAGTGTTTAGCCTCTTGAAATTCATGCCTGCACTCCACGTGTTTGCCTTTCCTATACACAGGAATACTAATCGCTGGTCCTGTGACTGCCAGTGAGCCTGGACATGTCCTCTGTCACCAACAGGACTACTGGAAAGGCCTCTGCACCCTCATATCCCATGCCTCCTGTCTATCGCCTCCAGCTTAAGCAGGATTTTCTCCTCTGATTCTAGCCACAATTCCAAAAAACACGCCCTTTAAGCAAAGTCTTTTTGCAGACTTGGTCTTATCCCCAAATATCCTACCAGGGTAGCTGTCTGACTGCGCTTAGGTTGCTCATGCAGTTACTCAAGACGCTGCTTGATTGTCAGTGCTGTGTGCCCCTTTTCATCCAAATTCTTAATGTCTTTATTCCGTCTCTCCCTCAAGCTTCCCTCAAATCGGTGCTCTTTGTGGATGCCCTAGAAAGTGCCTCCTTGCTTATCTTGCTTCCCACAGGCAGCTCTCAAGAGTCTGGGAACCCACTGAGGGCTGCCTGGTCCTCAGGAGCACAGAAGCGGTGACACTTCCCCTGCCTGGGCCCTGCTGCACTGTTTATCCTCCATCCCCAGGGCTTGCATCTGCTGGCTTCCTGCTCTGCTCCTGGCCCTTGGCCCCTCTTTTTCATATCCTGCCCCTTTCAAGTTTGTGTTCTTTCTCCTTTGAAGAATGCTGATACTTCCCTTAACAATTTTCAAATTGGAAATATGAAACTTAATACTTTTCTTCATTTCCCTCTTCCCCACTGCTTCCATTCTGTGTTTATTTTAAAACTTTATCTCTATATCCTCTCTTGCACTTTCTCTCTCTCCACACACACATAACAGACCTGCACACATGCATGCACTCACACACACACACACACACACGCACACACACGCACGCACACTTTGCCACAAGCTGAGAATCGGCAATCAGAGAGACAGACAGCCCTACTTTAGCCTTCCTGTTCATTATAAGGCAGACGGTAGACAATTTCAGCAGCAGACAAGATACAGAGTTGTTTCACAGTAGCCAAATATAATTCCATTATTATAAAAAAAAAATGTGAATATAAGGACTCCTTGGCTCCGAAAAACTGACTTCCTACACATTTGCTTTGCCTTTCAACCCTCTCCTTGGGTTCTTCCTAATTTGCTTTTGGCTTATCTGCCCTTAAACACATGACTAGGAGGCACAGAAAGAGATTTACTTCACATATCTGTTTCCACCATCACAGACTCGTGGAAACATCCAGCTCTACAGACCCAGCAAAGAGGTGCCCAGCATCTGTAGGCCAGACTCTTTTTAGAGATGACAGTTTTGTTCACTTGACTGGGTAAGTTTCACCCAGAGCAATTAGCTTCACCCAGAGTCCACCAACTTAAGTGCTAGTCTCATCCAAGAAAAGCACTTGCCCATAAATATCCAAATATCTGAGAGGCCTACCTAGGCATGGTGACAGATCAACCTTTGTCACAGACACTCTCAAGTTGTGTGCTATGGAGCACTAACTAGTCTTAGGCTTTCTTCCTAATATGTTGCTGTCATTATTACATGGAAGAGAATGGATGTGAACCTGAGAGTCCCTGCTTGCTGTTTCATATTTTACGGTTCCAGTTACCTGAAAGCAATCATTGCCTAAAAATATTGAATAGAAGATTCTAGAAATGAACCAATCAAAAATCTTAAATTGAGTACCCGGATGAGGAGCAAGGTAAGCTCTGTCATGGTTCCTTCCTTCCTGATGGGGATGAGGATTGTGCCTGTGTTTAGCATGTCTACCATATCGGCAGTGTGTGCACTATCTGCCCCTTAGTTACCAAGCAGTTTTTTTTTTTTTGTACCTGGATGTTTACGTTGAACAATCCTTATTTAACTTGATAATGGCCTAATGGCCGCAACATGCCAGGTTCAGTGACAGAAAAGAGGGATTAGGGGTATTTCCTGGAAGGACAGATCCAGCATGCTGCTGTGTGGCAGTGACAATAGAGCATATAGGGAAATCTTTGCAACATATCCAGCTGGGGCATCCATTGGAGCTAGCCTGGAAATAGCCCATGCATACAAAAGATTCGACTGCTGTTTTTGTTGAATATTTCACAGTCGCTATCTGCTTTAAGAGAGAGTCATTGTCAAAATTACTTCAAAATATGCTACTAGTAGAAAACAATTCATTGATTATAGATGTCTCCATCCTTATACTTTATGCAAATTGAAAAGAATCACACTGCCATAGCCTTCTCAGTCTTTAGACAAACCTGCAAGGGAATCACAACCGTCCTGTCTGTGGCTCTCGTTGTCATTCAGAGCTGGTCTGTGTGAGACATGGCACTTCTAAGGCATTGTTGCAAACCCCAGATTATTAGGACAGTTACTCATTTTTATCTAAAACTGAAAAAGGTCTTATGAAATATATTTTGAAAGTTCTTAGATTTATGAAGGTGCGGAACATGTTGCTTTTCTTAATTCTCTTCTATAAGCACCCAGAGTTAAAAATTATGGAATTGGGTCCAGGCTGAAACACTTCCTCAAGTGCAGCTTGATTTGAAAAAGAAATGACTAAGAGATGATGCAGTGGAAAACAAAACACAACCCAGGCACTGCAGGGCTCACTGGGTGGGCCAGATATCACATCACTTGTAAAACCAAAGTGTTAATGCTCTGAACTCAACAGGTCTCTCCCAGACACCACCAATGTAGGGATAGTGCTCTCATATTGCCTGTGTTCATGAACAGGTTTTGCCCCCTGCTTGTGCCATGTTCATGGGAAGACTCCAGCCTCCTGAGGTTGCCCATGTTCATGGACAGGTTTTATACTCTGTGTACAGACTTCTTGCAGATTCAGTAAAGGGATCGTATAACCATAAATCAGTGGTTGAAAAATCAAAACATTTATTTTGTGAAGTATTTATGTCTCTCTACAGTAAGCAGGATGGCTGTAATTACCCCTCTGTAAGAGAACACTTCTCAGACACCTCTGCCTCATAAAAATACATGGATATTCAAATCCCTTCCAAAAAATAGCAAGGTTTGTGCGTATAACTAACCCAGAAACTTTAGCATATTTTAAAGCTTCTCTAGATGATTTCTAACACCTAGCACAAATGTTAAGAGCTACGTAAATAATTATTGTGTTGTATTGCTTAGGGAATAATGGGAAGACTAAAATCTGCACCTGTTCAATATAAAAGCACCCACTGTAGGTCTAATTATATACAGTGCACCTCAGCAATGACTTAATGTTGTTTTATTTCCCATGCAAGTTTTATTAAATACATGGATATAGACCCTGATGATAAAGAGCACCAAATAGACGATGAAAATGATCTTTGCATTGCTTCATTATCCAGAATGATAAAGAGGAAAAATGGTATTCTCCAAGATAAATATTAATATTTCTAGAGGAGATTCTAGAAGCAAAGCGACCTAAAAGCTTGATGAGTGGTAAATAGTGCAAAACCTCAGTTTAGTCCGTCAGCCATAGCTTGAAGAAGCCACTGAGGCTAGGTACCTCTGCTTCCTGTGTTTGAATGGGACTAATACACACACACACACACACACACACACACACACACATATACACATCTGCCTAGAGGCTTATGATGATCAAATTGTTGAACACAGAATAGAAGTGAAACAAACCACAAATAAAAACCTGTGTGTCCATTAACAAACTGGAAATAGTGCAGTCATATGCTCCAGTAATCCTACAGAGATAGAAGCATGAACAGTGCAGAGGCTTTTAGACTCCAGAGCTTATCATAGCTGTCTAAATAGGGCTGAGAAATAGAGTCATCCCGATGCCTATCAGTGCATGCGTGGACAGGCAATGTGGTACATACACACCCTGGAATGTGGCTTAGCCTTGAAAAGAATGAAACACCTACACCTAGACTTAACTACATGATGTTAAATAAAATAAGCCAAGCATAGGAATACAAGGACCATAAAGTCCCATTCATTTATGAAACTAATAAGTTTGTTTCATAGAAGAGCAAAGGGGAAATCAAAGTCACCAGTGACTGGGACAGACAGACAGAGAAGAAAGACTCTGGACACATAGCAAGAGAACATGTTTGTCCTGCCGTTACAGTGCAGCCGGTGGCTGTAGGCTGCAGCAATCCACTGTGCTGTGTTCCTAAACAGCTAAAGAAGAGTAGGAAGCCCTGACACCGAAATAAAACACTGAGAGAGAGGGGACACTTCTCACCTGCCATGATCTTGACATGCTGGATATATACACGTAGTTCTCACTGTATATGCCTCAGAGATAAGGTCTGATCGTCCAGTGGTGGTGGGAAAACTGGATAACTAAAACTTTTTGCCATTTCTTATACTTGGAGTTACCCAAAAAGAGGGGGGCAAAATTGGATTGATCAGAATTTCCAGTTTTGATAGCTGTTTACCCAACGCCTTATCCAAGTCCCTCACTGGCCACCTGAAACAAGATAATCCCTCTTGTGTTTGTAGGAATCTTTTGGTCAGTCAGTGTTCCTTTCAGACTTCATGCAACCACGTAGTAAATTTGTACCCACTGACCATCTGCTTTGAGGCTCTGACTTCTTCCCATTGGCTTCCTACGCAGTGTTCAGAGTGGAGCTCTCGAAAGTCCCTTGTGACAATATGCCTGCTTAAATATTAGTGAGAGGAGTTGTTCCTTTTAGCTCCCATGTGCAGATATTTCAGTCCATAGTCATTGGCTCTGTGTTTTCCAGTCCTGTAGCAAAGGAGAACATCATGGTGCCAAGAGCTTATAGTAGAAGCCACTCACCTCATAGCAGCCAGAAAGCGAGTAATAAAATGGAAGAATGTACCAGAGTAAGATACAGTCTTCAAGGACATGACTATATTGATCCATTTTTGCCAAATCTGTACATATCCTTCTTCCATCACTTCCCAATAAAGCTATTATATTATGAATCCATCACAAGATTCATCCTTTCATCAAGTCAAAAGCCTCAAGCTCTCATCTTTGCCTAAAAGTCATAGGCTGGTCCCAAACACATGAGCCTGTGGGGTCATGGCACATTCAGCTGTTGATCGGTTAGGAAGTAGATCCTCTTACCAAGAACTAAAGTGGCCAGCCTGTGAACTTCGAGCAATAAACTTCGGTCATTGGGACCATCACTCTAGAACTTATTCTAGTAACCAGAGTCACAAGAAATCCAAGCATATTCGATTCTGCATCTAACATATGTGAGCATTGCATTGGGTGTCGCATTTGACTTTGCGTCAAGAGACACAGAATGGCCTGTCTGTCTTCTGAAGTTGTGGCAAAAGTTCAGCATGATAGCATGTCCTGGAGACCTAATGAGTGATTTTACAGAAGCTCACTTTCATATTAAATGTCTCTCAACTTCTGGAACTGCCGTCTCCTCATCTAACATTCCAAACACTGAACTCCAGCCTGACGCTCAGTGAGCACTCTATGAAACGCCCTGGATTCATGGACTGGCATTTCCCCACATATGTATTAATTATTAAAGTTGTTTACATGTTAAAATTATGTTTAGCGGAGTCTGAAAATTTGATATTGAAAGGAAGTCTAGAAGATGCAACAGGTGCCATGTGGGCAATGGAGCGTGTGAAATTTTTCCTTTTCCCCAAATCATGATGCCCAACTCATTTGGAGGATAACAATGGAAGAAGGGCGCTAGTGTGGTTGCTGAGCCCTGAGAGCTGCTCAAAGGGGGTACTTTATAGTTCTGAACTTTGAAAGATCTCGGATACCTTCCTGAGTTCCTTGTATTTACAGGCTGACCCTTTCCTTGGTTTCAGCTAGTGTCAGGGAGTGGAACTATTAAGGAGTGGAGTTTAATGGGAATTCTTAGGTCACTGGGTCATGACTTTGAAGAGGGTCATAGAATCTAGCATTTGCTATTGTTCTTTTCCACTCTAAGGATGACAGCAGGTAAGCAGCCTCCTCCACCTCACACTTCATCACAATGCCCAGCCTCAACACAGGTTCAGAAGCGGCAGGACCATTGAACCATGAGCTGAAATCACCCAAGTTATGAGCCCATGCTAAAATTTCTTCTTTTTAACTTGATTGCCTTATTATCTTGTTACAGTAATGGACTATTAACATACTCCACAGGGTTGTGGCTCAGCCTCATTGAGCGGCCTATGTGTCTCAGTTTCCTCTTCCTTTAAATTGGCCCAAAGATACAGAGTTGTATGAAGACTTGGAAGAGTAATGGTAATACCATGAATCTTGATGCATTAGTTAAAATGTTTATTAACCCACATTCAGTAACAGCATCTATAATACCAGGACCAGAGACACTAAGGCAGAAGAATTACATGTTTAAGATTAACCTGCTCTACAGAAAGCCTGCCCTAAAGCAAACTAGAACACAAGACAAGAGGACCATGGATTCAGGTAAACTAGAGTCAGGAAGGAAGGAAAAGGAAAAAAGGAAGAGGAGAAGAGGAAGGGAAAGAGAATAAAGAAAGGGGAGGGAGAGAAAGAGATGGAGGGAGAAAGGGAAAGAAGGGGAGGAGGAGGATAAGGAAAAGAAGGAGACCGAGGAGACCTTCCTTGGCCTCTCAGGTCCAGGACTCAACTATACCCAAGATTAGTGGGTTCTGGATAGATCGCCTGATTGGCTGGAAAATGATTAACCTTCCCTTTAATAATCAACATATTTTACCCAAGGGCGGTTTCAGAATATCCTACCTCTGTGTAAGGCTGATCATTTTTCTAATAACTACCTACGTGCCTTTTTTCAATCACACCTCGAGAAGACACAGGCTTCTGAGATAATAGGAATGGCTCGATTCTCCTCTCATTAATATAATGATTCTATAACACAGTGACAGATAAAAGAACATTCTCTTATTCCACTCAAGGCTGGTTTTACATAAAAATAGACCATAACTCAGGGTCTGTAATGTCTACGGAAAGGTTAGACTCGTTACCATCCAAATAGGCTGAGCTAATAAAAATTATATTTGTTACAATCCAAATAGATTAAGCGGCCTTAAGGGCTTAACAATGTATTACACTTTTCAATTTTCTTATAATTAAATTAACATAAAATCGTCTTCACAAATAAATGACTGTTTCAGAAAGAGTTAAGCTCTGCTTAACAAAAATAGCCAGTCTGTTTACATGCTCAGCCTCTCAGGTGGACTTGCCAAGAGGAGAGAGGCTCTTGTCTGTAGAGAGGACTCCGCATCTAAAGATTAACACGCTTCTTCTGGCCTTCACGTCTGGCTTACGGCACTGCTCCTGGCACAGGAGCCCTAGCAAATCAGCTGAGAAGCAACCCCAATCCCTTCACCAGTCTCCTCTGGACAGATGGGTCCTGTTCTTTGCTGGCACTTCCAGGCACTATTCAGTGTCACAAACCTCAGCTGACATGTCTGCAAGATAGACAGCTAATGCTGGAAGCCAGCCTTGGGGCTCTACTTCCCAACACAGAGGGCGCTCTTGAGCACATTTCTGCTGTCCCTTCCCCTGCCTGTTTTTCTTGGACCCCGGCTTCAGGTGTTTGTTTACCTTCCAGCTATAGATCCTGCTAGATTATCACTTGGTTATGAAAATGCATAGGTCAAAACTTTGATGCCCCTTATTGTCTCCTACTGGATGTTCCTGATGGGCTCAGCTGAGATCTTACACAGAAGGTGCCCTTGAACTGGTTGAATCCCTTAAATGATACCGTCTTCAAGAAGCTAATTGATTTACCAACAGCTTTTTTTCTCCTAGAAATGTCTTACAGAAGGAAAAAAGAGGGAACAATGTGCGTAGCCACTTCATTTTACACTAATTTTAGACTTATGTTTTATATAGTACTAAAAAGAGAAAGAAAGAAAGAAAGAAAGAAAGAAAAGAAAGAGAGAGAAAGGAAGGAAGGAAGAAAAGAAAAAAATCTGTAAAATGTGACGGAGCTCATGGGAAATTTCAGTGCCTGCCAAGGGGCTGGTGTGATGAGACATACTTTGTAAAGAATTGTTTTATTTTTAACTATATGTTGGAAGCAGGGTATGTTAATATGAGAGCAATTCCTGTAGAGGTGAGGGACATTAGACCCCCCCCCCTTGTGTGAAGTTGCAGGCAGTTGTTAGCTGCTTAATACGGGTTCTGGGAACCAACTTGTGTCCTCTGAAAGAGCAACGAACACCCCTAAACACCGTGCTACCTTTCTAGCCCCTATCATTCTAGCTCCTCCTAATTCTTCATCTTCTTCTACATCACCCTAAGGATCAGGGGAAACTGCCAAGCTTCTGGTATGGGGAAATATACATCACAGAGCTAATGTGAGTCAGAGCAAATTGCACAGACCCAGAAATCAAGAGAAGCACTGAGGTAGGTGAGGATACTGGGTTGGAAAAAGCCTGGGTTGAAGCATTATTGAGCCCTGGGGCAAAGAAGCCTTTCGTGGCACACCGTAGGCAGAAGTTGCACAGTTAGTTAACACGTCATTATGAATTTGTTGATGTGTCAGTGGACATCAGTCTTGAGAGCTGTCTTGGATCATGATGTCTCTACAGCACCAACAGTAAAACATCATCTAATGCATGCACACAGTGGCAGAATGGGCAATATAAGCCATGCCTCATGCATCACTCACTGTGACTGTTTCTTGAAAATAACAAATCTTTGAATGCGTCCTGGTCATTTAGAAGCTCACAGAAGTACAGGCTCTTACAATCTTTCTTTCACACGATGCCTTGGCCTACCGTTGGGGCAATTTGGCCCTCATTAGTTCCTTCACAAAAGGAAAAGCAAGAAAAATAGATTATAGGCACAAGTAAGTCCATTTTGCCACAGGTTGGTAGCTTCCATTGAAGCTTTGATGAGCAAGGGGTGAAAAGCAATGGGGCAATAAGGTCTTTCAATTACCCATGGTGCTCGTTTGTGAGGGTGCCTCTGCCTATCCTCACCCTTCCCTAGCATCTAGAAGGAGCCAGAGACCGCTGTACACCTAAGAAGATGAGGTTGTTTTGATTCAAAGAGCACATAGGGCAGACGTAAGTAGATGAAGAACACACTGCAGTTTGCACCTATGATTTCTGCCTTTAATGTTTATATATCCTGCTGTAAACCTTCTGCATCCCTAGAAGTCCCCCTCATCTGTCTGTCTGTCTCTCTCTCTCTCTGTCTCTCTGTCTCTCTCTCTGTCTCTCTCTCTGTCTCTCTGTCTCTCTCTCTGTCTCTCTCTCTCTCTCTCTCTCTGTGTGTGTGTGTGTGTGTGTGTGTGTGTGTGTGTGTGTGTGCCTTTCTGTCTGTCTGGTGTCCCATTGAGTTTAATGAGAATTGTTTGCATGAGCATAAATGAACGTATTTACTGGAATTTGGGCAACTTTCTGGTGGCCATGCCACTAAACATAAAATCAAAATAAAGAAATGCTTCGCCTTCTCTCAGGGATGGTGAAATGCCAACAGTCCCTCAAGAAAGAGTGTGGTCTCGTGACTACCTATTGGTGACGTTCTGTTCTGGTTCTCAAAGTTAGCAAGCTATACACGTCTATCAGCTGGGACATTAACAAATACCAGGAAGTGTTTAATTATTTCTAACTGGGTTAGGCCATGAACACTGGGATTTTCCCAAAATGCCCAGGGCACCCTACAGTGAAGTCACATGAAGATTGCCATCAGTAGAGCGGTAGAGACAGAAGTTACATAAACCATATTGTCTGCCTCACCCAACCAGTAGAGGGACAATTTGGTAAACCCAGTTAAGCTAACTGGTCAGGCAGCTGGAGGGTGTGGACATTACAAAATGATATGAAAGAGACAGAAACAAAAAAAGAAGAGCAAAAGGAAGGTGAATTTTGAGCTATTTCTAATTGAAACGAACCCAAAGAATAAAAACCTTTAACAAAACGTGTGCCCACTACAAGTTCAGAGGGCAGACTAGCTCAAGAAGGGCTGGAGGAGCAGATCATGTTCAGGCATGAAGAGCAAGCCATGCTGCATGGCCAGCTCCACCCTGGGCCCTCAGTTGATCTGGCATCAGCCGCTGGGTTATGACGAGCTTGACCCTGCGAGAAGTTTGCACGGCATACAGTGCACATAAGCACATCGCATGGCTCACAAACCAACACACACCTCACAGGACATGCACACAACACTCCCCACACCTGACACACACAGAGAGCCACACGCATCATGCATGACATACACACACACTCACACACAACCCCACATAGACACCTCACATCACACACACATAGACACACACAGAGAACACACACCTCACATGGAACACCCAAACATACACACATCTCATGAGGCACATATAAACCCGCCCAGGCTCCCCACACAGAACACACACTCAAACTCCAACATCCACCTTACATGACACACACAAATACCACGCATGGCACACACATACACACAAACATCTCATATGACACACACACACATACATACACCTGGCATGACACACATACAATCCTCACACCTCACAGGACACACATAAAGTACCCCCGTATAATACCCATTATACTTCACAGAACACATACACTTATATCCCCCTTGTAACCTCTTTCACACACCTCACATGACACACACACACACACACACAAACCCAGAACACACACACATGTGAGTAGGCATGCTCCTTACACAGTGCACACACTCATAAACTCACACACTTCTCACACACATCGCCACACATCCCTCGAGCGACACACGTATGACAGAGCTCAACCATATATCTCAAAGAAGCTGTCAGGGCCGACTTATGTCTCCAACAAGCAGACAGATGTGCCACTTACCCTGACCTGATCACTATTTCATGAACATGTGAAAATGCTTTAAATCATGTCAGTTCAAAATCTGAAGGAAAAAAAAACTGCAAAGATTACTAGGAAATACAAACCTGGGCTGAGCTGAAAAAGACTGATGAGGAGCCACTAATTGTAGTCCCAAAGGAAAGCAGAAGCCACCTCCTCCAGGTCCTTAGCAGGAGGGGCGTGGGGCTGCAGAGACCCAGGGCACTCCCTCGGTGCAGCTCCACCGCAAACTCTCCGGCAGTCCCTCCCTCTCCAGCCACTGCTCCAAGCCCAGCTTTGGCTTTGTGTTCTTTCCTGTGTGGTCCTCTCAGCCAGGCAGGGCTGCCCTACATGTGCCTGGCCTGGAGTGTGTCAGTTCAGCCCACTGATCAAAAGCTACGAGGTTCAGGCTTCGCTGGTGCTGGCTTTTCTACTGTTCTCCCTGTTTGGGGCCTATTATAACCTGTGCAGTAATTCTCAGTTCCTCTGGACACCAGGCTCCGTGGGGAACTGGGCACTCAAGTCTTAGTGTCCGCAGAACTAGTACCAGTATGCCCACCCTGTCCTGTTTCAAATGCACAGCGTTTCCTCTAGGGACATTCCCGAGCCTACCCGAAACCTGGAAATAGGCCACATGCAGGGTAAACTGCATCTCAGGCACCGTGGGAAGGAATCTGCAGCCTACATGTTAAGAAAGGCTTGGAACCTTCTATTTCAGATCCAAAGCAAGATGAAATTCCTCCCCACACACCTGTGACATTTGTTCTGTGAAGACTAGGTTAAAAAAAATCGATTGTCAGAGTTTAAAAGGACCCTTGAGACGCTCTAGCTGGGGATTATTAAGTGGGGGTGCACATCAAAATCACCTGAGGAGGTTTTTCAACATGGACAAGAGACTCTGATTCACAAATTCAAGTTGAATTATAAAAGGAATTAAAAGGCTGCCAGTCGGAACTGCGTTTCTCATTTGCTATTTGAGTCAAGGGGGGAAGGATTTTTTTTAAGCCATTTTTCAAAGTAAAAGAGTATAAATCACTTATGCATGACTGTTGCCCCCTCCACCTTGACTTTGGCGTGCGAACTTTTCTGCACCCTCACAATGCTCGATTAAGTAAAGGAGCTAGACAGTGTCAGGATGGTGGGCGATCACAAGAACACAGGGGGAGCCACGGGGCTGGCGCCTTTGATCTCCTCCCTCTTTTTTGTGTCCCGCCCTGGACCCTTCCTCTCCTGCAGCTTCAAGTGTGCATTCATGTCCTGCTCTGCTTCATCTGCCTCTCTCATCTCAGATGTCTCTCCTCTTCGCTGCTCTCTTTGGTCCTGCTTCCCCCTCACCTCTCGGTTCCCCTACGCAAATCCTCCTGTATGAAAACCAGAATGACTTCAACAGATGTCTGACACCTGGCGTTTCATGAGAGGAGACACGGATCCAATCCAGGGAGCACCCAAAGGCAGGCTCCGGGGCCCCTCCATTCCATGCACGAGAGAGTAAGAGTAGCTCATAGATTCTCAAACTTCTGCCAATAAGGAGAGGAGGTTGGAGGGGGAGAGGGAGAAGGAGAGAGGACACCAGAGGAAGGGGAGCTGGACAGCTTGTAGAAATACAGATCTCCAGTCCACTGACTGACAGACTGTATTCAGTAACAAGGTGGAACCCAGTTGCTCACAGACACAGAAAATAAAGGGTTGGGTATCAGGTGGTCCATAGCATAGTGCACAGTTAAGACCAAGAGACTCATGGAGTCTGCATTTCTCCTTCAGACCTCAGCTACCAGCTCTGCTCTCTGTTCCTTGAGCATCACCATCATGATCGCTTCCTTAGATGAGAACACCATTGAAATTTGAAAAGGACCCGTCCCCAGCCGGACAGATATAAAACTGTCTATTCCTCACGCATTCTCCAAACCCAGCCCGCTGCTTCTGATGAGCACGGTTTCTAAAGAAATTAAAACTCTCATGGAAATTCATTCTTGCCTTCACACACTAACATTTTCCATGGAATGCTGTTCCTGGGACTTGGGGAATTTTGACAACCTTGAACTTTCCTAATTCAAACTACAGCACTTAAAACGGGCAGATCTAAAGACTATTGAGATCCCTGCTATAATATCACAAGTAGTAACAGTAATCATAAAATCTTCATGAACAAAGTTATCAAAAATATCACAGGAATTGCCTTTAGGCTGTGTGTATAACAAGGGTATGACTCACCAATAAATTTCATGTTAAAATTTGGCTCACATCGACCAAGTATCTCGTTATGCATATGCAAATTCTTCCGTATTTGAAAAGCATCCCATCAAACGCAAAATTGAAAACCCTCTGGAAGTTCTCAGAGAAAGTACCCAAGGTAGAATTTCCTTGAAGCCTCTCCTACCTTTAATATTATTTATTTATGTATCTATCTATCTCTTTATTTTTGGTTTTTTGAGACAGGGTTCCTCTGTGTAGCTTTGATGCCTTTTCTGGAACTAGCTCTTCTAGACCAGGCTGCCCTCAAACTCACAGAGATCCACCTCCCTCTGCCTCCTGAGAGTGCTGGGATTAAAAGCGTGTGCCACCACCTCCCGGCCCCTTTAACATCATTCTTATCTAATGTTGCCAAGAGACATCTCTCTGAAATAGAATGAATACATGTGAACTTTGCTTGTCATTCTCAAGTGTAGGGAGGGAGTGGAAGATGTGTTGAGGGAGCGAAGTCTTGAGTGAAAATGTGTTGTTGACATAGGCACAGCCATGGCAAGAACCAAGGCCTCCGACCCACGGGAAATTGGCAAAGCCTTTTCCTATATGGGTAGGGTGCAAAATTGGCAAAGCCTCCTTTCTGGGGTCCAAAGAGGAGTGTTTATAGATGATTGGTCAGTATGTACAAAAAAACAAAAACAAACCAACAAACAAAACCAGCTGTAGCTTCCTCCTCCTCCAACACCCCCTTTGTGTGCATGATAAATACACGGAGGACCCAGGTGGATGCAGGTACATGGCATCCGTGTGTGCGCGCATCATCTGTCTCCAGCTTGATTTTCCTTGTTTGTGTCTGTGTGTCAATCCTCTTTTAGTTCCCTGGCTGTTCCTGCTTGGTCTGGGTACTCATGACATCACCTCAGTTCCCAGGGCCATTCTGCCCTCCTCCTGTCTCCTAGTCACTTCTGCTTCTGCTCCGGGCAGGAGCTGTGTCCCTTTCCTTCCCCTCCCGTCCCCTGTAGCTCTAGCTTATTCCACATTAGCTGTCATTGTGTTGAGTTTTGGAGAGCTTGACATTTTGATTGTACTATTAAAATTCTTTTATTGGGGAAGGAACTAATTAGACACACTAGTAGTTAAAAGCATCTGCTGTCGAAACAAGAGGACCTAAGTTCAAATTCCCAGCATCCACAGAAAAGTAAAGCATGAGCTTGCCTCTTACCCCAGCTCTGGGGGTCAGGGTGTGGGGGCTGAGACAGCCAAGTCACAGGAACTCCCCAGTTAGCAGGCCAGAGGAAATGGTGAGAGTCATGTCCAGTGAGAGACTCTCCAAAAGCCAGGTGGGAAGGAACCCAATTCTCTCCCCTGCCCTCACGTGTTAGTGTGTAAGGTATGTATACCTGCACACAAAAGTGTGCATACATCACACACACACATACACATATACATTAGACATGTGTTCCTGTACACACAAGTGTGCACACATCACACACACACATACACATATACATTAGACATGTGTACCTGCACACACAAGTGTGCACGCATCACACACACACATACACATATACATTAGACATGTGTACCTGCACACACAAGTGTGCACACATCACACACACACATACATATACATTAGACATGTGTACCTGCACACACAAGTGTGCACACATCACACACACACATACACATATACATTAGACATGTGTACCTGCACACACAAGTGTGCATACATCACACACACATACACATATACATTAGACATGTGTACCTGCATACACAAGTGTGCACACATCACACACACACATACACATATACATTAGACATGTGTACCTGCACACACAAGTGTGCACACATCACACACACACATACATATACATTAGACATGTGTACCTGCACACACAAGTGTGCACACATCACACACACACATACACATATACATTAGACATGTGTACCTGCACACACAAGTGTGCACACATCACACACACACATACACATATACATTAGACATGTGTACCTGCACACACAAGTGTGCATACACCACACACACACATACACATATACATTAGACATGTGTACCTGCATACACAAGTGTGCATACACCACACACACACATACTGGGCAACAAAGGTGTCCTCATAGCCCCCAGCTTTAGTTCCTTGGTGCTGTGCGTACAAGCCCTAAACTTTCAGATTCCTAGAGAAAAGTTTGGAAAAAGCCATAAAATATGGATGTAGTACAGCAGGCACCAGGCTGGTTTTGTTCACATCTTCCACCAGCTACAACAGTTAGTCACACACAGGAACTGGACTCCTCGTGTTTGACCGATGGAGAGGACTCCAGCTATCCCACACCTTAGGAGCGTTACAGAAACGCCTCTTAAGATGCCTGAAATATACAACTTCCATGTTCACATCATTGCCTGCCAAGTGGTGTGCAGCCCCGTAGCAGCTGTGGGGTCATATATAAAAAGAGTAACTACCTACGTATTTTCTCATTTCACTAATACCTTTCTAAATTACAGGTCTTTGGGTATTTTGTGGGGATTATTGCAATGTTTGATTTATATCAAATTGTGTCCATCATCCCTGATCTTTGTTATTTCCATTTGTAGTTTATTTAAATCTGAGGTATTATACTAATTCCCTGGGGTCAAATTATCACTGTTTTAAAATCAACAGCACCTTACTCCCCCATGGGTCTGGGGTCTGAAATTAAATCAGTGGCAAGATCCTGTTCCCTCTGGGACCTGAGGCAGAGCCCAATCTGGCTTTCTTCAGCTTCCTTTGGCTCCCAGCAATGCTTAGTGTTCCTCAGTCACCAAGTGTGGCATCCCAGTCTCTGTCCCCACCTTCAAAGAGCAGTGTCCTGTGTAGCCATGCCTAAATTTCCCTATTCTTATAAGAATACTGGGTCTGTTGGATCAAGAAATACCCTCATCTTAGCTAGATTGCAACTGCAAAGTCCCTATTTTCAAAGACCACATCCATAGATTCCTTGTGGACCCAGCACAAGTGGCTGCCCTAAGAGCTATAAGGGTGAAAATTCACGTGTGCCAGGTTTTAGGGAAGAAAGGCAGTTTCCTTTCCCTAAAGCCTTGATGCTAGTCATGGGGCAGAGGATGACGTTAGGATGAAGGCTGCTGAGTACTATTCAACACGGCAGCCATTTTCCCCAGAAGGTGGTTCCAGACCAGTTTCAGGACCAATTCCCCCTCTCCCTAAAAGTTTCTCACGTTATTGAGCTGTGACCATCAGGGAAACAGAAGAGGGAAGTGGTGAGATCTCTGCTTTCTGTTCCCTTGCAACCACCTCAAAATTCCATAGCTAGGTGTCTTTGCTCCAGCTACTATAACAAATTACCACAGGCTGCAGAGCCTAAACATCAGAAACATGTTTTCTCACAGTTTGCAAGGATGAAGTCTGGAATCCACATGAACTGTTTCTGGTGGGGTCATTCTGCCTAGCTTATGCCTGGCCTCATCTGAGTCCTCACTTAGACTTTCCTTTCTGGGCCCAATCTCTCTTCCTTGTTCCATAAGGACACCAGGCCTACTATATTAAGTCCCCACTCTTTTTGCCTCATTTCACCTAAATTTTCTCCTAAAAGTAGAACCTTCCAGTTCAGTCACACATAAAGAGCACTTCCTGCCGCACACCGCACCCCTGTGTCTGCGCTCTGTGCGCTGGCACCCAGTTAGCAAGCTTCGGCCAAGGGGCTGGAGATTAACAGACACACACACAGAGAGAGAGAGAGAGACAGCGACACGGTCATCCTTGAATTCCCCAAGAATGCCCCCTTTATTGTGTTCAGGGGCAGATTATATAGAGATAGTCACTCCCCAGCCAAACCTACCAGAAACCACTCTCCTGCCGTCAGGAACTCCTGAAGGTCTCGTGCTCAGAGCAGCTGTAGGCACTCAGATCAGGGGATTACAAGAAATTCAGGATCTGGGGTCTCACTGCTCCCAACAACTTCCAACTCAGCAGTATGTGAGGGACAGCGCGGGCTGTAGCAGAAGGGACCTAGGGAGTCAGTGCATGATGGACCATTTTGCAAAGTGAGGAAACGATGAAGGTCCTTGAGTTTGGAAAGGGTTAGATTCTGGATGCTTCCCTACCCTTCTAAAACCTTGAGTTAAGAGTCTTTTGACTTTTCCTTTCATATCCATCCTCTCAGGACACAGACAATAAATACTTGGAGCAAGCCTAGATGGTATCCCTTTCTTTGAACTCATCCCTAAATATAATATATATCAACATAAGCCAGTGACCTTCTCCTTAAAACTGAAACACAGAAAAAATACAACCAAAAGCACTACACATTGTAATGAATAAACATGCATTAAATGCAATTATATTAATATTTAAAAGTAAGGTTTTCTTTAGCTGTTAGTGTTTATACCATATTAACTCATTTAATTTCTGTAATACTTTAATAGATAGGTCTTTTAATTAGTGTCATTTTTGAGATAAAATAAAAGAGGGATTTGTATTAATTTACTGAAGGCTAATTAATACAAAAATGGATGAGATGATGTGGCCTCTGAACATTCTCCAAGCTTTAAGCCCAGACACTGCCTAGCCATGTACTTAGTTTTCATTTTGAAATTGCATATATGTTAAATACTTAAATAACTTACTATATTTATCTCAGAGATTTATTCTATTAAAATTAAGAGGCTGCCAAGAAAACCTCACTAATAAAAAGCCACCAGTTGTAAATATTCAACTCCTCATAACAGTGTTTGTGTATCAGATTGGAGTGTTTACAGGTATAGTAAAACAATGCTTTCCAAATAGTATCTAATCTCACTCTGTATCTGTCTTAGGGTTTCTAGTGCTGTGAAAAAGACAGTGATTAAAAAGCTACTGAGGGAGGAAAGGTTTCAACTTGGCTTGCATATCCCAGGTAACAAAGAAATCCAACAGGAACTTGAGGCAGGAACTGAAGTAGAGACCATAGAAGAATACAGCTTACTGGCTTGTTCTACAGGGCTTACTCAATATACTTTCTTGTGCACCACAAGACAACCTGCCTAGGATTGACACCGCTCACAATGGACTGGGCTCTCCCACATCAATCATTAAGACAAAGTCCCCCACAGACTTTCCTACAGACCAACCAGCTAGAGGCATTTTCTTGTTTGAGGTTTCCTCTTCCCAGATGACCCTACCTTGTGTCAAATTGACAAAAATATTAACCAGCCGAGTAATGGAATCTATTTAGAATGTTGGCTTTTGTTATATTCTATTACAGTTCTGACTACATTGTGTGTGTCTCTCTGTGCAGCTCATGGATCACATGTATGGCATGTAAACTATTTACATTTAATTATTGCATGAGTATGAACATTTTTGTATGTACATAAATACATAGTAAGTTATTTATGAAGATGGGCTAATACATGTACATTTAAAGGTCCAGGGAACTGGCTAGATGGCACCACAGGTAATGGATCTTGTTTATAAGTTTGATAACCTAAGTTTGATTTCCCAAGACCCACAGGTAGAACTGAGAACTGCCTCACCAAAGTTGTCCTTTGGCCTCCTCTGAGGTGCTATCTGGTTCAGGCCATGTCTGGATCAGTGGCCCTACTGTACCTGGGTTCCAAGTTGACACCCATGGCTCCTTTTTGCCTCAGAGGACCATGCAGAGGCCCAGAGTCCAGGCCAATACCTAAAATCACATTGGTCTTAGAGAGTCAAGCTGCCACAGAGACATACAGAACTGAGTGGCCTGCACTGCACCTGGGGCCATGGTGTCCTCCAGTCCCAGACTGTAGGCATGAGCCATGTCTGGGTCCATGGCCCTACCACAGCCAGAGTCTGTGCTGATGTCTGTGGCTCCTATCTCTGTCGAAGGATGAGAGGATATCCAGGCAGCCACCAGAAGATAATGGGTATTTGGGGACCACAAACATCAACTGTCTCACAGTTGCCCTGAAGATGCTCTCTAGCACAGGAGTCATCGGGTGTTCTACCCCACACTCAGGGAAGAAATAGAGAGGAGCCAGAAAGAATCTAAGCATCACATTTCCACAGGGTAGCCCATGGGTACCAACCACATTTCCACAGGGTGGCCCATGCTTCCTTAGCCTAAGCTTTAAAAGGTGATTCAGTCTGGGTATACAGGTCTAAAGACTCTCCAGTCACATAAAGACAACCATCTAATGTGCTGTGGTTTCTCTTGTTAGTCTGGGTTTACATCAGTGGTTCTCAGCCTGTGGGTCACAACCATTTGGACCAACTTCTATCTCCAAAACAGTTACATTACAATTCCTAAGGGTAGCAACAAATGAGAACAATGCCCTCAAAATGTAAACATTGTATAAGTCTTGATCAGAGGCAGAAATATATAGTGCCATATGATAAATATATCCTAAAATTGCATCAATATTCAAAATATCTTAAGCAAAGGTAGAAATATGCTTGCATACAATATGACAAAATAATTTTGTGTAGGTGTAAAATATTGTAAACAGAAATATGAGCATATTCAATATAAAATATACCTTGAATTTGTATCAATATACAAGAATCTATATTAATATAAATTGTCTATAAATAATAGCTCATAAGTATTTGCTCTGTTGCTCACTCTCAAATGTGGTTTCTCTGCTTAGTCTGTCTGTCTCTTTAGGTACAGAAACCATCACATTTTCCCCTACACCATGAAAAAAAAATTAGAAGACATTAGAAGACAATACTTAGAAGGGAAAGATGGACGAATATGTCTGTCTAAAAGAAATGTTTGAAACATTCCCTCACTTGTACATTATGTTCAGTTTTGAATATTCCGTGGCAAAAGAAAACAGTGAACACCCAGTTGGATCCCAACACCATTTCCCAAAATCCAGATCTTATTTAGAAGAAGAATGTCTTATGAATATTAAAGAAAGAGAAGCCAGCATGCCACCACAGAATTTCAAAGTTGTCAAAGTCAACTGTTAAAAAGACCTCTTGAGACCTACCTAGATGGCTCATCCATTGATTAAGAGAAGTGCAGCTCTTCCAAAGGACTGGGGTTCGATTTGTAGCACCCACATAGCAGCTCACAGCCATTTTTTCTCCAATCCCGGGGGCTCTAACACTTTCTTCTGTCCCCCAATGTTACTAGCTACATACATACATGTCATGTGTGTATGCAGCAAAACACCCATACACCTAACAGGATAGGGATGGGGAATTCCTGATACCCATTTGCTTTCCCACAATGCATACTCATTTTCTTGACTGCCTCATTCTAAGGAAAGCAAGAGTTAACTTCCAAAAAGTCACTTGAAGAGATTATTTTAAAAATACGGAGTAATATGAAACAGAATTTGAACTTGGCATCGGAAAGCATTTGTTTGACCAGAGCGATATTTCTAAAGTCAATCAAATATGGATTTGCTCCCAGAGGATTGTGATGTGGTAGATCCTTCCAGAAGTCTGCTCTGTGTCAGCAAGGCCCGACTGAGCAGGCAGAGATCACAGATGCAGCATCTGTTTGCAGTTCATGGGGACTGGAATCCAGCAATTCCCAAACTTGAGCAGGCAGCTGGAGTACCAGGAGCATTTGTAGAAACAAGGGGTTTTAAGTCTACCACAGAGCTGATTCCACGCCCTGGGTGGAGATGAGATTATGATGCCAACAATGCCCAGGGGCTGCTGTTGTAAGCTACACACTTTGAGAATTATGCTCTAGTCCCACTGTGTACAATACAGACCCTTGAACCTTCTGGGCAGGGAAGGGGCAGGGCCTTATGACATCATTAGAAATGTCAGTTGTGGTGTTGATCAGCTTGTGTGTCCACGAGCAGAGCCAGTGATCTCCAAGTGAATACAAGAAGAGACCTGTGCTGGCCAGAAAAGTGCTGTCCCCACTTGGCGGAAACATACAGAACCCTAAGCTCAGTCAAGGTTCACAACCCTGGAATTTCCAGAAAACGGAAGGAAGAGAAAATTTCTTGAGAAGACAATGTAAATAAATGCAGAAGATCCCACCTCGTTCCTCCACACACAGCTGAGATCTTAAGTCACCAGGCAGTCAGAGAGGAAGAGGGCTGGTGTGTGCATCTCAGCAGCAGCCTGGCATTTGGGGAGGAAATAGGCAAATTTTTCAGGATAAATGCTGTGAAATACAAGGATTATCAAAGGGGAGAAAGACAAAGAAACAAAGAGGTTCTTTCTCCTTTTTAAATTTTTAAGCCAGCTTTTAAATTTTTGTTAATTGTGTGTGTGTGTACACTAGTCCATACCACAGTCCACATGTGGCGGTCAGATAATTCTCTCCTCTGGACCTTATGTAGGCTCTGGTGATTGAACTCAGGCCCACAGGCTTGCCTATAAGCACTTTTACCTGCTCAGTCTCCATTAACCCCTATTTATTGCTTAGTTTTAGAGAGAAAAATCTGGCACTGTAGTTTTGGATGGCCTTGAACTTCTGGTCTTACTACAAAGTTCCAGAATTTTAAAGGTATGTGCCACCACACCCCCAAAGAAAGCTTTGATTTGAATTTTTTTTTTGTTTTTTTTGTTTTTGTCTTCTTGATTTATGAAATGCAGGGACAGCCTAGAGCCTCAAGAGCATTCAGCAAGCATTCTCTGAGTCTTTCCTTGTGTCCATGCCTCACTTTATTTTGTTGGACTTCTTTGTTTTTGAGACAAGGTCTCACACATAGTGAGACATACATAAGCTCCGGCTGGCCTAGAACTCACTACATAAAGCTGTGATGACCTCAAACTCACAAAGATCCTCCTGCCCTGCCTCCAGAATGTTTGCTCATACCTAGCTAATAGGTTAAAAAAAGTTTTTATTTTATTGACCTTAAAAGTATATTTATGCAATATGTTTTGATCCTATTCTTTCCAATCCCTTATCTCCTCCTATATCTCCCAACAACCTGGCCAAATTCCATCTTCTTTCTCTGTCTCAATCCCCTAAGAAAATCAAAATACAACCAAACAGAAAGGAAAAAAGCAAGCATACAAAAATCATGGAGTCCATTTTGTGTTGGCCAGCTATTCTTGAGCATGGAGCCAGCCCCTGAGTTACTATACCCAGTGTCTTCCACTGAAGGAAACTGATTGTCCCTCTCCTGACAGGTACCAACTGCAAAAGGCTTCTGAGTTAACAATGAGTAATGCTGCCCACTTTGCTTTCTTGGTGCTGGGACTTGTGTCCCTCTTGGGCATGCTGTCACAGTCTCTGAGGGTTCAGATGGGCATCAGCCCTGTTGTGTCCAGAAGGTAAATTCCCTGGGTGTCATCAACCACCTCTGCCTTCTTTTTCACATAGATCCCTGAGACTTGAGGGGAGGGAACTGACAAGGTGTCCTATTTAGGGCTGAGTTCACACGTGGGGATTCATGTCAGCTACTTTAAACCTGGGCAAAAGCTCACAGCTGACAATGGCCTATGCCCTGCTGGGTCCTACTATTGTTTTGCTAAATGATCATGCTGTCAAACTGCCTTCTAAATATCTTGTCTATACCTATACTCCAAAGAAACTGAGGGCAGTTCTCGTAATGACTCTAACCATAAAAATGTTTCCCATTTTTATATCCCTCAAGGCTGGTTGTGACTCAGTTTCTCCTAGTTTTGCATGGCAGCTCACACAGAACAAAGCTTTGGTTCTTCCCAAGAGCACTAAGCGAGCTGGAAACCAAGTCGCTGGAGGCGTGGGGGGGGGGGGGAGCAAACTGCCTTAAGAAAAGAAGATTTTATTAAAATTCAAAGGAAAAAATCAAGCTGAGATGATTTAGAAAGCATTCTGCATTTATTGAACAAACACTGCTAAAGACATTTCACCACACCGTGTGTTTAAAAAGTAATAAATAGCCATTGTGCTTACTTCTCAAACTTGTCAGACTGTCTTCATTTTATTTTCCTGAACAAACTGAATTTCTGTACTGCTCATCCCCAGCCAGTTAATAAATACATCACCCTAAAAAGTGCTGTGGTATTAAATTTACAGCAGATAAAATATGGATGAAGTTGCTGGGCCTCAGGTACGTCAAGTGTGATTTAATATCTCGCACTCTTCTTATGAAGACTAAAAGATTACCCAGCTGCCTCCACTGGCAGAGAGCGACCTCTGCCCCCGAGTAACAGCCACTCAGCAAATAGCACCAAATGAAGACAGAGAATAACATATAGATTTGCCATAAGAAAAAATTGATCGCAATCCATATATCAAATCTGCTGATCAGAGCCCCGGAGAAACGGCTCTCGCTTATTCATATGCAATGGCAGAACGCTGGTTGGAAACCTTTTGAAAGGTGCCACGATTGTCTTGTTAATTCTTTACCTTGTTACTGTTAATTGCCCTTATTTTTTCATCTTCATTGCTGGGGATGGAACCCAGGGCCTTGCATACTAGGGGAGTACTCAGTCCCTCAGCCACACAGACAGCCCCTACTTCTTGTCCTTCCCATCATTGGAATAAATCCCCTTAGAGGAAGAGGATCTTTGACTTCTTGTCTCTGTGGCCATCTCTCCTGTCTGTAGAAGCTACACCCTCTTGGAGCATCTCAAAAACCAGAAGCATCTTATAGATGAAGACATTGTTCCCTGAGGAAATTTCTCCTCCATCTGACTTGATTTATACCTTTGTTTAAAGTTCTGTCTAAAATGTTTTTTTTTAAAAAAAAAAATCTCTAAGGAAAACATTCGTTAGCACCGAAAATAAATTCTCCTGATTAACATTTTGCCTTCCAGAATGGCTGGTGACTGCGAGAGTTCTCTGCACTTCAAAGTCAGGAGAGGGATGAGTTCTAAAGCCAGAGTGAAAAATGAGGCCAATTGCCACTGAACTGTTCACATTTCAAATGTATAATCGTGCTGTTGGTGAGCGCCACCTATAAATCCTCAAAAGCGTAGATTGCTGAGGGCCTTCTTCTAAAGACTCAAGTACAATTAAAGCAGCGTTTCCTTGAACTGTGGAAGTAGAAGTGTCCCAGGGGTTCCTGGTACCCTCTGTGCTCCCAGGCAGGCTGCTGTTGCCACTAATTTAGAAGGGAGTTGGGGAGTCAGGGAGTGGGGGGACCTCTACACTACTGGGCCTTAGTAAACAAAATGTTTTAGTCATATTTCCCCAAATGTGGCTGCTCTTTGGGCTGAGCTGTTTGGTTGGTTGGTTGGTTGGTTGGTTGGTTGGCTGGCTGGCTGGCTGGCTGGCTGGCTGGCTGGCTGGCTGGCTGGCTGCTGGTTGGTTGGCTGGTTGTTTGGCTGGCTGGTTGGTTGGTTGGTTGGCTGGCTGGCTGGCTGGCTGGCTGGCTGGCTGGCTGGGTGGGTGGGTGGTTGGTTGGTTGGTTGGTTGGTTGGTTGGTTGGTTGGTTGGCAGTTCTTTCATTCATCTGTTTGTTTTGCATGGAGCACTTTGTGCTTCTTTGTAATGGTTTTCCTGGACTGGAGGTGGTTAGAGACAAGGCTTTTTACCTGGGATTTCCTCAGTACTAAACAGTGAGCCTTTGACATTAGCAGAAAGGGCTACACAACAGCTCTAATTCTTAAAATCTATTAATTGAGGGCAAATATTTCCACGCAGAGAAGAGACAGGCATGTGGGGAGCGTTTGAGCCAACTTTTGAGAAGTCTCTAACCACAGGGCTAAACAGGGCTGCACTGTTTCCTATTCACCAAGATGTGATACAGGGAGCTGCTGTCTCTACCAGGTCCCCAAGAGCTGTCCTCATCACCATTGACCAAGGCAAGGCTGCAAGATTGAGTGACTGGGTGGCATAGTGAGCCAGTATCCTCATCACTAATCTTAGCTCCTGGAGGAACAGGGACAGAGTTCTCCATTTGCCTTTGCCCTGGAGAGCAGCTGAGGAGGGGGAGGGAAGAGGGAAGAAGGAAGAGCAAAGGGATCTTTATCTTTTTTGGAGTATGGATATGCATAGTGAATATAAGAGAATTGGAACCAAAAGACAAAATGTTCAAGACTGTTTAGGGATGAGGAATTTGGAAGATAAACAGAGCTTTGGACCCCATGGAACAAAAGTTCCTCATGTGGCCTTTCTCAAAGTGTCCTGAGCAGAAGCAAAAGGCTTTACTTAGCAGCAGTGGGGAAGGTGATGTCCTGACTTTGACATGTAGTTTACGAAGGCTGATTTCTTCTTGTCCACTATTTTGTTTTATTGCATTTAGTGGAGGTGGTGTCCACATCCACGCCCATGTCTATGTGGAAGTCGGAGGTCAACCTTGGTATCCTTCTGCGGGACTCATGCATATTGTTTTGAGACAGGGTCTCTCACTAGAACATGAGTCTTGGGAGTTTGCCTAAAAGTCAAACGGCTCCTGCTTCTCCAATGCTGGAATGATGTGTGTTTGCACCACAGGTTTTTGTTGTTGTTGTTGTTGTACACAGATTCTGGAGAAATCAGGTCTCCAGGCTTTCAAGATGAGCACTTTCCCAACTGAGCTATCTCCACAGCCCACTATTGTCTTGTTTCTTAATTCCACACCTAATTTGTAGACCAGTCTCTTCCCTGTTCTTCAATATGAAACATACCTTTTCAAAAATGCCAGCTCATCAGGCCATTGAGATGGACCAGAGGTAAAAGTCCCTGCCTCACAAGCATGAGCCTCTGTGTTCCATGCCCTGAACCCCCAACACAAGGTGAGAAGCCAGCTCCTATAAGTGCTTCCCTGAACTCCACACTCACAATGTGGTTGATGAACACATACACACACAAAATAATAATTACTATTGTTATTATTATATTTAGTTTTTAAATTAGAAATACTAGCAAATCATGCCCTAACAGGAATTTCTGCTCATCTTGCCCTGCCAGGAAGATCCCCACCTGAGACAACCACCAAGGGGGGCTTCAATGGACAGCCTCCCATTTCCCTTTAGAATATGCTAGAGAGGTCAACTTAGGAGCAACAGCCAGGAGAATTCTATACTGCATTTGCAGAACAGGCTTTGGGGGATCAACGTGACTCACTGGAAGTGATCCCACAGTAATTCATTAGCATTTCAAAACCACTAGTAAGTGGCCATTTATTTTCTATTTTTTAAAAGCTAACAATACCATTAATTATCCCTTTTATGAATCCTGGTAATGGCTGTTTACTTGCCATAAATTAATATGACACTGTCAGGGACCTAGCACCCCCTGCATGCTGCAGCCTTTGTGCCTGGAACACGCCACAAAACACATCTCCGCCGTTCACTCCCAAGATTATTAGTGTCCCACAAAATCTTGCGGTTTCAGGTGCGAAAGGTTACCAAGCTCACTTTCCCCTGCCTTTTCCCCTGGGTGGAAGACCTTCCTGAGAGTGTACCCACGTGGCATCAAGGAGCTGAGAGAAGATGTCACGCTCACTTTCCTAATCGAGGCACTCTCTGGTCCTGTAATGTCCAATTAAGTTGCAAAGCATGGTTTATCATTGAACTCAATTTAATTCATTTTGGTTTTTTTTTAAATCAAATTAAAACCAAGGTCACTTCCTGATGTCCTTTTTTTTTTCGAACAGAGTTTATATTTCAGGAGAGTTTTGTTTTTTTTCTGGTATAATGTGTGTGTGCGTGCATGTCTGTGTGCTTTTCTATGTGTGCTTCCTTCTATTTTTACTGATAAAACAATCCTGTTATTTGATAACTTCATACATTTAATTCTTTCCCCAGGTGATCTCTTTTTTCCTTCCATCCCTATTAACTCCACTCTCCCAGTCTTTCCTACCTACCGCTTTTCCAAGCTCGTGGCTTTTAGTTTTGTTTTATGGTCCCTTTAGCTGAAGTAAGCCCATCTGTATAACCACCGAATTGGCAGTCTTCATTGGAGCCCGGTGGAATCACTGGTGGGTACATAACCAGAGGCAATGATTCCCTGACTCCATGAAACCATCAGCGTAGGCAGCCGCAGCTCCTGAGAGTCCCTGATTGCAGGGACATTTCTTAGCTCTCTCTTTTGGCTCTTACATTCTTTCTACTCCTTCCCCAGAGGTCCCCGAACCTTAGGAAGGATGGTATAAATGTCAGTGTAGGGCTGAGAATCCATTTGTCACCTATCCTCACACCTTATGTGGTCATGAGATTCTACAGTCTCTGTCATTTACTAGGAAAGAGAAGCTTTCTGAATAAGGCACCAAGTGGTGCCCATCTATGGGCACAAAACTAGGTATTTAGAAGGCAATTTGACAGTATTTCAAGTTGGTTAAACAACGGTATTCAATCCCTTTGCTATAGCCTGTGATCTCCCCTGCCATGTGTGTTTGACAAGAATTACAATTCCAGTCATAGTTTCCCTCCTTGAAAATCAATAAAAGAACAGTTGCATACCCCCATAGCTGTTGAGCCATTATTGCACAGCTGGGCACATCTTGATGGGCAGGTTGGGCTCATTAAACATAGGTTGCACAACCAGCCAAGACTCTTGATACCTTTGCTCCTCCAGCAGCCTGCATAGCATCCTCCGGGACTACAGGAACTAGTCAGCAGAGAGGACGTGTCTAGCTCAGTTACAGTTCATTTATGCTCTATCATTCAACCTAGGTATATGACATCTTTAGCAATAGGGTCTTATTGTCTAATTATAGCGGGCAAACAGGAGGAATCTCCAGAGCCTACATTGGTTGGAAAATCTTTGGACCCTCTCTGAGTAATGTGTCATAAAGTTATTCTTGAGAAATTTTTCATCCCAAGTGTTTTTGTTTAATAGGTGGGCTTCTGAGAGCAGCTTATTCCATGCAAGATCACTCCCTTTAAAATCTTTTATATCTTTATATTTGGTTACAAAATAGTAGGTTTCCATATGGCTTTTAAATACTGTATCTAAATTTGTTTTCTCGGTCCAATGAACATCATGTACTATTTGGAAATTATGAACCACTGAGCTGTAGGGATGAGAATTTTCAGCTTTGAAACAATAATGGAGGAGAAAATGGCATCCAGAATTGCATCAGTGTTAAGAGTGCTCAGGAAATGACACCCCCAAACCTGCTGCCACACTTGTTACTGATGTTTTGAACTGAAAGTGTGGGGGCCAGAGACTGGGGAGACTGGGGCTTTCATTGAGTTGCCCTTGGAAGAGGGTGGTGATAGGGTTCAACCCCACACAGCTGTTACCTGGGTTCTGAGGTTCCTTTCATATTTTCTAGAATTCACCTTCTGCAATTGCCTGAACACCCCTCCCCCATCTACCCTACAAGGAGGGGTGCTTCTAGGTCTCTTGGGGCTGTGAATACTCACTCTTCTTTCATGTGAGGCTCCAATGCAGGAAGCAAGTGTAAGTTTATCCAGCTTCTCTCCCTACTGAGGGCTTTGCATAATAGACTCAACTACTGAACCTGAACCCTCAGAATGCAGAAGGAAACTCTTCTACCCACTAGAACTAAAACTTTAAAAAGGAAAACAAAACAAACACTGAAAATGATTTCTAAGAAGAGTAAGGGGATAATGGTATTTATAAATAAACTGGATTATACAAAGCTTTTCCTTGGAAAAAGAAAGATGTAAAATTTAAGTTGCTGAATTGAAATGTGTACTTTAAGAGCTTCGAGTTTAGGTGTATATACATACTTACCCACTTATGAGTATTTCATTCCCTTAAATGTACCAACTCATAAGTCCCATGTAGAGTTAGGAAGAAACATATATTTTCTACATATGGAAAATGCTGGGGTTTTTTTTCCCATTCTTTTAAGTCTGTGGTAAGTTGTATCCTGTTATTTATTTCAATTTGCATTTTGTTGATTTCTGCAATTTGAATGGCCTCACATGTATTTTTCTCTAGTTTCTCTGACCGTACTATCACATATCTGCTTTCAATCATGTGATTTGTTGCAGAAGGAGTGTGCATTTATCTCTTCTGAGTGACCAAAACATTTCCTTCATCTTCCAGGGGAATCATGATCCTACCACAGTCTTCTAGTCATTCTGTCTTTTCGGGTTCTGCTGCCTGAATCAGCTCACTGTGGCCTTGCCTGCCTGGACATGATACCCTGTCCCTGGGCTTGTCCCTCACCTCTGTTCTCTGATACACTTTCTCATGTTCATTTGTCAGAAGACTGACAACTCTTCTCCAACAGCAGCTTCTTCTTAACTCCTCTGCATTCCGCTATGGGGGAATATTTCCCTTGAATAGCTTTGCACGTGTTTTTTTTCTTTATCTCAGATTGTATATCAATGCTGTCTTATCATCTCGCTTTTGTCTCCTCGTTCATAGAGACTTTAAATAATTGATGCTTCCTCTGTTTGTAGTAGTATTCTTCCTTTTCTCCCCAAATCCTTCTATTTAAGTAGCTGTCGCTTGCTTTACTTAGCTTTTTTATTTAAAGTTTATCATCTCTTTCTAACAAAACTCATTAACCAACTGTAAAATCTTTCTTCTGGTGCCAAGTGTATAGCAATTTCCATTTTTCCACAGGAATTCAATGACACCAACTGATATTTCAAAACTCAATCCTGATACTGTCTACCCAGACAGTCTATCTGTGTGCCTCAGCTCAAAGCCCAAACCCATAAGCCTTCTCTACTACAGGGAGCAGTAATAAGCCCTAGGACCACTGCCGCTTACTTGTGACCATATAACCTCTCTCCAGATTCATTAATGTTCTAGAACAACTCACAGAGATCTTTTCATTTACCAATAGGGATTGTTAGAGAGTACAAGGAGCAGGAAGAAACAAGAAGACAGACATAGGTCAGGGAACTGGGGAAGGGGAAAGGGAAGGATTTCATACCCTCCGAGTAGGAAATCCCAACACTCCATACATTTACCAACAAAGGAGCTTCCTAACTGGGGTGAAAATGCAGGCATGATTGGCATGTCCTTGTCACTGGTGACTGAGCCCTGTCTTCATCCTCCTTCACTTCTCAGAAGTTGGAGTGCAAAACTGGAAGCCTCATGCTCAAATCCAGCCCTGGCCTTTCTGGTGACTAGCCCTCATCCGCAAGCTACAGGGAATGTAGGGGATCCCCACAAGGCTTGTCTCAATAGCATACAATACATTTTTATCACCTGGAAGAGTGCAGAGGTGTTTAAATCTCCGTGCAACTAAGTAGGGACCCAACCCTAACATGCACAGTATACACAAAACTTTTGTCACTCCTGATGAAACACCTGAGCGAGGATGAATTTATTTTGACTTGTGATTTTGGAGCCTCTGGTCCATAGTGGTTAGTTCTGTTGATTCTGGGCCCCTGTTAAGGCAGAACATGGTAGCAGTGTAAGCATGTGGCAGAGACCACCCGTCTCATGGTAACCGAGAAGCAGAGAGGGAAGAAAAAGAAGAAGATAGCAGGTATGAATTTCAAAGGTCCCAAGTGATGCTTCTTCAAGGTAAGTCTTACCGCCAAAAGACTCCATCACTGGGAACCTACCTTCAAAAACCTTCAACACATGAACTTGTAAGGATATTTCATAGTTAAACCATAACAATATTAGTTTTCTGCATTAATGGATGGGTATAAGTTATATATAAAGATGTACTGTAAATGCATACATACAAGCAATCTAGAAGTAACTATTGTGCATATATTTATTAATTTCATACTACATCATCTTTAAACAAATGATATTTATTTTTATTTATCAAGCTTCTAAATACCAACACAGATAGTCTATGTTAGCCTTCTCCACAGTGTGGGGGGATTCTCTTTTAAGCACTAACCCAAACAAGACATCCCAGAACCAGCCTGTGAAGAAAGGGAGCTATGGCAAGTCAGTACAAGAAAAACTCAACTCACCAGCATCCAATAAAGCCTTCATACTGAAAAGAATTCATTAATAGATTGCATGCTTCCATTAGACAACACAGACATGTAAAATAGAAATTACAGTATCTGGTAACTTGCTAAAAAAAAGGGGGGGCTATATATTTAAAAAGAAGAAATTATAAATTGATCTCAGGATTTCAAACTTTGACATATACTTGCTGCTGCCTTTAATAAAAGTAGGAACAGAAATATAGAAAAATATGTTTGGGTTGTGGGCATAGCGAGGCCCTATTTTGTACACATGGTATTAAGAGTCACAGTGTGAGATGAAAATATAGGTTTCAAGGCCAAAAGAGATAAGAGAGCCCGGAGCAAGAGAACTCTCAGGGCTGAATGCAGGAATAATAGTGGCTGTATGATCAAACAAGGACAATGAGGAGAGTGGAGAGGACGGCCGAGGGGGAGAGCCAGAGGGAGCAAGGCTGGTGGAGGCTGAGAAAGGTAGGCATTTGTGAAGCTGAAGCAAAGGTAGATGTGGCCCAAGTGATGGTGGCAGCTTTGGCTAATATGTGCAGAAATTGAGCAATTACTAGAGGCACTTTAAATTCATTATCTCATTAAGCCTCTCAGACTAAGAGGTGGGCATTACTACATTCATTTGGAAAATGAGTATGTGGAGAGTCGGAATGGCCATGGGTAGGTCCCACAGTCACACAGCACACGAGCAAAACAGCCAGGATCCAGGCACTTCTAACTTTAACTTGGAACTGGGATATCACATGGTTGAAAGGCTAGACATGGTTCCAACAAAGACAAAAAGCCACCCAGGTTGTGATCTGCTCAGAGCTCCACAAGAACCTTACCTGAAGGCTAGCTGCAAGCAGTCAAGGAGGCACAGCAGATGCTGAGGTGAAGACACAGGACGCGTGTTTTGAGGGTATAAAAAGCATAGCTGAGGAATGAGAAAATGAAATAGACAAGGGGAATCAATCCGTAACATGTGCATCCCAGCCTCCTCTCACTGTGAACAAGTGAAACTTCATTCAGGAGGAAAATTCTAGAAAAGAATTTGCCTCAGAGTTGTCCCAAAGTGGCAGGGTGAAGAAGCTGGTAACAAACACAACTACCGCTCCATCCCGTTGTTGATTCAGGTCTGTTTCAGTGGATGTTAATTCACTGAACTTCTACGCAGAATCTCCCACCATGATGTGAAAAGAGCGCACAATAGTAGACTAAACCTCTAAAACTATAAACCAGCCCTAATAGTAAAATGTTTCCCTTTATAAGACTTGCTGGGGTCATGGTGTCTCTTTACAACAGTAGAACACTGTCTAAGAGACAGGACAAACCCAAATTATTGCATATCAGAACAAGTCATAATTAAATTTGTAAGGATTAAAGAAATTAAAATGAACCATAAGGGAGAAATAGTATGCTAACATTAAGAGAAAAAACCACTGTGGAAGCATCAAACTTTTCAGTAAACCTGAAGGAAGTGTTATGAGTGATTTCAAATCCTGAAAGATCTATTAACTCAGAATTCTATACCTAGGAAAAAATATGTCTTAATTATTTTTCTATTGCTATTATACAACACTATGACTAAGGCAACTTGTAGAAGAAATACTTTACTTTGGTCTTACGGTTTCAGAAGTTCAGAGTCTATAATGGCAGAGTGGAGTTAGCTGGGCAGCCATGAAGAACTTACGTCTTAAACCTCAAGCAATCAGAGAAAACTAACTTGAAATGGCACCAAGCCTTTTGGAACCTCAGTTCCTACCATACAGTGTTACACTTCCTCCAGCAAGACCAAACCTCCTAATCCTCCCCAGGCACCAGGCAGGAACCAGGTATTCAAATGCCAAAGACTTATGGGGGACATCTCATTCCAACCACCAAAAACATCCTCGAGAAACGAAAGAGAAATCAAAACTTTGGGTTTTTTTTTTTTTTTGGTTACATCTTATTATGTTGTTCCCAGATGGGATCAAATGTGTGGGTCCAAGAGATTCATTCAAGCAGGTGAGACTACATTCATGAAATATCACAGCTAACCTCAGATAATTTTGAGTGAAGGAAACTTTATTAGCCCAAATTCTCAAGGAACGGTGACTAAAGAAAGGTCCTTCAAATAAAATAAAGAGAAAAAAAAATACTCTTGGAGTATTGGGAACAAAAACACAGTAAAACAAAACTATGGGAAATTGGTAGATTTTCTTCTCTTTGCATTTTCCGAATAACTTTTGAAAACAAGAGAAAACATCACACTGTTTGATTTTGATTCTATCTGAATGTGGAGGTGTTGTTCAAATGTGGAGTAGATGGGGACAGAAATGAGATTTTGATCACTTCTCCAGCCTAAGCAGCTGAGTCCTAGAGCCGTATGACAACTAGAACAGGTACAATCAGTGCTACAAAGACAGGACAGATACATACAAGTGGCAGTCAGGCAAATAGAAAAAAAAAACAAGAAAAATTAAGGACTGACATAAACACTAACATATCTTTAAAAAGAGGGGGGGAATTGCCAATTGGAAGACCAAGACCAGAACTAAATGGGACAGCTCCTATTGAGGCTGTAACATATTATCTCAACTTCAGAGACTTAAAACAATGTAAGTTCATTCTCTTATGGGTCTAGAGACCAAATCCTTAATCAGTTTTGCTGGGCTAAAGTGAAAATAGCTCAGCTCAGTGGAGAAGAGTTCCCAAAGGAGGCCATTGGAGAGAATCTACGTCTTGCTTTACCTTGGTTTTCAAAGTGCAATCTTGTAATGTCTTGACTGTGTATGTCTTATGCATGTTCATACGTGTGTACTCGAGAGTGCACAGAAGTGTGTATTTCTAGGTAAAGGCCTGAGACAAATGTCAGTAATATGCCTTGATTGTTTTCCATCTTATTCATTGAGACAAGGTTTCTAACGTTTAGATTCTGGGGATGCTCTGAAATTACAGGTGAGCTGCCACACCCACAAGCATTTACATGCATGCAATGGATTCCAACTCATTTTCCTCCTGTTTGCTTGGTACAATATAAATTAATTTGGTAAACTGCCATTTGCTGTCTGAGCTCACTAGGAAGGTGCCCCCAACTTCAGACTGAAATGATTTTATCAATCATCCTCTGAATTTCCTTTCCTTGGTCAGGCTGTCCCCTGGTTCTGTAGATGAGAGAGGAAGAAAGTGCAAGCAACTAAGGGTATTAAAATAGTGTGCCATTTCCAACAGTTACTTTTATTATATATATATCCACACCATTTACAGCTAGTTCTTTCTGCCTCCTGCTTATAGATAATAATGTGAGCTCTCAGCTACTGGTCCAGGGCCAAGCTTACCTAATTCCTTCTCTGTTCTTTGCTATGATGGTCCTAGACTCCAACCCTCTTAAACTACAAGCCACAATAAACTCTTCCATAAGTTTCCTTGGTGATAGTGTTTATCATAGCAAGAGAGATATAACTAAGGCATAAGTAGAACTAGAAAAGCATAAAGAAGCATGCAGAAATTGAAAAATGCATGAGAATTAAGGGAAGTGGTTGTGGCTCCATAAGAAAAAAAATAAGAAAGAAAATGCCTGATATGAAACAATTTAAGGAAGAATTTACTCTGGCTTACGATCTGAGGGGACATATTCCATCATGGCCGGGAAGTCATGGAAGGATTAGAAGGCAGGCTGATTACACTTCATTGGCAGTCTTCAGGAATAAGCAGTAACCAAGAGGCAGAGCCAGGCTATAAAACATCAAGGTCTACCCATACCCTCTGAGCCACTGTTTCTAGCAAAAGCTCCACCCAGTGCAGGTTTTACAACCTTCCCAAACATTCCCATCAGCTGAGCAGCAAGTATTCAGGCACATGAGCACAGGTGGGTTTAATTCTCATTGAAACCACATTCTACTTCCAGCACCCATAAGCTCATGACTGACTCAGGATGCAAAGAGCAAGATCCCATAACCCTTTCAGCCTTGCATCTTTCAGGCCTACAAAATGAGCACCGCATAGACAAGGCTGTCAAGTGCTGCTGCTGGTTTGGGGTGGATATTGGCTCCAGTGGATTACAGCTCCTGCAGCTTCAGTGTGCTAACCCTGGGAAAACACTTCCCAAGACATTTTCTTTCTCCCAGCGTTCTGAGCTGAGACTCTGTCGGTCTTCTTAAAAGAATGTTCATTTTTATACATTGGGTCTTTGATGGAAGGGAGTTCTTACCTGTAGAGGACCTTTCCTATTGTCCTGGCACTGAAGACATTTCTCTTTTAACAGTGAGAGCCTCTTTTCAACACACACTGGGGCTGCAATTTGGAAATGCTTGAGCTCTCTTACTGGTTAACAAATTCCTTTACCTCTTTCTGCCCCATTGTGTTGCTGTTTTCACTGTAGACCAGGAAAGGGTGCTGAGCAATAGCCCCACACCACCTTGAGTCCTGGCCCGCCTTGGAATTTCCTCTACCGAGCCCATTAGTCTATGACTCATCAGTTCAGCCTCAAGTTCTCAGGACATGGTCAGAATGTAGCCAGACTCTTCACCAGAATAGCCTATGAATGACTTACAACCTAGTAACCAATGGAGCCCTTGTTCCCCTCTGAAATCCCATGAGTTTAGTTCCCACATTTTCATGTCTTCCAGCCTTCTGGTCTTCCACACTCCCACAATAACAGCCTCTTAAGTTCTGCTTGTGGCTTTTGGCAATTTTTCTAGCCCAACGTTTCAAAATTTTCCATATTCTACCTATAAACTGGTTCCGAAGGCCTAAGAACCACAGAGTTGGGGCTCTCACAGCAACAATTCCTCTTTGGGCTACCAGTTTTCTGCTTTTCTTATGACAAAATAGCTGAAAAAAATAATTTAATGATGGATTAATTTATTCTGGCTTAAGGCTGGAGAAGATACCGTCTAATCATAGCAGGAAAAGCATGGTTGCAGGAACTGCAGGCTAGTTGGTCACACCAGATGGTCAGTCAGGAAAAGAGTGGTCAAGAAGCCAGGTTGACTAAATCATCAAGGCTGCCCATAATGGCCTGCTTCCTCCAGTAAGGCTCAGCTCCTCCAGGTTCCTCAACCTTTCTCAACCGTTATACTGTCATACAGGAGACATTTCAGATTCAAACCACAGCACTGACCCTTGCATCTTGAATGAGACAAGGGACAGGCCAATACTTACTAGGGTGAGACCGGATGAGGGAATGAAGAGATATTTGCTTATTGTCTGCCTCTTCAATAATAAAAAAAAAAATGTAACCATGTGGATATACACATTCCTATGGCTTATATTACACATTCAAGGAAGAAAACTTGTTGATCTGGAGCCCTGTATTTTGGTATTTAATGACTTTATAATCTCAATGAAATCATTTGAAGCTTCTTAGAATCTAATTCCTTATTGCTGAGGTCGAAACGCTACATGGGAGACAGCAAGGGATGCTTAGAGTGATTTAAAAATCTGTCAAATGCTTCATTAAAATGAACAGCAGCACCAGAACTCCGTGCAGACCAAATTCCCCTCTCAACTTGCACGTTCCTGAAATCGTTAACTTTTGTTTTACAAAGCAGAACATTTTCCTTCACTAAATCGCTGAAACATAGTTTAAAAATGCAAGGAAACGTGAATTTCGGTTATATTTCAGAATCCTGATTCTTTTCCAGAGTTGAAGTAGGTGAATACAAGCCAGAAACACGTAGCTCTCTCAGCAGGTGATGCTGAACCCATGGATAACACAGGGTGCCCATCTGAGACATAGAATACAGGGGGGAGGTGGCTAGCTCTAAAGACGCATTATCAAATTATAATCTGTCCAAAAAGTGTTGGCTGTACCAGGGAACACCAAAAATTACTGGAACCCAATCACCCATCACTCATTCATACTGGAACCTAAAGATGTTAAAGAAAGCAAGACACCTGTCTGTGGGAAGTTCTCAAAGTCAATACCTTGCTTTTGGCCCAGCTTTCTCATCAGCTGCCGAGGAAGCTGCAGGACGGCTTCGCTTACATGCATAGCACCCTCTTAGCTTTCACGTGTTTGAAAGTCTTGGGGGGCTTCTTGATGGAGAAGCTATTGAAGAAGCAAGAGGGAGCTGAGTATCCTTCTTAAGCCATATCGCAGTGTGTGCCATAACTGTAAAATAAAATGCAGAGACAAATAGATTTTTGCCTGTACTTCCATTGTGATTTCTGATTTGAATACTCGTGGGAAATTGGTCTGAAAGGCAATACAGCTGCCTCTTTGGAACTTGTCTTCTGTTCTGAGGAATGGTCTATCTGTAAGCATGTGTTCTACCAGCATGCAATTCCCTTCCATCCACCTCCCCAGACTATGGCAGTCAAAGGAATCAGTGCAAGATTTTAACAAACTAAATGTAATACATATCACTATGTGCCGCTCAGTCAACTTCCTGTTATGAGGACCTTAAATGTTCTTTCCATCTTACATCTGCAAGTACCTCACAGCCACATCGGTGTCCTAGGTGTCCAACATATTTCAAAGTCCATAAGTTCAGCCAGAGTGATCCACAAATGTCTTGTACCACTCAGCCAGACATAAACTTCACAGATGAAACAGAAGTGGCCCCTTCAATTTAGGAAACAAAACATGGCGATCAATTTGTTAAAGTAGTGTCCTAAGCCCCAAAGCTGTCTGTGTACGACAAAAGTCCCCCAGGTACCATGATTCATGCCTGTGTGCTGCCGATGTCATGACTATAGAAAACTACATAAAGACCGTCAGTCACGTTAACATGATGTACAAATTTTAGTCATCAATTAAATCGGAGGCACTGATACATAATATTCGTCTCTCCATAGTTCTTATCACATCAGATTAGCAAATTTGTTTTAAACTAATAAGCAATAAAGATCTTATCGTTTTTATTAAGTATGAGAAACTCCTGGCTTTTCTTAGGCTGAGTGCTTGGCATCCTTCATCCTGTGTGTCAATTAGTGATGAAGGAGATACCTGTGGTCTGTGCCATGCTCCATTTCCTAGCAATGAAAACATAAACTGTATCCCATCTTCTGGGGGATGTTTGGTATCATTCAGAGGGTGGTGGCACATGCCTTTCCTGGCAGCCGTAGGTTGAAGCGTGGAAACTGGCCTTTTACCTTCCTATTGTTATTTGCTCTCTGGTTTGTTTGTTTGTTTGTTTTCAAAATCTATTTAAAACCAAAGAAATATCATTTTCATTATAAAGACGTGCTGGTACATTTCTCAGTATAGTAACTGGGATGTCTGTCTTTGCGGCTGCCATTGCTATGATCCCAGCCCCACGCTCCAACTATGACTACTTCCAATTTAAAGAGAAGGCCAGAGTGATCAGAAGGCTCTATTAACCCCCAACACAGCTCCTCTGTAGACCTTTAGATCCAGATGGTGAGTGGACTGTTCTGTACCTACAGGATCACATGTTCCTTCTTGATAAATGTTTCCCTGGATCCAGGGGTAGTGGGGTATGTGTTTAAAATTCCAACATTTGGCAGATCTCTGTGAGTTTGAGGACAGCCTGGTCTGCATTAGTAAGTTCTGGGCCAACCAGGACTATACAGTGAGATCCTTTCTCAAAAAAAAAAAAAAAAAAAAAAAAAGACCAGAAGAAAAGCTAGAGAGATGGTTGGTTCGGGGGTTGAGAGCCCATACTGCTCTAGCATAGGACCTGAATTTGGTTTCCAGCACCCACATTGGGCAACCCACAACTTCAGGAAATCTTGCACCCTCTTCTGGCCTCTCCAGGGATGGTACTTGCATAAACAAACACATACTTGAATACACAATACATATAATTAAAATATAAAGATAAAAAAATTAACATGCCTCTCTGATTCTGGAGCGGCACACTGGTATTTTCAATTCCCAATCCTTCTCAGTCCTTTCTCTTTTTCCGTCCATACTCACCCCTTGATCATTCTTAGAAGCATTTGCCTCACCTATCCCTACCCTTGTTTGTCACTGTTGTCATCGACTGCCCTCACCATGGCAAAAATAGTCACCATTGACATTTCACTCCCTCTCATGCTGACTTCCAAACCACTTGGAATTCTGCTAGTCTCATTGTCAAGATGTATTTAGAATTTGTTCCACATGTAGTAGTGTGTGTTGTAATCCCAGCATTCAGAAGCAGAGGCAGTGGCATGACATGTTTGAGGCCAGCCTGGGTATGTTCTCAAGCCCTATCTCGAAAACCAGACATGGCTTCCTAAGGCTGACTTCACTCCCCCCGTGGGCAGAACCACCACATTCTTTTCCATCACTATACCGGCCACACAATAAGATGGATACCTGGATGCTGCACTCATGTCTACCACAAGAAGCATAAGTTGAGCCAAACCCTTGCATACCTCCTCTTTTAATCAAAGTGAAGATCAAACTTTGGCCTCCTGCCTTCACTTCTATGGGGCCACGTGTTCATAAATCCATTGCAAGCTGAAAGCACTTTCAGTTTGTAAACATTAAAACCAAGCTACCAAACATTCTAGTTTGGCCTGGCCTGCTTTAAATGTGCTCAGAAGTCATATGTTAGCCTAGAGTTAGACAAAACCTCCTAATGCCTAGCTTATTTTAAAATAGACACAAGTGACTCTGGGGTTTATTGAAAATTGTATTGCAAGTGGAAGTGCAGAAAACCAGTAGGGCAGGACACGCTTTCACCATGTGGTTACGTCCAAACGTGTCAAGATTAGCCATTGTCAGCTGAGTACATCAGAATGACTGCCAACAATCCTGAGAGTCTGCCCAGTCACCTATGCCTCACCAGACAATCCCTTGGACACTGTCTACCACTCTTTCCATCACTCATTCTGCACTGCTCCTGAGAGCCTTCCTTCTCGTGCTCCCGGGCATCACCTGCCCCAGAGTATTTTCTCTGGCAGATTCTGCGTAGAGTAACCTCCCCTCACACACACCCCAGATTTCTTCATGACTAATCTCTGTTCATTCATCACTGTCTTATGATGCTGATGCACCCACGTGACTTCAGTCAACCTCTCTGCTTCCCTCACCTCGTGTCACCCCTACCCCTGCCCTTTCTTATTTTTGTTTCTCCATATCCTGCTTTGCTTTGGCTTTAGCCGTAGCATCCATCATCATCTAACATATTATTTAATTGACTTGTCTCCCTCTGCCAAGTGCAAGCCCCAATTGGCAGGGGTCTCATTTGCTTTACAACACCCTGTAAGCACTTGGAACAGTGTTCCATATAGACTAGAAGTAAATGAATGTTTGCTAAGTAAATGATTGCCCTAAGCCTGTTCACCACCCATAAAAGCTACTTGAGCATATGATGTCTTAATTTTGTATTTTTATAACAATTGAAGTATTGTAAATAATTTGAAAACTTTGAAAGTACGTCACATATTAATGTCAAGAAACAAAACTCACTAATACATTCATGAATCAATAAGAATGGCAAAGTTTTAGGCATACTTTCTATAAATATTTAGATAAGTGGTATCGTGTTTATTGAGTTTTGCTGAATATATCAACATCAGTTCTATGACATTGAAAATACATCTAAATGTTTTTCTTTTCTAATAAGCAGCACACTGTTCCACCATGGAAACTATTATCTTTTGATCAATTGTGTTCATTTGTGTTATTTCTACAGAGCTGCTTGGTACCACCATTGGCATCATTTTGTACATATATCTGAATTTCTCCAGACTCATCCACTGAGAGCATGTAAGATGAGGCTCTGAGACAATGAGGCCAAAAATGAAACCGAAGAATGAGTCTTTTTATGATCTAACAATCCAACTTCCGGTTGTGCATCTGAAGGAACTGAAGAATTGAAGATAAGACCCTGAAGACATATTTGCACATCCATGTCTCTAGCAAGACATGTTTCAGTAGACAGGAAATAGAACAACACAAATGGACCATTCTGAAGACTGGCTAAGAAGAGTAGTGGGGAAAGTGAATGGAGAATCATTCAGACTTCAAGGAGAAGAAAATCTTCTCATTAGCTCTTACATGGACAGACCCTGGTAATATTATGCTAAGAGATATTCCACCTGGAAGGGGGAAGCAGAAGTACCCATAATTCAGTTCCTCGTTGGCTGCATCAGGAGTTCAGATTTTATGAGAGTCTGTCTCAACAAGGTAAAATACCAGGTAGAATAATGGTAGCCACAGGCTTGAGAGGAAGGATAGGGGTCATGTCAATGGGTATGGAATATGAGTTTTACATGGTGAAGAAAAAACACTGTAAGCCTATCACCCAATAATGTAAACTACTCAACTCTATTGGAATACGACGCCAAAAAGTGATTAAAATGGCAACTGTTACATATATGATTGTTACAAGTAAAATAAACTTACCTTGAAGGTTATTTAATCATTGCCAGTGTAGTCTCAACTGCTGATGAAAATGGACCCGTTTTCCACCTGCCCTTCATTGTTTACCGACATCCTCTGTCTTTTCATTTCCTTCACCAATTATCTATTGATGTCTTCATCATTTTTATCGATTCAAATGAGCTCTTCATATATAGAAACATTAAAATTTACTCTTTACATTTGTTAAAAGTATTGTCCATCAGGCTGTCTTTTCTTGACATAAATTTTGCAATATTTTTCTCATCATCAAGTAATTAAATTCATTAATCTTTTCCTTAGTGTCATGGCTAATCCTGGCTGTCAACTCAACTACATCAGGAATCAGCAAAATCCAAAACTGCTGGCCACTCCTGTGAGGGATATAATTAACTGGATAATTTGAAGAAGGAGGATCCATCCTAATTCTTGGCCACATTTTATGGTGACATTCTGCATGAAAGGACATATAGGAAGGAAACTGTTTTAGTCTTGCTGGCAAGTTCATCTATATACATTCTTGCTAAGGTATTCCCTCGCCAGTAGCAAAACCAGCATCTTCAGAATGCTAATGTAGACTGGAGACCAGCAGCTCCCAAGTAATCTCCAGAACTCCAGTGCCAGATTGGAACTGCTAAGACATCCAGCCTCGTGGACTGAACAACTACACAGCTTGTGGCCTCTCCATCATGAGTCCTTTGTTGGACTGCTGGGGTCATAACCTGTGAGTCAAATAAATTATATGTATATGTGTGTGTGCAATAATTCTACACTTCTTTTCCTTTAGAAAATCCTGATTAATACATTTAGTATTCATTGCTGGTGGTAGTATAAATTAGTAGTGCAACCATAAGAAATATCGGTTTGAATGCCTATCCAAAACTTAAAAAGATAACTACCATATGACCATGTTGTACCACTCCTGGCATACACCCTACGGTCTCCATACTCTACACAGAGATACCTACACATCTGTGTTTATTGCTGCACTCTTCACAGTAGCAAAGAAGGGAAGTCTGCCTAGACAGATGAATGGATAATGGAAATATGGTGCATGCACACAATGGAATCTTATTCAACTATGAAGTGATCCTATTCATATTTTAAGCTCTTCCTCTGCTATTCAAAGTTCACTGTAAGTTTTCCCAATTTTACTGCTTTTAGTCTTCTAGAATTTATTCATTAATTCAAGCCGAGTTGAGGCGCCAATATTATTTTTCTCCCAAAAGGTATTTAATTGTCTGGGTATCTTCTATTAATTCTTTTCTGCTTGACTTGGGATGCCATCTTTGTCATCCATCAAATCTGTATGTGTAAATGTCACTTTAATGCCTGCAGAGTCTACTGTAGTTCTACACGAGCTCTCTAACCTTAGCAGTTGTCTCTAATTTCACCAAAGCATTTACTATCTGGAATTGTGATTATTTGTTTATTCTCCTCACCTCCCATTAGTTTCTGAGCTTTCTAATTTTCTTCTTTTTCTGGATCCACCATGGTGCTTGGCTTGCAGGAACTTGCAAAGACTTCTGGGAAGAAATAATGATTGGCTTTAAAGTCAAAAGCATCACACAGCGGCTGGGAAGAGGGCTTAGTGGGTAAAGTACTAGTGCAAGGATGACGGTCTGAGTTCAGATTCTCAACACTGAAGCAAAAGCCAGATACAGCAATAACATCTGGTAATCCCAGCACTGGCGTGAGGAAAGAATGGGAAGCAGGAATGTGGGCTGAATCCGGAAAGAGGCAAAGAGAGGCCACAGCTCACTAACCAAGGAACCTAGCCAGTCAGTGGGCTCCAATTTCACTGAAAGAGCTGCCACAAAAAAATAAGGTAGGGAAAGATAGCATACCAAAATGTTTACAAATGCACACACCACACACATACAACTGAGCGAGCTAAATCAATCAATCAATCAATGAATAAGCAGGTAGACTATGTACGGAGGAAGAATTGATCAACCCTTATCAGCTCTTCTGGACTTGAGGATTTTGAAAGTGGCTTTTAGAAGTGCGTCCTTAGTGCAGCAGTTTGGGAAGGAAACTAAAAAGGACCGATAGTCTTCTTGCACAGAGCCAATATAGGAAGGGTGATACTATGGTTTTAGAAAAGATATTCAATTCTAAAATGAAACCCCTGGTATAAACAAACCAAGTACCAAAATTTACATAGCTATATATGTATTTCTCTGGATTCAGGCTTTGACCCAGGCACAGTCTGTTTGCGTCCTTCATTAACTCTCTCCCTCCTATTCTGTAAGTCTCTCTAAGTCTGGCAGAACTCTCCTCATTGCATGCTTCTGCCTCCCCATAGCAATATCCAGGTGAGTATCATGTTAGTAAGAAGAGATTTGCTTCTTATTCAGTAGATGTAAAACTAATAACAAGAAGGGTGAAAAAGAAGGAAAGGAGGAGGAGGAAGAAGAGGAGGAGGAGGAGGAAAAGAAGAAGAGAAGAAGAAGAAGAAGAAGAGGAGGAGGAGGAGGAGGAGGAGGAGGAGGAGGAGGAGGAGGAGGAGGAGGAGGAGGAGAAAAGAAGAAGAAGAAGAAGAAGAAGAAGAAGAAGAAGAAGAAGAAGAAGAAGAAGAAGAAGAAGAAGAAGAAGAAGAAGAAGAAGAAGAAGAAGAAGAAGAAGAAGAAGAAGGTTTTCACTTACTAGGACTGGTTCTACAGGATTTAATTCCAACAAAATTGGTTTTTAGGGAAATGAAAATAAACCAAGAAGAATAATGGCCTGAGATTTGAGGGGACAAATTAAGTTCTGTTGGAGCAAAGCACAGACGAGCCTTGAGTTGCCAGCATCTCATCCAAGGACCCTGGGTGTTTTGACCAGTGATTTACTAGCTGTTCCAATCAACCCCACATTGGTCCTCATAGACTTACTTTCCAGATACAGACACTTCACACTGCTCCTCCCAAGACAAACTTTTCGAAGTTTTCAAAGTGCCTTCTGTTTAAGTTACAAACACCCATAGAACTTAGAAGCATGTGCCATCACGGAGTTACTGCCTCTCACAGCCTGGGGTAGGCAAGATCAGCTAGGCGGGGTCCCCCAGGGTTCGACAAAACTGAAAAAGGACAATCTAGAAGCCTCTCCTGCCAAGCTCCATACCAACATGGGCTTGTCCAGCACAGGGGCATCAGGATAACCTTGCATTCCAGAAATGATGAGAAATAAGCATGCTTGGAGACAGGCAGGAGTTCTACATCCCCTCAGAACTTGGCTTGGAGCACCCTAAGGTGTCTTTTCTGCTCCTTTTAAATTGTCAACCAAACCACATGGATTTGATAGGAAGAAAATCAGTTCCTGACTCTCAGGGGAAGAATGCCTAAGAATTTGGGGCTATTTCTGTTAGGGTCTCTGAAAAACAGTAACAAAAAACTACAGACAACTAAGGAATGCTGAGATCTGGAGAAATAGAGTTGTCCCAAGAGAGGAGGAACTTCTCCAACTGATTGTACAGTACCAAATGGCTATCCCTGAGAGCATACATACATACATACATGCAAGCATCATTATACAGAGTAGGATGGACTTATATAGTTAGGAAGTGTGTGTGTTCATATATATACATGTATGTATATATATATACATACATACATATATATATATGGTGGCTATCCCTGAAAACATACATATATACATACAAGAATTATTATACAGACAGAGAAGGTTGGACATATAGTTAGGAAGTGTCTTCTATAGTTAGGAAGTGTGTGTGTTCATATATATATATACATATAGACACACATATTTTTACATAGCAACAGTAAGTGAAAAAAAGGCTATCAATTTGAAAGATAACAAGGAGGGATAAGTGGAAGGGTTTGGAGAGCAGAAAAGAAGGAAAAATATAATTTTAATTTAACCTCAAAAAAATAAAAGAAATAACTTTCTTAAAAGTTTTTTTTGCAGGGGGGGGGCTGAAGATTTAAACATGAAAAAAACCAACAACAGTCTGTCTTGCAAACTCTGATCCTATACCTATGTGAACTTCTTATTGTGGAAGCCATTTTTCTTATTTTGTCTCTTTGAACTTAGTCAGAAAACAAATTGAAAAGTTTGGTCTGGTGTCTGTAGTTCCTATCATTCCAGACATTCGCATCTCATCTTGGATCTGGCTTTCTCTTCCCTAGCTGCAAACAGGACTAATGTGATCCTGTCCACATCCCAGTTTTAGGGATCAATGTGGGACTCTGCCCATGCTTTCGTCCAGTGTGTGAGTCTATGAACCCTTTTCAGTAAACACCTCTTTCCAGTTGAAACGCAGGCACTCAAATGACAGACACCACCCTCTCACCCTTTAACTGCAAACTACTGCCGGATTATTAGTGTCTGGATAGGAACGGTTCTGAATTCACACATAAAAGATAAAGTTATTACAACATTTTGAAGAAAATCTTTGAAGCTAATTATCTAAAGATTAGAGAAAGGATATCTTTTAATTAATTTCCAACCCTGGATGGAGTACTGAGCAGAAACATGAAAGGATATTTCTAATAGGGAGCCATAGTTCTGCAGGCGCCGCCCTCCCCTTGAGGGTTACCATTTAATTTCCGACACTGATTCGAAATAAATGCTGCCGCAATCTCCAAGGAAAAACTGTTGCGGTTTACAAATCTAAAGGAGACACGGTGTAATAAGCAAACATGCACTACTCTCTTTGTTAACTCTGACCTGTAGCCTGTGTTCCCACGCTCACTGTCCCATTTGATGACAAGGGTAGAGACTGGACCTCTGAGAAGGAAAAGCATAGGTTTTTCCTCCTAGGTTTATCCCTTGTATTTCTAGCCTGCATCCTCCAAACGCTTAGCACTTCGATGTTTAAAATTGCCACAGGCGTCTTTATTTTCTTGATACTGATGATCAAACTTAAAGCTTTAAGTTTTCCAGATTAAGTTGCAGGCATACTAAATATAGCGGGTGTCGCCATACACTGAAGGCTACCCGCATGCTAAATAATATATAATTTTCTGAACTTTTATATAAATCTTAATTTCTCAAACGTTTGAAAGGTTAAAAGAATTTCAGGATGTGTACAGATGCCCGGTGCCAAGCTGGTTGGTGCTGAAGGTAAATGGATGAGAGAGAAAAGGCCCCTGGTCAGCAGGTCCTCCTCGGGTTCCTCCCATTTCAGAAAGTAAAATCGCATCTCCTGCCTAGACAGTCAGGATGCTCCAATGCGCTTTATTATTTTTTCCCTTTCTTTCGTCGTTGGCTTTTCAATTACCTCCTAAGTAGACACTATTCTACTCGAGACCTGCAGATCAAGTATGTGATCTATGTTCTTCTAGACACGATGCTTAAGTTTAGAAAGAAAGAAAGAAAGAAAGAAAGAAAGAAAGAAAGAAAGAAAGAAAGAAAGAAAGAAAGAAAGAAAGAAAGAAAGTCCTCCCTTTCTTGGGCACCATGGGTTCTCCTCAAACTTGTCATTATCCCTAGAGATCTCTGTGGGCTGTGGGCCAACGAGAGTCTGTGGAGACTATGCTAGTATGTGTTTTACCAAGAGGACACACTTTTCAGTTGACCCCACGCCCATATTAACCTTTGCCAACATGGTCCTTTAAAGTCCAATATTCTTACTGACAAAGAAATAAAAATCCCAAGAGATTCAGTCATGCACAGACCGACTCTCTACATAATATCACATTAGTATCACTTTTCTGGTGATGAAAATTTGAGTTTTTACTCTTGCTTTATTCGGCTGCTAACTAGCTCCTAGGTGAACTTCCCTCTCTCGTTAATTCATGTATCCATTCACTGGGCATTTGCATTTTAGCAGCAATGTTTAGTCACTTCCTTGTTTGCTTGTACTCCTTGTTCACACTCCCTTGTCATCTTTCGAGTCTCTATTTCCTAGTTTTGAGTATCTAATATTTGGATAAGGATAATTTGGGTCCAAGAACATCTTGGCTAAAAGTAAACTATGACCACAAAAGTGTCTTATTTCCAGACAGTGGCCTGTCTGCATCACTAAGTCTTGCCAATTAGACCATGTCAGCAGGCATCTGACTCCTGCAGAGGGAAGGCAAAAGGCAGGTGATAGAGATAGAGGCGAACCCCTGGGTCTAATGCTGAAATTTAATATTTGGCAGCGCCATTCTGTCCGCACTGTAGAGCCACTAGAAGGTTTGGGGAGGAAGATTTGTAGAGCAGAAGTTATAGCCATCCCCTAGCAACATAGATGCGTCATGGTGCAGGCAAAGTGGCTAATGATTCAATATGGAGTCCACTGTGACTGCTCAGGGAAGTGTTAATGGTTAGTGGGTGGTACTGATATGGAGGGGAAAGGAAAAATAATAGATACTTAAGAATTAGAACTCACAGGCAGATTTGGCTAAGAAGTAATCCAAACTTAGGGTCAATTTTCTCAATGGAGGTGACCCAGTGGAAAGAGGAACATTAAACAAGATATAAAATACTAAACTGCATCCATGGGGAAAGAACTAGACGTCACTGGAAAAAGTTCATCTCGCAATCGGGTCTTTCTCACGTCGTTGTGTCCATTATCACCTAAAGAACCATGAAAAACACAGATCCATCTCTCCTTCCAAAGACTCATAAACCAGACTATGGATCTCAGAGCTTCTCATAGGGTTCCAACTAGAAGGTTGAAAATCAGTGGGATAATTTAATACACCTCCCTGGAGCTCAAGTATCACACTTTTAAATATGAAAGCTATTGCTACTTGGGTAGAAGTCCTGAGGAGAGGCCGAAATGCCCCTGGAAAAGCAAGAAGAGAAAACAAGTAAAGGAAAGAAGGGAGACTCATCTAGGCTTGCAAACTGATGGTAAAGTAGAAGCAGCAGAGGAGACCAAGGAGCACTTGAGAACCTCAAAGAGCTGGAGTAGAGAATACCATCATGGAAGCCAGCGAGGGAATGAAGCCTCTGGAAGACAGATTAGAGATAAAAAAGAAATGATAGCTTCTAGGGAATTCAATGATCTGATACCTTTAGTACCTGGGGAACTCATTGCTAGTCAAAAGGTAGAGACAGAAAGAATAAAAAGGAAAGACAAAGGAAGAAGTGTGTACCTGGGTAGTGAAGATCACTACGGAAAAGAAGTTGGTCCACTTAGCTAAGCCTCAAATTCTGCTAGTAAAGTAGAAGAAAATTCCTGAAACTGTGACCGTTTTATGATGGGGGCCATTGAAAGAACGGAAGCCAGGTGCCCAACAAAGTAAACTTGTGCTGCTTGCCGCAGAAATGGTCTGCCACTCAGGAGGAACAGAAAGTCAAGGAATTCATCAAGAGCTGCCTGGGATGCAGAGCGGGAGAGGAAGCGAGAAAATGGAGGGGGGTGACACAGAGGAGGTCAGAGTAATGAACCATGAAGTCTGGCTGAATTGAACAGGAAATGAAGCCCTAGGAGGCCATGGGAGGCCATGGGTGGAAACACGGGGCAATGTTCAAAGAGCAAGTGAAAGGCAGTGAGGAGGGATAAGAAGGGGCAGAGGAGGGGTGCCCAGTAAGCGTCAATGAAGGTTTAGGTTGTCAGAGGCAGAGCTGGTTCTGAGGGCAGTCGGAGTGCCCTGCTGCCTACAGAGGATTGAAGATCAAGATGTGTTGAGCTTGTCTTGATGAAAGACATTAAATGTCATAACTACTGAGGTCCCCAGAACCATAGGAGACATAACTATTGAAAGAGGCTGTGAGTTGCATTGAAATCTTCAGTGGATGAGGAAAGAGGATACGGAGGCAAAGGGATGGGAAACTATGAGCTGATGGGACAACTTTGAAAGATATTTCTCAAGCGTCTAAAATGAAAGACCTGGAAGCAACAAGGAGTCACAGAATACAGCCTCGCTTCTTTCCCGTTGCCACCCACACCATACTCATCTCCCAGGGGCTTCCCGACACACTCGTCTGTCCATCTCTTTCTACATGTTAGAACTCATCACGGCCGCTAGCACCCTCTCAAACACGTTCTTCAAGCCTTCCTTCATCTCCAGCCTGAATGCCCAGCTATACTCGTGACTCAGTCCCAGGCCATCCATTCCGAAGCCTTAGATCGATCTTTTGCCTGTGGTGTTCTCTCCTTGGTTATTGTAATGGATGCTTCCTCATCCCAGGCATGGCTTCTGAAATCCCACCATGACCCTGCTTGTTGAGTATCTGTTTCTGCTCTGCACTGACCCCTCCACTTAACTCATAGGTCTTTTGAAGTTGCATAGTGATCCGTGATGCTCCGAGTGTACTCATCCCTTTGAGGTGCCTAACTGTATCTGATTGGTTGTTTTCCACCTTGCACATCTCCATCTCAGTGCCCTCTTCCCAGATGTAAAAACCTCAATAAGCATGGAGCAAAGTGGCATTTGTCTACTGAGCTCCTTGGCCGATTCCTGTTATAGGCAAGCTGTGATTTGCTGACCATCGTAATCTCCCAGTGTCACCACTAACTCATGCACAATTTCCAAGAATGGCTTCAGCCATCGCCTTCTCAAATTGATTTATATAAATAACAGTTTGTTAGAGGCCCTTAACCTATCCTTATACGAAGGATGTAAAATTACACCCTTCCAGAAGCGAAGGAAATGTCTCTTTTAAGTGCTTTTTGCAATCCCCAGCAGTTTCCCAGCAAATAATTTTTTTTCTTGAAGCTTCTGTGTTGATCCAGCCATGCCTGCAGCAGGATGCTGAGTAACAGTCTACACCATGCAGCCCAGTCCTTGCAGACTGTGGTCACTGGACTCTACTGCCAATATATCCCTCTGCAGACAGACGGAGGGAACACCTTGACACATCTAGAAGAAAGAGGATGCAGTCATTCTCTGCCTAGCCCCTTACATCTGCATTTGCTCTCTATCCACTCCATGCTAGACAACCCATGCCTTGTGCTTTGCTTTAATTTGCTTATAAAGATGCTCTTTAACGTACAATGATTACATCCCTACAAAATCCTCGTTCGTTGAACATGCTCTAATTAGAGAATGAATTCACTGTACCTAACACACTGGGCATCTCAGCTTGGCAACACTGCAGAGTATTGGATGCCCCCTGCCTCATGGGTGAGTGGCAGAATGGAAATTGGGACTGCCTACCACTACCGAGCACGGCCAAGGGAAATCTGACCATGTGTATTATTCCAGGAAAAGACTCATATACAGTCAGTCAAATTTAGTCTCTGCTGAATGAATATCACTTTCACATCACCTTAAAGCCAATGGGGACCCTGCTAAATTGAGGGTTTTCTGTATTGTAGCTGCTTTGGCCCTTTTCTCGGTGCCTTTTCTACATCTAACCACGAAGGTTCTGGCTATCACTTACCTTCATTCAACTGCTTCTAGCATAGGCTGATCCTCTGCTGGTCAGAGGAGCAAAGAAAATGACAGGGGAAGTACAATTCCCTGACACCTCCAGGGTGTCCACATTGTGGGTTTACATATACACGTCATGACTACGGACTGTTTCAACACAGATGCAAACATGCAATGAAACTTTCCCCCAGATGGCAAGATTACTCGCTGCTGTATGTTCTTCAGAGTCAGCCCATGTTTCACCACCTTTCTTTAAGGAAAAAGACCAGCAAAACAAAACAAGGTCAGTGACCATGCCTAGTTCACATCTCCAAGTACAATGCTCTAACTTTGCTCTTCTCCAGAAGAGCCATTTGCACTGGCTCACTGGAGACAGGTCCAGCTAGCATATTGTGGGAAGAAGATAAGCAGCTGCCTTTGCCCTGTTGACTTCTGAACAAAAAGTTGAATTCAGGCACAAGAGAGGCACCTGGGGCAAGCAACCTGGTGCATTTTATTACAATGGTCCAGCTCTCCTTCAGTTTTTGAGATGTTAAGACTCGGCATTCTTCCGGCCGGGCTTGTTTGGCCATGAAGCCTTTTTGATCGGAAGTTTGTGAAGGGAGGCAGCTAAGAATGGCTACACCCATGGTTCTACTCATGGTCAGTGTCGTTGAGCATTCCAAAGCCTGCAGTTTTCCTTGAGTACATATGGTTCATTGAGCAGTTGTTGGGAAAACAGGTCATGCACACCCAGATGGCCACAGTAGCCAGGTCTAAAGCACAGGAATGGATGGACACAGCCCACCACCAGTTCCATTTGGCCATCACAGAACTCACAGCTTAGCCATGGCTCATTACAACTGCCGTGTGTGAACATGAAGATCATAGGTGAAGGACTATGACTGCCCAAGAAGGGCTCTCTGAACCCATGCTGAGCCCAGAGATAGTCTGTCCTGTAACTATTGTCATCTTGGTGGTCTCTGCCACCAAACAAGCCACATCTCAAAAGATACTTTCTAACATTACCGTGTTGAGCAGCCTTTCTGGAAGAGAACATCAATTCATGGTTCCAGAACCATCTTTCTCCTTATTAAATGCTAACTGTAATGGGGAAAGAGTATTTTTTTTGAAATAGAAGTAGTGATTATTTCCCCCCAAATGCCTTCCCATAAGTTATGTCAAAGGGAGACCCTAAAAAACATGATATAGTCACAATTACACATGGAAATGAGGCAGCAATTCCATCAAATGCCTAAACTTTACAATTTTTTTCTTAAAAAAACTGAAGAATTTTTCAAATGTCACAAGATGCACCCACGGACATGAAACGTTTTTCTGAAAACTTATTAGCATTTCTAGCAACAAGCTAGCCTTCATTAGGGATCAATAAAACTACTTACCAAAATCATTTTTGGCATGCTCCAAAAGAGGAAGAGGGAAGAGGGAAGATGCTACAGAATCTGTTAGGGAAAACAAAACTTGTATGGCGTCCAAGAACTCCAGGGCTGATGCGAGGAGCTCCAAGCATCCCACCAAACACGTGGCCCCATGCAAAATACGCCAAAACAACACAGTTTGGGCTCATTGTGTCCTAATTAATACCATAATGAGTTTCCTTAGATAGCCAAATCCTTAATCAGCCCTATCAAAACTACGTCTGCCCAGAAAAAAAGACTCATGTTAATTCTGCTTAATGCCTGACAGTGGTTAAGCACCATTAATACTCCATAATTTCATTGTATGTTATTGTAATCATATCAGCATATATCTCAGTGGCTATGAGAGGCTCAATAGGCTGCCTTGAATTATTGGTCACATGACTCTGTTTCACTAAGAGACTATCTTCCATCACAGCCAGACCTCCTTTGCCCTCCCCGCAGTCAGTAGCCTAAGCAGGTATTAATAAAGGTCTCCTTTTTTAAATTGCACAGCTCTAAATGGTCTTTAAGGGACCCAGCAGTAATCTCAAGATCCCTATATTTTAGCAGGAAGGCAGGACAGAGGAATTAATAAGAGCCCTTTCTGTGTAAACTGCTCCCTGCTCTAAGGCTATATCGTGATGTCAGGGCGCTAAGAGAATTTTAAATGCACAGGATGGATTGTTTGTGTTGCAAAAGCGAAACAGGGGGCAAAGGCTAAGAGACTTGAGAAAATTGAAAGACTGCCAGGGATGCTGGGATGCAAATAGCAACAAAACAGGGATAAATGCTCCTGCTCACATATGCAGGAGTCCTGCAGAAGGGGGGAAAAAAGGTTATTAATTTTCACCAGGCTGTATCTTACAGCTGGTGGCTCAGCATCAGTTTTTGGTGTAATGAAAATGGTCTGAGCAGAAGATAAATGGTTCATAAAGTGGACCATTTAGATGCAATCGAGGCTCAATCTGCCCAGTGACTAATCACGTCCCCCCAGTGAAGCTGAATTCCACTAACAGACTTTTTTTTCTTTTTTTTTTTGCTGCTGTACCAGTGAATTGTAGCCGGGTCTAAGTTCAAGGCAGGCAGAGAATTATCTTGATTTATTAGCACACTCCCTGGCCATGCCACTCGCTCGGCTGTGCCTTTGTGGGCTTCTGCCCTGTTGCTGTCGGACTGTAATTTTTACTGTTCCCCTGTGACTAGTACACAGCATCATTTTCAGCTGCTAGAAAAATGGGCTGCTTTTGCACCTGTAATTTTTCTTCTTTTGCCGCTGAAGGTATATAATATATCTCTAAAGTGCGTAATAAGTTTCTGAAAAACGTGTTTTTAAAAGAAATTGATTCCTGTGGTTTATAAGCCCGTGCAAGGCCACATAAGGAAATGGGCCAGATTGCAAAGGTATGCACGCTTGGCCTGGCAGCCATTTTTCCCTTCCACTGAAGAAATCCCGACTTCTGGTCCACAGAGTAATTTCAGACATTTTTCTATACAGTACTTGCTTCTCATAATGAACTCTGATCAAATAAAAATGCTGTTTATATTGAGACTTTACAAGTCCTGATTACGTATAAAATAGAGGAGAATCCCTCATAATGACATTTAATTGTGAGAAAGAAAAGATCTCAGTAGAAGAACGTTCAGCTGTGCTTGCTCCGAATTCCTCTGCATAATGCCGTTTATAGATCGTTCAATTATGACATTATTATGAGCCACATAAGTGTAACTCACTGACTCCCCATATTTTTAGACCTATGGAAGATAAACCCAGGGCAGTTTTCACTCTTCTGACTGAGAGTTATTCATAAAAAAAAATAGAAAAGAAAAAGAAAAACCCTCAGTTTTTTAGGAGCATCGACTGCTCCCATTGGCTAATGAGTTCTGATGCTTTACCCATCGTCTTCGAGGAAGTCACATTTCTGAGGACACTTGGAGCTCAGTGAAGCTGTCTCCTCCTCTTTGAGACTACAGGAATTCCAAGTGAATGTCATTAATAAACCAGTAAATGGCAGGGGGTGGGGAGGGAGGCGCTTTTACTCTTCTAAATCCTCCGGGATGATTTTTCTGTTTTTAGCAAAACCTGACAGATATGATGGGTAAACTCTCAGGCAATGAGTGGAAGGAAATGCTACAGCAAACCTCAATGATCATTCATATTCCCTAAGTGGAGCCCACTTTCTCAGATACCTGCCTCTAAAATTTCACGCCTTCAATAACACCAGCCTTCCAACGGCGGCAGGATGGTAGATTCATCACCTTCCAAGCAGGCTCTCAGACCTCCATCCATTTACCTGGGTGGCTTTTCACCTGCCTTTTCCAGGGAACCTTGGCCAGGAGAACCAGGATCTACTGTCTTGCGTGGCACAACCAATGAAGCTGTATGAGGCCAGCCACGCCCACGGTTTTGGCAGCAGAAAAGGGGTGGCAAAGCCGAACAGTCATCATTTGCAGCCAAATGTATTAGCAGAACACGTCTGTAATGACAGGAGCGGAACAGCCAATGCTTGCTGCCTCCTGTGTGACAAACATTCATTGCACCCTTAGTGTATGTCAAACGCGATGATAGGTTTGTAGGATGCGGGGGAGGGAGCAGATTCCCACCCCACACCCCATTGGGAATAACTCGTGATAAAATGAATGGATGGATACACATCTTTGATCTAGATGATGCTCACTGAATTACTAAGAATGAACCCAAGGATTGGGAGGCTTTTATCTTGTCACCTGGGATTGGTGTGGCCTTAGAGAAGTCACTTGGTTTGTGCTCTTTCCTTAGGACTTTGAAATAAGGGCCAAAATCGTGGTCCTATTCCCCCTCAAGATGGTCTTACAAATTAATTAGGTAGAATTTCTGCAGCCACTGGGAGGAATTATTATTATTACTGCTCCAAGTACTGTCACTGATGGCTGAAGACTGTTTTTACAATAGTAGATACCAGATCCCGCCCAGGGGAACCTGAAACGCAGCTCCTCTTAGCTGAGCAAACCCTGTGACTAAGCGTGAGCCTGGGTCATTACTAGGCAAAGAGCATGTTTTCCTAATTTGCACAAAAGCTTCAACTGGGCCAGCAACAGTGTGTGCAAATGTGCAAAGTATGTCAAAACTGTTCTTGGAAGCACTCCATCACTGAGGAGTACCATACGCTGTGAGTGCCTGAGCTCCGGGTGCTTCTGCTGTGCTCTGCATTGGCCTTTGACACTGTGCTATCATATCATGGGAAGATGCATCTTGGTTAAACGGTATGACTGTGTTGTACTTCTCATATAAGCATAGCCTTAATTTTTTTCTTTCTCTTTTTTTTAAGTTCCCAGGAATATAAATGTATACGGCATGAGCGAAGTTCCATTTAAGACAAAGGTATCTTGTTTAGGCAATGTGTTTAACTTACCTCACTGAAAGTGATGCAGACCAATACGATCTCTACGTGGCAGTCAATCAGCTAGGCACCAATATCGAGTGTGTCTTAAGCTTGTCCCACCCATCTAAAAGTAGACAACAATTGAAACTGTACACAACTCTAGCCCTGCCTGCCTTATTATCTTTCTAACATGGAGAAACACTGATGTTGGATTTACAGCTTTGTTCACCACTTTTTCTTCCTAGGTCTCCACTTAGGGGACCTTCGACCAATCGTGGAGTTGAAAGTGCTGAGCTCCCAACACCATTACAAGAAACTGAAGGTAAAGAACCTGATAAACTGTGTTGATCCTTGGACAGTGTAAAGTCTCCGAGAAAGCCTAAATCAGTGACTCCTTCATCCTAATCCCTGAAGGACAACAGGGGCAAATGGTATCATCTCCTAGAATAAGGCCCAAAGTCCATCTGCCCTCTGATCTGCCTCTGAGTATCTGAACCCAGTCAAGAAGAGAGAAGCCAGTACTGTCTGCCTGGCCTGGCATCACCCACATGAGACTGTGGCTTAGCTTGGAGAAGGCAGAGGGTAGAGAGGTGTGAGAAAGTGGAAAGGAGAGGTAGATGGGAATCTGATTGTCCCCTTCACAGTGGGAGCATGACCAGAACAACACCACTCTGCAGCAAGCCCAGTAAACAGCAGCTCTTTCTAGGCACTGGGGAGTTAGTGAGGAGATCAGCCGCTAATGTGAGTCTTGGATACCTGGCATCTACCCAGTCTTCAGGACCCAGAAGCAGACATGACCATGATGATCTGCAACTAGGGTGTTCTCCAAAGAAAATAATGGGGGGAAATCACCTATTTCTAGGGATCTAAAAGCAGGAGACTTTGGGGAGTGCCATACAGGTACAAGATGGTGTTCTTCTGTAAAAGGTTCCATCCAAAGCAGGGTAGAAAAAAAGCCAAAGAGCTCCTGATTCTTTGTATGCATGTGTGTGTGTGTGCGGGTGTGTGTGTTATGTATGTGTAAGTATGTGCCTATGTGTTATTTGTTGACAGAGCACTTTAGAATACATCTTGATTTTGTATGTCTTGAAATGAATGGCAAAAATAAAGGCTAGTTCTGTTACTTCAGAAGATCATCCATTTTTTAAGTGTGTTCAAACAGCCAATAGGAGCGGAGGTCATGACTAACATTTGTGTTGAAAGACAAGTACTTACCTGTCTCCACCACCTAATTCTTAGGATTACTGTGTAGCTTCCTGTATCTGTGTTGCAAAAAAAAAAAAAATCAGCATCTCTCTGGAACTTATTGAGTTGTTTCTAAAAATGCTTGTACTAATCTAGTATCTATCTGTCTCATTAATATAATCCTAACAACTGCTAAAATATTTATCAATACAATTTGTACCTAGATATAGTAAAAACCTCACTGAGAAAAATTGATAAACCAGTGGAAATGAAGCTTAAGTTATATGCTAAAGGTAATAGCTTCCCATGTAAGGATATTATTAAAGCTAGATTGGCAGACTGGATTCATAGACAAAAAATGGGAGTATTGGCATTGACAGAGGCCACTGCATTAGCCCTTGCCCAGTCACAGGTCTGTGAGTTTCTATGAACCTCTTTATAAATATGGCATTGGTTCTGTCAGCAGAGCTGGGGGGGGTGGGGAGTATGTGTTATTCATACATACATAAGTATGTTAATTGACTAATTATTTATTGATTAGACAATGAAAGATGGTTTTTAAAGCTCAATTGGACACAAATTATTGGCTTTTCCCACCCTGTACTTAGGAAAACTGTTCCCTACAAGAAAAATTGTGTTTACAGAAATAATAAAAATAATTAGCATTGTCCTACAAGCTGCCATCTCAGTTGTGACATCTTCACAACAGCATCATGGTCATATCTTTATTATAGTTGAATTTCTTAAAACTAATTTGTACATGATTTTGATTTTCCAGCCTGGCAAACGACATGGTTTAGTCAAAGCTCATTGATGCCACTCTTGATCCTTCCCTGGAATGAAAATACGGTAGTAAGATAGGATATTCAGAATTGAATAACAGGAAAAAATACTCACTTTAGGAAATAATCTTTTACACTTCCAATCATAGGCTGGCTAAAAATTTTAAAGCAGGGGGAGTTGTGGAATTCCGAAGAATGTTAAATCAGAGGTGCCAACAATCAAAGAAGCAACTGATACAGCTCTTGCTTGAGAAGTGGCAATGCTAGAAAGTTCTGCTCAGTCTCCCTGCCTCTCCCTCATCCGACCTTGGTGGCGGGGGCGGGGGACAGCTGATGTACCCTACTTGGATGCTGTACTTTCCCTAGTCCAGGTCTAGCAAGAGATCTTCACATCCTGAAGCCAGGTACAAGGTGAACTTCAATCCTCAGTTTTTCTCATTTGCAGTGTGGTGTGGCTTTTCCTTCTAAGCAACAAGAAAGGCAAGCATTGGTCAGATGTCTTACCATACTATGGAGACTACCAAGGCACTGGGGTTTCTCATTCTCTGCATATGGCGGTCAGCCATGGGCACAAAAGGCATTTAGTATAGGAAAGTGTGCTGACAATGGTCCCTCAGAAGCTGTGGAGGTGCTAGGACCACCTTTGGATTCCAAGTTCCAAGTGTGTTCAAGTCCCTAAATTAAAACAAATAGTATCTGTACATATTCTACAAATAGCCTCCTTAAGCATATGAGTGTTATTTGTAATAACTAGTACAGTTTTCCTGCTGTGAAAACGGTGGTTGTTATGCTACACTGTTTAGGGAACAATGATAAGAGGAGGGGGATCTATACATGTTTAGTAGACCCATCCTTATGGCTAAACATCATAGGTTGGGAGGCAGGTGACGCTTTTTTGTGTGGTTGCATTTGCACATTCAGGACCAAAAATGTAGAAGGCTATTTTATATTCACCATGCAGGCTCATATCTCCAAGTGAAATAAATGTCTGGATCATTTAAGTACTGGGAATTCTCACAACAGCAAAGAAGGCACCCTGGTCATAGGAGATTTTAAGGACATCAAAATTCATGCCTTGACCTATCCAGGCTAAAAAGGGAATTATCATTCCTTATACTGCATTGTGAAAGAGAAGAGAGAGAGCTAACCAGTTAGTTCGTATTCACTTCCCTCTGCTCTTAACTGTCAGTCTGGCGCATCTAGTGTTTCTTGTTCCTGACACCTGGACTTCCTTGCAATAATGGGCTACAACCTGAAATCATGAGCTAAAATGAAGTCTCTCCCCACTAAAGATAGATAGATGATAGATAGATAGTCAAACAGATAGACAGATATATGCATGCCAACATACCTACATAATACATACATACCTACAAAATATATACATACATAGATAGATGATAGATACATAGATAATACATACATACATGGGTATATGATATACATACAAAATATATACATACATAGATAGATGATAGATACATAGATACATAGATAGATGGCAGACAGATAGGTAGATGATATATAGACAGATGATAGATAGATAGATAGATAGATAGATAGATAGATAGATAGATAGATAGATAGATAGATAGATGATAGATAGATAGATAGATAGATAGATGATAGATATAGATAAATATGATGATAGACAGACAGATAGATATGTAGATAGATAGATAATGTATGATAGACAGATGAATAGGTATAAATATATAACTTCAGGCCTTGGACACCTCTTCTAAGTTTCAGAGGTCCTATTCTATACCCGCCAGTTATCCAACTGGGGATCTGAAGTATACTAGTACTTTAGGTTTTCAGTCTAGCAAGAACGCCATTGATTTTCCTGTTTCCCATCTGCCTTTTGGTTGGCATATCCATTTTAATTTAACCTAGAATGATTGCATTTGCGCTTAACTGTTGCCAGAAGATACAAAATAATCCCACACTAGTTCAGAATTACATATAATAAAGGGTTATTTATTTAGGGAAGGCTTACAGATCACAGTCCTCTGCATGAAAGGGGAACAGGAACCAAGAGGTGTGAGCTGGAAGCAAGAGAGCAAGCGCACACTTTACAGCTGCATTTACAGTATAAGAGACCATGCCCAAGTGGACTGGTATCTTAAAGGCTATTGGCTGAAGGAGCAGAAGGAGCTCCCACAGCACTTAACATATGCAGACTCTCTCCGTTCCTTATCATTATTGCTTAAAGAGTACAGTGTAACAACTGTTTGTGTATTGTTTATATTTGTCATTATAAATAATCTAGAGATGATTAGAAGACAATTCATTTAATTATTTGTAGAAAAAGAACAGGAAGGACATGGAAATACAGGCACCTCTGAGTTAAAGTCACTGTTTGTGTGAGTATATGTGTGTGTGTGCTTGTGTGCATGTA